>NC_051154.1:360943598-361263597 GCF_013339745.2 Dermacentor silvarum
TCGCCTACCTGGCGACGCGTGCGACCCTGGCTGGGACGCAATGACAAAGAAGCTCACGAAGCGACCACAACCGCCACCATTCGTGAAAGGGGGACCAGCGCGAAGGTCGATCTCCCGACCCTGTCAATATGACCGTCACCAAGTCGCCGACTTTCGTGGAGGGAGTGTGAACCACCTGTTTCAGATTGTCGTCCATGCATGCGAGGGTTCAACATTAGAGGCGGAGCTCTGTGAAGAATATGACCCCTCTGACTGGCCGCACCAAAGCCGCAGCGGCTGCGGAGAACCTGACCTAGGCGGCGGTCTGACCTGCCAGCGGCTGAGAGTGCCAAGAATCTCTGGGTCCGGACGGGCCGCAACTAAAAACAGAACCTGGCAACGTTCAACACGCGCACCCTGTCGGGTGAGGCTAGCTTAGCAGGGCTATTTGAACAATTACCAGGTATTGCCTGGGATATTATTGGCCTTAGTGAGGTTAGAAGAACTGGCGAGGCTTATCTAGTGCTAATTAACTGCCACGTACACTGCTAAATAAGTCTTCCAGATAAGAGAGAATTCGGCGTAGGATTTCTTGTCCATTAGGGCATAGCGGGCGACATTGATGAATTCTACAGCATTATAGAGATGGTAGTAGTCGTCGTAATAAAGCTGAATAGGAGGTTTAGATCCAAGGTAGTACGAGCCTAAGCCCCAACCTCCAGTGAAGATATAAGAAATAGAACAGTTTTATGAAGATGGTGAATTAGCAATGAGCAAAGTGCAAACTCGTTATACTGTAGTCATGGGCGACTTCAATGCAAAAGTGGGGAAAAAGCAGGTTGGTGAGCAAGCAATTGGCAACTACGGCATCGTTTCAAGGAAAACTAGGGACAGACGTTGGCAGAATTCGCGGAAAGGAATAGGATGTTAAGAATGAATACCTTCTTCAGGAAGCGCCGCAACAGGCAGTGGACCTGAAAAAGCCCTAATGGTGAATCAAGGAATGAAATAGATTTCATACTCTCTGCCGATCTCAGCATAGAGCAGGATTTAGAAGTGTTAGGTAGGGTAAAGTGCAGTCACCATAAGTAAGTGAGGTCTAGGATTTCTCTCAATTTGAAGAGGAAAGAATAAAATTAGTCAAGAAGAAACAGGCCAACCTAGACGCAGTAAGGGTAAAAGCAGACCAATTCAGGCCGGTGCTCGCAAACAAATACGAAGCTTTAGAACAGGACGATGAAGGCAACATAGAGGTAATAAATGAAACCGTAACTAGGCTGATCTCAGAAGCAGCAATTGAAGTTGGAGGTAAAGCTCCAAGGCAACCAGTAGGTAAGCTCTCCTAAGTAACAAAGGACCTAATAAAGAAATGGAAAAACCTGAAAGTCTCAAACTCAAGAGAACAGATTGTATTCGCTGAACTGTCAAAACTGAACAACAATAAGAAAGTAAGGGATATCGAAATTATAACGTGGAAAAGATTGAGGAAGCAGTAAAATATGGACACAGCATGAAATCAGTGAGAATAAACTTGGCATAGGACAAGGCAAAATGTGTGCACTGAAAGATAAGCAGGGTAATACCATCAGCAATTTCGATGACATAGTAAAAGCAGCGGAAGAATTCTATCCTGACCTGTACAGTTCCCAGAGCAGCCAAGCCACTTTCATTCGATGAATAGATGAACAGGATACAGAGGGTCTTTCTATAACTAGCGATGAAGTCAGAAAGGGCATTGAAAGACATGACCAGAGAAAAAAGCTGCTGGAGAAGATACATTAACAGTCGATTTAATTAAAGATGGAGGAGATATCATGCTTGAAAAGCTTGCGGCCCTTTATACGCAATTTCTCACGACTCCAAGTGTACCAGAAAACTGGAAGAACGCCAAGATTATACTAATAGATAAAAATGGAGACGTTAAAGAATTGATGAAATATAAACCCATCAGCTTGCTTTCAGTATTGTATAAAATATTCACCAAGATAATTTCCAAGAAAAACAGGGCAACACATCAGCCAACCACGACAACAGACTGGCTTCATGAATGGATATTCTATGATGAATCATGTCCATGTAATGAATCAGGCAATGTAGGAATCTGCGGAGAACAATAAAGATCTTTATATGACTTTCATAGATAATGAAAGAGCATTTGATTCAGCGGAGATACCAGCAATCATAGAGGCTTTGCGTAATCTAGGAGTACAGGAGGCATACGTGAATACCTTGGCAAATATTGACAAGGATTGCACAGCAACCTTGGTTCTCCACAAGAAAAGTAAAATGATATTTATAAGAAAGGGGTCAGGCAAGGAGACACAATCTTTCCAATGCTATTCATTGCATGCTTAGAAGAAGTATTCAAGCTCTTGAAGTGGGAAGGCTTAGGAGTGAAGATGAACGGCGAATATCTCACCAAGCTTCGGTTTGCAGATGACATTGTCCAATTCAGCAACAATGGGGACGAATTACAGCAAATAATTGAGGACCTTAACAAAAAAATTGTGAGAGTGGGGAACATAATGGTCAGTCACCTGGACGGAAACAAGAATTCAGGATCGTGAGTCAGCCTCTACAGTGTGTAAAGTAGTACGTTTATCTAGGTCAATTACTCACAGGTGACTCTGATGAGGAGAATGAAATTTACAGGAGAATAAATTTGGGTTGGAGTGCATACGGCAAGCACTGCCAAATCCTGACTGGCGGCTTACCACTTTCATAGAAAAGAAAAGTCTACAATCATTGATTCTGCCGGGGCTAAAATATGGAGCAGAAACTTGGAGGTTAACAAAGAAGCTCGAGAACAAGTTAAGGACCGCACAACGAGTGATGGAACGAAAAATGTTATTCCTAAATTTAAGAGACAGGAAGAGTGTAGTGTGGATGAGAGAGCAAACGGGGATAGCCGATATTCATTTGACATTAGGCGAGAGAAATGCACTGGGCAGGCCATGTAATGTGTAGGATGTATAACCGCTGGACAATTAGTTACAAAAAGACAAGTGAAGAAAAACGCAGTCGGGGACGGCAGAACACTAGGTGGGGTGATGAATTAGGAAATTTGCAGGCGCAAGTTGGAATCAGCTGGTGCAAGACAGAAGTAATTACTGATCACAGGGAGCGGCCTTCGTGGACATAAATATAGCTGGTGATGATTAAATTCTGTGCAGTGGTAGTGGCACCCGTCCAGGCGCTTCTCTTACACGTCTCTTCATTTGACTGGTTAGATTAGGGTTGTTTTAATGAGGCCTCTTGCGTTCTGTGCAGTTGCAGTGGCACTCGTCCGGACGCTTCTCTGACGTCGGTTTTTTGACTGGTTATGCGATAGTTGTTTTGATGAGGGCTTATAAATTCTGTGCACTGGGAGTGGCTCCCGTCCGGGTGCTTCTCTTAACGTCTGTTCACTTTGACTGGTTAGATGAGGATTGTTTTAATGAGGCCTATTACGTTCTGTGCAGTTGCAGTGACACTCGTCCGGACGCTTCTCCCTCACGTCGGTTCCTGACTCGTTATGCGATCGTTGTTTTGAGGAGGATTGTTACATCCTGTGCAGTGGCAGTGGCACCCGTGCGGGCGCTTCTCTTACACCTGTGTGCACTTTGACTGGTTAGATGATAGTTGTTTTATTGAGGTCTATTACGTTCTGTGCAATTGCAGTGGCCCTTGTCCGGACGCTTCTCTCACATGTCGGTTCTTTAGCTGGTTATACGATGGTTCTTTTGATGAGGGCTATTACATTCTTTGCAGTGGCAGTTGCAGCCGTCCGGGCGCTTCTCTTACACGTGTGTTCACTTTGACTAGTTAGATGACGGTTGTTTTTGTGAGGCCTATTGCGTTCTGTGCAGTTGCAGTAGCACACGTCCGGATGATTCTCTCTCACGTCGGTTAATTGACTGATTATGCGATGGTTCTTTTGATGAGGGCTATTTCATCCTTGGCTTGGGTATCTCGCACAGTGGCGGGAACCACCACTCAACGGTGGTATATGCTTTCCGCGACTGTGGATACCGGCATGTGGACGCGCCCAAGCGCTACGGCTACCAAGAGTATCTGGGTGAGGCCATTGCGGAAATCGGCGTGCCATGCGAGGAGATTTTTCTCGCCACGAAACTGTGGCCACGTGACTACCAGGGTACTAGGGGTGACGGGCCATTGAATGCCTTCCGGGGATCGTTGCAGCGGCTCACGGTCGACTACCTGGACCTGTACCTGATGCATTGGCCTGAGTGCCCAACTGCTTGCGTGGACTGGCAACGCACGCTAGACGACACGTGGCGCCAGTTAGAGCTGCTTTAGGGATGAGGGTCTCTGTGGCGCCGTGGGCGTGAGCAACTACGAGCTAGACGCCATCTAGCATCTTGTAGACGTGTCCAGCCTGGTGTCGCAGGTGAACCAGCTCGAGCTCCATCCACACCATTCAACTTACGAGCTAATGCGCTTCTGCGCGAGCCAGGGAATTCTCTTCCAGGCAGGCAGCGGGCGTTCGGGCGTGAGCGGTTTACGCTGAGGTGCTACTGGCTACTGCAGGGTTACTCACCGCTGGCCAAGGGCCGCCTGCCGCTCGATCGTGTAGTGTGCCGGGTAGCGCTGCGCCAGGAACGCTTATCTGCCCAGGTTCTGAAGCGATGTTCCCTGCAGAAAGGCGTCGGGGCCCTCCCCAAGACGACACAGCCGGACCGGGTTCGCCAAAAAGCTCAGGTACGCTTTGGTCTAACCACCGTGCTTTTCCCAGTCAATAATACACTAGGTTACTAAAAGGTCAACTTTCGTGTGCTAATGGTACATTGCATCATTCTTTGTGGTAATGCAAGCTCCGTCTCTATAAGTTGCGACTTCCATTTCATTGATGTGAATGATGAACAAGGGACAGAAAAGAGAGCCCTTTGGAACTCCAGAAATAATGGTACTTAATGGACAATCGGAATCATTTACCTCGACAAACTGTAATCGGTTGGTAAGAAAATTTTCGGTGAAAGCACCATTGTGTGTATCCAGGATAAGTTTGGGAGGCTTGAAACAGAGTAGGTAATGGAAATCTAATTGGAATGTTTCGTGGAAATCCAGAAAGACGCAGTCACTGGCGAGCCGTCTATCAAAAGGAGCAGAATTATTATTTGTAAAGCGCATAAGTTGTGTCACAAGAAAACCCGTGAAATCCGTGAAGAAAAGGAGTAAATAATGATTTTTCTAGAAAGTTCACGAGAATAAATATGCTTGAGCGTTTTCCATAGTGTACTAGTCAAGGATATCGGCCAAGTGGGGAACTGGCATCTCCGGGTTTAAACACTGGCACAGCCCTCATTAGTGGCTCGTGTGGTCATTTGTGGCTCGTGTGGTGCACTGTGCAACAGGCATGAGCACTTTCCTCGACTGACTGCGAAAGTTAGTGTTCTGGGCTGGTAGCTAAGCGCTAGTGTTGATGAGGGCAGGCAAGTGGGAACTTTGTGAGGATTTTCAATGTTCTGAGACCTCTTCGCTAAACATTTTTATTTGATTTTTTTTATGTGCACACGCCCACTTATTTGCACGCACCACTGCAAGTGGTTTATCTACGCCCAAGAAATTCTTGTTCTATGATTCACTTTATGAAGATGTGCATTTAGGTTATAAAAGCCATGTTATATAAGCAAGCTAAGCACCAATGTTATGATTGAGATAAGAGACTCGCTAAGCCGTGAAAAGTAGGTAGCACTATTGCAAATTGGCTACTACAGAGACGTTGAGATGCATGTTCGCAACTCTTCATTCAGCGTGTCACTAAACAAAAAAAAGGTATTGCCCGCCCAACTACATAAAAGTCTCACAATTTGAATACGCGATTCGCAGTTTGTTATTAGAAGCGTTATTAGAAGCGTATTAGAAGAGGTGGTGGCGTGGAGGACAGGTAGAACACCCGGCTTCTAATCTGAAGGTCGTAAGCTCGAATCCTCCTCCAATCCAAGACATTTTCACGCATGGAGTGGCGCCTGACACCGGCAAACAATCGGCGATAGCTAGTGGGGCTATACTATTTCCACGTGCAACCAAATTAGGAAGGCCCACTAAGCTTCAACAAAGTCACTCCCTCGCCAGTACAGGATATTGGCCTCCCTGGTGGGGTATTCGGCCACTACCTCCCTCATGCCTCCTACATTTACCCATGACCCTCAGTCCCTAGCAGCTGCGGAGCAGCTGATCAAGGGGCGGTCAGTCCTGCGACGCGACAGAGGGTGCTAAGAATCTCTGGGTCCGGACAGGCCACCATGGAAACTGAGCCTGGCAACGTTCTACACGTGTAGCCTTTCAAGTTAGCCTAGCTAGCAGGGCTTTTTGAAGAATTGTCAGGATTGCCTGGGATATTATTGGCCTTAGTGAGGTTAGAAGAACTGGTGAGGCTTATTCAGTGCTGACTAACGCCGCGTCCTCTGTTACGGAGGTCTTCCAGAGAAAGGAGAATTCGGGGTAGGATGTATAATCTACAAAGACATAGCGGGCAACATTTATGAATTCTGTAGCGTAATGAGGGAGTAGTGGTCGTTATAATAAAGCTGAATAGGAGGTATAGAATGAAGCTAGTACAAGCTACGCCCCAACCTCATTTGGGCGTAGGCTTATGCTACCGGCATTAAGGAGGCAGTCGGGTGATACCAGTCTGCCGTCTCGCAGCGCTAAACCGAAATAGCAATTCCGGAAATGGCTTGCTTGATGGGAGAGCACGTCGGTGCTATCTCCGTTATATATGCTACGTCTGCCGACGCTGGCTCAAGAACCGGACCCTCTTCACCTTGCCATCGCAGCCTCCACCTATATCTAGTCTGGTTCGTAACAAAGATATAATTCGGGGTTACTGCGCTTCCGGCTGCGTTTATTCTAGCGGAAATCGACGCTATAATGATGCACCGGTGGTTAGATACAAGGTCCGTTATAGATGCACGCGGACTGCGTCGTCTGCTAGCAGAACCATTCTCGTTCTGCTTAACCGATGTCGTTGCTCGGAAAAAAAGGATTGTTGTTTTTCGTCTGCTATAGTAGAGTGTACTAGATTGGGGGAGTGGGTCCAACGCAGGCTCCTCACTGCGGCTTTTTTTATTGAAAAGTTGGTGGCGCCGCCGTCGCTTTCTCCCGAATGGCGGCCCGGGCGCCAGCCGGACGCTTGTCGCGTCAGAGACCCTACCGCAGCTGCATAGAGCTTTGACAGGCGGATACTCGTAGCGGCAACACTGATATTATTCCCCACCGATCTATTGTAAATGAAATGGAAAAAGAGCGGTGGAAAGAATGCAAACGACGCAGCAACAACGGTGTGTCGAGCAGACGACAGCTACTCCAGCTCGTGAGCTCGCCTCAGCCAATGAACGCTGCCGAAACAGCCTGAGCCAACGTTTATTGGCCGGAGATTCATAATAGAGCAAGGCAGCGCCGCCACAATTTCACCGCTTTTTGCTTCATCCTCGGCGCTTGTCAAGGCGTCCGCTGTTCCCACTCCCCCCATTCTAGTACACTCTAGCTGTCAGTGTTGCGGAATGAGCGCCCCATTCCATTCCAATTCCATTCCGGGGACTGAGAACCTTGCCGCAATTCCATTACTTTCATTCCTCGGAATGAAAAGCTTCCCACTCATTCCCACTCCGGAAATGGCCGGGCAGTTCAATTCCATTCCTGTAATTGGTCAACGTAGGAAGCCATCTTGATTGTTTTATCGAGTTACCCATGAACGCACGATAAAGCTGATGACATCTGACGCGTTAAGAACTGCAGAAATGAGCTTGGTGACATGTCTCACGCAGTATAACCCCCTACTCATTTCCGTTATGGCAGTTCTTCCGCTACCTATAGTATTTGCATGGTCCGCGTGTTTTGACGGCTTGCAATGTTTTAATATTGTTTAGGCTTAAATGTGGTAATGCCAAAATGATGACATAGCGTATTTCTATGCTGACAAAAGAGGCGTAAAACATGTACTTGGGACAAAAACTATGACAATGACTATTGTAAGGTGTGCTATGTATATAAATGACATAAATATAAAACACTCAGTAATGACAATTTACAAGCAGCACTACTGCCTCACCAGGACCCTTGTGCGCAAGGGCCTGGAGGCGTGTGCTATACATACTAATGCGCAGCATAGGCCTCTATTGCGAGGCCGTGCTACGAATCGCATGGGTGTATAGCATTTAGTATACGAATATTATTTAAAAAGCTTAGCAATGATTTTGTGTCGAAGAGCGGGTCTTTGCCAAGGAACAATGCCGGGTGTAATGAAATAATGTTGTCTGTATGCTAAAGGAAAGAACTTTTTCTTTGCTCTTCTACCTCCCAGCATTCAAGCAAGACGTGGAGCACAGTCAACGTCTCGCCACATTTGCCACAGGCAGGGGGATCACTGTTTGTTAAAAGATAAGAATGTGTGCCATACGTGTGGCCTATTCGAAGTCGACAGAGAGTGACCTCTGTTCGTCGTGTTTTTGTTGTAGGTGGCCAACTTCCTAAATAAGGTTTTATTAGATTAAGATTGTTTGACCGTTTTGTGTCCTACAAACGTTGCCAATAGCAAATGGTTTCAAATCTATGGCAGGGATAGCGATGGAAGTTTTATTAGCACTTGCTTCTGTTGATGTGGCCATTTTGTCGGCAAGCATGTTGCCTTCAATGCCTCTATGTCCAGGAACCCAGCATATTGTGATATGTTGAGAAGAGTAAGCTTTGCATAGAGCCGAGTAAAGTTGTGCAATTACAGGATTTTTATGTTGCTGTGACGACGATAGGGCTTTAACTACGCCTAAAGAGTCAGTATAAATAACTGCGTTGCGAATCTGTGTATTATCAATGTACTTTACAGCCAAGAGTAGCGCATAAGCCTCAGCTGTAAAAGTACTTGTTTCTGGGTGTATAGCGACGGATTCCGCGAACGATGGGCGCACCGCTGCACAACAGACACCGACATGCGACTTTGAGGCGTCCGTGTAGAATTCTGGGCAAGAGTATTTTGTTCGAATTTCTAAGAAGTGCATTCGGATGTGTGTCTCGGGGGCATGTTGTGTGACTTCTACAAAAGACAAGTCACAATCTATCTTCTGCCACTGCCACTACGGTAATAGCTTTGTTGGAGCCATTAAGTTAGGTTCAAGCAGTGGAACACTCATTTCATCACTGAGGTTCCTCACGCGCAGAGAAAAAGGCCGTTTCACTGCAGGTCCGTTGTGGAACAGGGTGGAACTGGTCATATCGTTTACTGTTAAATAAGTTGGATGTTCATTGTTCGCATGTGTTTTCAGAAAATATATGAAACTAGTGTACGACCTTTGAAGATGCAGTGACCATTCATTAGACACTACGTAGAGGCTCTCTACAGGACTTGTCCTGAAGGCACCGGTCGCCAAGCGGATACCTAGATGATGAACAGGGTCAATCATCTTCAAGGCGCCTGGACTGGCAGATTGATACGCTATGGCCCCACAGTCTAAGCGTGTACGCGTAAGACTTTTGTACACGTTCATCAGGCATTTCCTGTCACTGCCCCATGTTGTATAAGACAAAATTTTAAGCAGGTTTATTGTTTTTAGGCATTTCTCTTTGAGGCGCTTTATGTGTGAAATGAAGGTTAGTTTCGAGTCTAATATGAAGCCTAAAAATTTATGTTGTGTACAAACTGGTATGTGTTGTCTGTGTACTTCAACATTGGGCTCTTTAAATAGGCCTCTTTTTGTGTGAAAAGGACAGAGGAGCTTTTAAGAGGATTGAGTTTAAAGCCATTTTCTTCTGCCCATTTACACACTTGTTCAAGCCAAGCTGGACATGCCGCACACAAATTGCAAGGTTACATGACTTGAAACCTAACTGCACGTCATCTACGTATACCGAATAAAACATACCCTGCGGTATAGATAAGCGCAAGGAATTCATTTTGACGATAGAAAGGGTGCAGCTTAGTACCGCACCTTGCGGCACCCCAGTTTCTTCTGTAAATGGCCTGGATAGAGCATTGCCAACCCTAACACAAAAAGTACGATGTGATAAGTAACTTTCAATTACATAAAGCATATTGCCGCGAACACCCATTTCCGATAGGTCTCGCAAAATCCCATATCAACAAGTTGTGTCATATGCCTTTTCCATGTCTAGGAAAAGAGAAAGAAAGAACTGCTTATGGACAAAGGCGTCTCGAATGTTTGCCTCAATGCGCACGAGATGGTTAGCAGTCGACCGACGCTCTCTGAAGTCACATTGATAAGGGTCTAGAATTTTCTTCGATTCAAGGAAATGTAAAATACGATGGTTTATCATTTTCTCGAAGAGTTTACATAAGCAACTTGTGAGGGCTATTGGACGGTAACTTGAAACGTCGGATGGGTCTTTACCCTGTTTCAAGACCGGGACTACGATGGATTCTTTCCATGAGGATGGGAGATATGCGGCAGCCCAAATAGAGTTGAAAAGTGCCAGAAGTGTCATCTGTGTATCGGTGTGCAGGTTTTTAATCATGTCATACATGATTCTGTCAAATCCCGGTGCGGAGCTCATACATGTGCTCAAGGCAACTCTAAGCTCGGCAATACCAAACGCACAGTTGTACGGAAGATTTCGTCTGCATTTACGGTCTATTGGCTTACGTTCTGCTACTTTCTTGTATTTAAGGAATGATTGTGAGTAGTTTACGGAGCTTGATACGCGCTCGAAGTGTATGCCAAGTGCATCGGCCTGGTTTTGCAAGGTATGCCTTTGGTCATCGACCAAAGGTGATTGGTTGATCTGCTGCCTTTTTAGCCTTCTCAGCCGATTCCATACTTCAGCCTCCTGGGTGTAGGAATTGATGCCTGGGAGAAACCTCTCCCAGTTTGCTCTCCTGGCCTGCCATCTCGTGCGCCTTCCTTGTGACTTTATATGTTTAAATGCAATGAGATTTTCCGCCGTTGGATATCGGCGCGGTCTGCCCCATGCCTGTTTTGTCTCTTTCGTGCATCTGCACAGTCTTCATTCCACCAAGGAACACGTCTCTTACATGAATGGCCGTTTGTTTGTGGAATAAACTTTTCCGCTGCACCAATAATAAAAGCAGTAAAATATGCTACAGCATCATCTCTGCTAAAATTGCGTATAAAGTCTTGTGATAAGTAAGTAGATTCTTTAAAATGCTTCCAATCAGCCGAGTTGTTTCCAGCGAGGGGCATGTGCTGGAATTTCGTGTTGTGTTAGTAGGTTTAGAGTATCCGGGAAGTGGTCACTCCCAAACGAATTTTGTATTACATTCCATTCTAAGTAAGCAAGAAGAGTGGAAGATCCAAGCGCTAAATCCATCGATGAATATAAATTATGCGCAATATTATAGTAAGTAGGTGCTTACTTATTAAGTAGGCATGCACCAGAAGTCACAAGAAAGCTTTCGATAAATCGACCCCTAAAATAGGTTCGGGAGTCTCCCCAAAGACTGTTATGAGCATTAAAGTCTCCAACGAAAAGAAAGGGTTCAGGAAGTTGTTTAATAAGGCCATACATAGAGTTCTGTTTTGCTCAGGTGATAATTCGGAGGTATGTAGATGGAGCAGACGGCAACCAATTTGTTAAAAAGAATTGCTAGCCCTGCAGCTGCCTCGAGGGACGTCCAAAGAAGCAAGTGTTGGCAAGCAACAGTCTTGTCGAAAACTATAGCTACACCACCGGATGAGGTGTTAGCCTCGTCATGGTTTTTGGGGAAAATAGCATATGACCGGATAAAATTTCTCTGTGTAGCTTTTAAATGCGTTTCCTGTGCACACAGTACCTTTGGGTTAAGTTTTTGTAAGAGTTCTGTTATGTCATCAAGATTGTGGAGAAAACCTCTCACATTCCACTGTATAATTTGTGTATCCATTTTGACAGAGTTGGGTACTCTGTGTTCTGGAAAGGAAATATTAGCTCAAAGGACTTTTTCCGGGCGCCGTGATCACGTTTTGCTTTTGAAGTGGTCACGAGAATCGCGGCGCCCCTGAGGCGCTGGCTGCGCCATCTGGATCGGAATTGTGTCCATTGACTCCTGGGAGCCGCTGGACTTCCGCTCACTTCAACTTGAAAGGCCACCAACCCAGAGGTCGATGGGCCCTCCTTTAGAGACGGCGAAGCAGCGCGCTGCTGTCGCAAAGGGAGCTCATGGCACAGCTGCGACCACACTCTTTGTGGGCCGAGCCGATACCAGAGTCTGCTGCGGCGTTGCCCCTTACGCGCCGCATCAGCATACCCTGCAATATGAAGAAAGGAAACGCGCTTGCGTGCTTATCGGAAGGAAATGTTCTCCTTTACTTTGATAATCACAATCTCTTTTTCTGTTTTTCCATGTCGGACAAGAGCGGGAATATGCGGCATGTTCGCCGTCGCAGTTCACGCAATGGAGTGCAAGGTTACAGTTATCTGAGGGATGATCGTGTTCACCACACTTGGCACAGGTTTGTCGGCCTCGGCAGCTTTACAAACCGTGACGATACCTTTGACATTTGAAGCATCTGCGTGGATTACGGATGTACGCCCTTACTCGTATCTTTACATAACCAGCCTCGATTATCTCGGGCAGTTCAGTTGTACCAAGAGTATCAGATGTTTGGTTGGAATTTCTTTGTTCTCCCATTTAATCTTTATTCTATGTACTTGGATGACGTTCTGGTCTTTCAAGCCCTCTAGAAGTTCTTCACTCAAGTTCATGAGGTCATCGTCTGATATCACGCTCTTGCATGTATTCAGTGATCGATGTAGTGTCACCGTGATTTGAGCATCACCAAATGCAACCAGATTTGAAATCTTTCCATGCTGCAGCTTATCACATACCTCAAGCAGGAGGTCGCCGCTAGGCATTTTTGTCACTTTGTAGCCACTACCCAGTGCCTCTGTGAGGCATTTGGCAACAATGAATGGTGAGATGGTTCTGACAGTCTTTCCAGGGTTCTCAGTATGTATAACATGGTATCGCGGGAAGTTTTCTTTGTGTTGGAGAAAGTAATTGAAACTTTCTTCGGTGTGTCCTCTTCTGTGTAGAGGACGATCAGGTAGCTTGGGGTAAGAAGATGATGCCGTAAGATCTAAATAATTTTGGCAGCGATGCCAGCCGCCCACCACAGAGCCCAACAAGGGGACGTTACGGGAGTCCCTGCAAGAGAAGTCCAACGAACTCCAGCGGAACAGCGTTGCTATAACCAAATAAGACATAACCAAGACAGGTTAGCCACACAAGGTTAACCCTTGCCGCGTGGAAAATCGGAAGTTAAAAGTGAATAGAAGACAGGAAAGATCGAAAAGTGAAAGAAAAAGGCAGAAGATTGAAGAGGGGGACAGGAAAAGGCGACTGCCAATTTCGTCCAGGTTGGTCAGTCTGGAGGTACCGTCTATGTGAAGCAGAGGCCGAAGAGGTGTGTTGCCTCCACCCAGGTCCTTAAAGGTCCGAACACCCGGCATCGGCTCAACCCCCAGGATCCCCCTTTCCCCAGACACGGCAAAGCCGCGCACGCCTACACGCGGGGGGGGGGGAGGTCCGTGGTGTCGCAAACCACCAAACGCCGGCTGATGCAGGCGCCCCTGCGGGGATGAAGGAAACTAAGATTTGCTTAATGGGGAACAGAACCCTGAAGATCTGCTGGTATTAGTTGCAACAGTGCACTGCTCCAGCACCTAGTCATGCCCTTTGCATCATATAGGGAACTATGGGCTGCACTGTTCTTCAGCACTCACGCATGTCAAGCGCGCCTTGCAAGCATGGATGGGGTGAGGATAACTTTCTGGTGTTCGCCTGTGTGCAGGTATGCAATGTCTTCCTCATCGCAAAACTTATTTACGTGCATCAGGCACTAAACTACGCGCGAGATAAAGTTCAGGCTGTGCATAGAGTATTTGCGACTTTCGTGTGGGTAACTTCTCAATAGGCAACCAATGCGCAGGAATAATTTGTGTCTCCCTTCAGTATCTGCTGGGATATTGCATTTGTTTGTACATTAACTTGATTCTCGGTTTGTATTTTACAAATTGGCAGATCGTTCACACTTTTACAACACGACGACCCTTGCCTCTAGCTAACTAAAGCTGGAACTAGAGAATGCGTTATGGCCTTCGACTTCGAAAAAAAAACATG
This sequence comes from Dermacentor silvarum, assembly GCF_013339745.2. Lineage (NCBI taxonomy): Eukaryota > Metazoa > Arthropoda > Arachnida > Ixodida > Ixodidae > Dermacentor > Dermacentor silvarum. The sequence goes on from NC_051154.1 coordinate 360,957,649, forward strand.
TAATCAGGCCTACATGACTAATTTGGGCATGATATTACAGAAGAAGCTATTAAAGGAATAGCAAAGTAGGTTCTCCCCAAATGCCCTCTTTGCTTAGGGATGCAAACACGGGTTATGTGCCGAGTCGTAGCAACCAAGCGAATAAAACATGCAAAGAAAAAGGATAACGATAATAATGAAATGACCCCACACCGGAGTAGTGGGAGTGCCGGCTGACCAGCTCTCAGCTCGAGAATCAGGAACGCCTGAGCTCCCAGGCTAGAGCAGCAGCGGTCGCTCGCCGCTTTCTGAACTAAGAAAAGGCCACCCACCTTTATTTCATTTTATTTTTATCGGCTCAAATAAATGTTTCTAAAAAAACAACACCTCCGGCAATTGGTCACTAATGCTTTGGCAATCAGTACGTTATAAAGAGTGCTTAGGTGTCCTCGGGATTTTTAAATGCTGCAATAAAGGTCGCAAGCAGTGCAAGGTACAAAAAGGACATACTTGTGGGGAAAGACTTGTAGTAGGCGCGTTGCGTGTAAATGTACCGTGCTTGTTATCAGCCAAGCCATTTTAAAAATACTGCTTTATTGTTAAACTCGAAGCTCTGACTTACTAATGTTTCAACGTGAGCTGGTTCTTCGGCATGTTCTGACAAAAATGGCGCGTAGACGAAAAAGCGCTCTATTTCCGGCAAAAGACGTAATTACATTCCCATTCCATTCCGGGCAAAAGGCTGTTATTTCCATTCCCATTCGATTCATTCAAGCATTGTCACCATTTCATTCCCATACTATTGCGGGTTCGCGAAAATGTGGAATGATTCCGGAGTCATTCCAATTCCGGAGTGGTAACCCGGCAACATTGCTAGCTATACAGTGAAAGTTCGGCTGATACAGCGAAAGCAATATCTTTTTCGAGAGCTTCCCGCAGATATAATAGAAGCGAAATACGAATGCGCCAGCTCCATCCGCAACCGTAAAGAGATTCCTTCTCCGCCTATTTAACTGGTAGTTGGGCCACATACACGCACCTGTCGGTACTTCTCGTCTTTCTGCGTCGCTTGCGAGTGGTACCAAGAGCGTCCCGGACACCGAACCAACGACACCACAGCTTTAGCCTTCTCTGCACTGAAACGACAGATCAGTGCCTCATTTGCATTTGCGCGTTTTGTAGAGCGTGCACACCCATGGAAATCGCAACATGGACTTTTCCTTTTTTTATTTCCTTTTTTTAGTGCTCGCCACGAGAATTCGCAGCAGCAAAGCCACCAATCGTGTCTGGCCGAGAGGTTGAAACGAAAGAAATTTTTTGAGGCTGAGACGAGCTTGCGAATCGCCTCAGCTGAAGCGCCATCGTGTCATTCAACTATAGGAGTGACGTATGTCTTAATGTCAATATAATTAGGCTGTTCTCAACGGCAATTGCTCCAGTAGGTTCCTTAGAAATGGTCAGCGAATAGGATGGAAATAAATGACATTGCCACAGAGGTTTCAAAAGTAACTACACTTTTATTCGTCTAGAATAATGCAACCAATATAGTTGACCAAACAAAACATGTTTCAATGGATGAAAAGTACTATGGGCAGCACACAGTCGTAATGCATAGCAAAATATGCGAAACCTTTTCACAGAATCATCCGCAATTCCGTGCCACACCATACATTCATATCCAACAGTTATGAGACAAAACAACGTTGCCCCCCTCATTATGATTTAGAAAACTTAGACTCACTAATTTTCCTCGCGTCGGACACTCAGAGCCTGTGTTACGGAGAGTGAAAGAACATTACGCGACGTTTCTTCGCGGAGCGATCCGCATTTATCGTCACGAGAGACAGCGTGTCGGATGCCGAAGCCGGGAACTTGCACGATAACAAAAAACCTGCACTCGCACTTTTCGCCAATCCCCGCAGGGGCGTCTCCGTCAGTAGGCGTTTAGTGCGTTGCGACACCACGGACCCGAGCACACGGGGGTTGGACCCTCCCACACCTGACCGTGCGTGGCTTAGCCGTGTCTGGGAAAAGGGGGATCCTGGAGGTTGAGCTAATGCCGGGTGTTTGTACCTTAAAGGCCCCCCGGCGGAGGCAACACACCTCTTTCGTCTCTGCTTCACATAGATGGCACCCCCGGACTGACCAACCCGGGGGAAATCGGTGGTCACCTTTTCCTGTCCTCCTCCTCGATTTTCTCTGCTCTATTTTTCTGTCTGCACTGTCCTGTCATCTCTTCTCTTCTGTTACTTCCTCACTTTTCATAGGCGGCTTGGGTTAACCTTGTGTAGGTGCCCTCTCTTGGGTTTATATATAAGGTTATAGCAGCAATGAACGGCTGGAGCCTGCAGCCTTACACGTTAAGTGCTGCAGGGTCCCCTTGTTGGACTCCGTGGGGGGTGGCTGCCATTGCTGCCGAAGTACACCAAACTGCTATGGGAACACCCGCTTTTCCCCGGCCTCTTGATCGTCTCCCTTAGAAAAGGGGACGCACCGACGAGACTTTGAACTTGTTCACCCGACCCAAAGACATTTTCCCACGTTTTCAAGTAGCCCGAAAAACTAGCAAGAACCATATCCCCATTTGTAGTTGCAAAAACATTGACCAACACGCTAGGCCTTGGATACAAGGTCACCAAAATGCCAAGCAGGGACCTTCTCCTTGAGCAACGTGATAAAGAGCAATACAATTGACTCGGCAAACTTGTTACTTTTGGTGATGTCCCAATTACCGTTTCACCGGATCGGTCCGTGAACACAGTACGGGGGTTAGTATCTGAAGCACACCTCATAGATCTATCTGAAACATAACAGTTGGAAGGATGGAAGGAGGAAAACGTCACGAATGTGCAGCGCATTGTTATGAGACGGGACAACAAAGAAATTCCCACGAAACATCTGATACTTACCTTTGAACTGAGCGTTTTGCCACAAAGCATTGAAAGAGGCTACACAAAGATAGCCATAAGACTGTAGATCCCAAATCCCAGGCGATGCTACCAATGCCAAAGATTCGGCCATGGCTCGCAGAGCTGCCGTGGTCGACTCACCTGTGCTAAGTGTGGAATACAAAGTCAAGCCTCAGACAATTGTGAGGCCACACCTCACTGTGTTAATTACGATGGTGACCATCCAGCATATTCCCGGTCCTGTCCAAGCTGGGAAAAAGAAAAAGAAATTCTAACAATGAAAGTCCGTGAAAACATATCGTTCAGGGAAGCACGCAAAAGGTGCTCACCATTCCACACAACCACTTATGCTGGTGCGGCGCGTCAAGGGGCAGCGTCGCAGCGGCTACTGCCAACTGCCCAGCCCGCGCGCAACGAGCTGTCGCTTGTGGTTCCTGCCCCCAGGGTGGAAGGAGCTAAGTCTACTCCACCCAACCAGCAAACAGGCCCGGTTACCCTAGAGTTGCCAGCACCACAACAGTCTTCGGTGGCAGCCTGCGCTACGCGTAGCGAACCCGCAGGCCCGCCAGCAGCTCCCAAGGTGGGTGCAGTCAAGGCTGCCTCACCCTCACTGCCCCTGCTAGCGCTGGCAACAGCCGGCGAAGCTCAGGCCGAAAGGCAGCCCCATCGACCTCCGGGCTGGTGGGCGCAAATGTCTCGTCCTTCGCGGCGAGACTTTCTCGCGAAACTTCTCGCTCGCAAGAGCGCGTGTCCGGCGCCTCACAAGAGGCAATGAACACTAGACCCATCCCGACGGCGCACAAAGCGCCTAAGAGCGGCGAGGCTCCCTCGACCGCTTCAGAAAGGACAAACCCCAGTTACGGGGCCTGGAAAGGGCTCTGTGATCTAAAGCAATACTTCCTTCTTTAGTACACACTGCACCAATTCACTTTCATTATGGATACACAAATCATACAATAGAACTTCAGAGGCCTTCTTAGGAACCTCGACGATGTCCAAGAACTTCTTTACCAACACAATCCAAAAGTGCTGTGTGTCAGGAAACGCACTTAAAATCGAAACATACAAACTTTCTCCGACAGTATGTTACGTTTCGTAAAGATCGCGATGATGCTTTCGCATCATCAGGCAGTGTTGCCATTGTAAACCACAAAAACATTGCATGTCAATGTTTGCAGCTAAAACGCCCCTTAATGCAGTGGCAGTTCGACTTGTTCTTCTAAACAAAGTCATCACCATTTGCTCACTTTACATACCCCCACATTACCACTTACATAAACATGAATTTCAGTCCTTTATAGACGAATTGCCAGAACCTTATCTTGTTCTTGGCGATTTCAATGCTCACAGCCGTCTGTGGGGCGACTCTCGTATCGATGCGCGAGGTCGTCTTATTGTTGAACGATTTCTTTTCTCCTCTAGTGCGTGTCTCCTGAATAAGAAAGTACCTACATTTTACTGTCTCGGAAACAGAACCTTTTCTTCGATTGATCTTTGCATAGCTTCCCCGTCTCTATTATCTGAACTTAAATGGGAAGTTACCAAAAATCCTTACGGGAGCGATAACTTCCCAATACTACTGAGAACCACCAAAGAAAATGAGTCTTCACCCCAAGCCCCTTGATGGAAGATTGATACAGCCGATTGGGAGAAATTTCGAACTCTTACTAGTTAGTTGTATCTCCTGGGCCAACATGTCTTCGTTAGGAATTGATGCTGCTGTGGAATATTTTACTTCCTTCATTATTGATGCCGCTTCTAGATGCATATCCGAAATAAGTGGCGTGGCATGCAAACGCAGTGTCCCATGGTCGAACGACGAATGTAGGAACGCTCGTAGGAAACAGAATAAAGAACGGGGGTTGCTACGCGATTTTCCTACTGCAGAGAATCTTATCAATTTTAAGAAGATAAAGTCCCAAGGCAGGAGAACGCACTGACAGGCCAGACGAGAGAGTTGGCAGAAGTTTTTATCAGGTATCCACTCGTATGCAGATGAGGCCAAAGTCTGGAACAGGGTTAATAACGTAAGAGGACGACAAACATATTCACTTCCTTTGATAAACACACAGGGCGACAGCTTGGAAGACCAAGCGAACTACCTGGGTGCACATTTTGAATATGTGTCCAGTTCATCGCACTATTCTGCAGCATTTACAAAATACAAAGCAGTAATAGAAAAACAAAAACTAGACCGAAAAATCACAGGGAATTAGCCATATAACTTACCTTTCTCTCTAGCAGAGCTGCATGCATCACTCACCTGTTGCAACTAATCTGCCCCAGGCTCTGACCGCATAATATATTAAACGCTGAAGAACCTGCCCTCTGAAACGAAGAAAACCCTTGTCTGTCTTTATAACTCTATATGAAGCTCCGGCGAGATCCCCTCTGCCTGGAAAGAGGTCATAGTGATCCCTATCCTGAAGCAGGGCAGGGATCCATCGTCTGTATCGAGTTATCGGCCCGTAGCACTAACAAGCTCTCTCTGCAAAGTCTTCGAAAAATAATAAAGCGTCGCCTACTACATTTCTTAGAATCAAACAAACTGCTTGACCCATACGAGTGCGGTTTTCGCAAGGGTCGATCCACCACTGACCATTTGATACATATTGAGGCGCAGATACGCGAAGCTTTTGTTCACAAACAGTTTTTTCTGTCTGTATTCTTACACATGGAAAAGGCCTATGACACCACATGGCGGTTTGGAATACCGAGAGACCTCTCCAACTTTGGTATACGTGGTAATATGTTAAATGTGATTGAAAGTTATCTGCTGAATCGCACATTCCACGTGCGAGTTGGCAATGTTTTATCACGACCTTTCGTGCAGGAAACTGGTTAACCCCAGGGAGGCGTGCACAGTTGAACACTCTATCGTTAAAATGAACACGCTTCGTTCTTCGTTACCACCAGCTATTTTTTATCGCATCTACGTGGACGATATACAAATAGGCTTCAAGTCCTGCAACCTCGCAGTGTGCGAGATACAGGTACACCAGGGGTTGAACAAAGTGTCTAAGTGTGCAGACGAAAACGGGTTCAAAGTAAACCCCCACAAAAGTTCTTGTGTTCTTTTCGCCAGGAAGAAAGGTCTCGTTGCAGATCCCACTATCGAAATGTATGGACAACAAATACCTATGAACAAAGAACACAAGTTTTTAGGCATCATACTTGACTCTAAGCTTACTTTCATTAACCACATAAAACATCTCAAGGCGAAATGCCTAAAAACAAAGAACTTACTGAAACTTTTATCTCACACATCCTGGGGCAGTGACAGGAAGTGTTTAATGAATCTTCACAAGAGCCTCATTCGGTCACGATTGGACTATGGTGCCGTAGTATATCACTCTGCCGCCCCGAGCGCGCTAAAAATGCTAGATCCTGTCCACCATCTAGGTATCCGCCTGGCCACTGGCGCATTCACAACAAGCCCCGTCGAAAGTTTATACGTAGAATCAAATGAGTGGTCGCTGCATCTCTAGAGAACATACATGAGCTTCACATATTTTCTCAAAGTCCACACTAATCATGAACATCCGTGCTGTACAACCGTTAAGGATTTGAAGTTTGCAACGCTTTTCCATAATCGACCCTCTATGAGGCGGCCTTTCTCACTGCGTGTAAAAGAACTTAGCGAAGAGATAAATGTCCCACTTCTAGAACATCGCCTAATGCCTTCAGCTAAGCTGTCACCGCCCTCGGGGTGCCAGGTGATAGAATGTGATCTATCCTTTCTAGAGGTCACAAAGCACGCTCCCGAGCTCGAAATCGCAATGCATTTCTGCGAACTTCAATCGAAGTACTCGTGTTCGGAATTCTACACCTCTTTTTCTAAACCTGACGTATTGAACCCCCTAACAAGTATCTTCACAGCAGAAGCCTACGCAATACTGTCTGTGGTGAAACATATAGAGAAATTGAAACTACAAAAGGCAATAATATTCAGACTCGTTGAGTTTTGCAAAAGCGCTAACATCTTTACAAAAGCATAAAAATTCTGTTTTTATTCAGCTTTACTCACTCTTGTGTAACATTTACCTATCTCATAAACAAGTAATTAATATGCTGGGTTCCCGGCCATACAGGAATCGAGGGTAATGTGCTTGCCGACGAAATCGCCAAATCAATGGCATCGCAAGGTATTGGTTTTCCCGCCGCCGCCCCTGCTACAGATCTGAAGCCTTTCCTACGAAACAAACTGCGAAGCCACTGGCAACGCTTGTGGGACGCCGAAGCAAATACTAAGCTTCACATGATGAAGCCACAGTTAGGATTTTGGCCCTGTACAACTAAAACACGACCAACTGATGTCCTGTTCTGTCGTCTCAGAATAGAACAGACATATGGTACTCAGAATTTTCTATTGAATGGTAATGATCCTCCGACATGTGGTAGATGTGGCGAGAGGCTCACCGTCGTCCACGTCCTCTTGGAGTGTCACGAAGCCGAAAGAGAAAGAAACACTTTCCTCTCGCATATCGCTATTGTGTCCATGTGCATCCCGCTATGTTTCTTGGTAAATAACCGCTTTTTAACACCAACGGAGCCCTCGCATTCTTGAAAGATGTTGTGCTACATGTTATTAGCGCAATAAGTACGTAGCGCATCCTCTCTCCAGAGGATGTTGCTGTTATAGTTTTTTATAGCACATGCCTCCAGGCCTTTGTGTCTCAAGGGCTCTGTTTAGGCACTTGTGCTTCTGACCAATTCTTGCACCTGTAATATTTTGTAAGTCATATCATTGCTTCTTAATGCATTGTTCATGTCCATAGTACACATAGTTAGTTATTGCCATAATCTTATTACGTATAAATTTTACGCACTTTACAGCGACTGATTATAGGCCCCTTTACAGCCATGCCACATCTAATGTTCATATAATTCCGTATTCACCTACCACTAACAAGCCATTGCCATCGTCTTGGCGCTCTTTGGCCACATCTGGCCCTTGCGCCAATAAACCACAATAATCATCAGCTTTTCGCCAATGAATGCCGTGCGCTAGGCCACGGAAAAATTGAAGTGAAGCGCACGCCACACTTTGAACAAACACGCAAGGATAGAAAAAAACTCGGATGAAACCGCCGCGTTCTGGTGAGCAACGCGAATCGGCACGGACGAGGTTTGCAATTGCACAGTCTTGGGCAGTCTTGTACCTGAATCCCTGGTTGGTAGCGGTCACCATGAACGAACTAATAAATTGTGAAATAGAAACAAAATTACCAATTGTTCCTTTAGTACAGCAAAAATATTTGACACGGAAAGTTTACTCGTATGACAGCATTCGGATTAAAATTTTCGAACATTTTGTTTTCATGTAGGTTTCCTAGTTTCAGTGTTTGTCAGCCCCCGCACCTAGTCGCGCTTCATTTGTGCACCACTCACTGATATTTTTGGCGATAGGTTTTGGCACGCTTTTCGTTCCAAGCTTCGAGACCTGTTTAGATGGACCTTGGCCGGTATTTTGTAGCGATGCCTTTAATGTCACAATGCCTTTTCGCGCTTATCGCGTTTTGTCAGTGGTCGGAGCGACGGTCGGCTCGCGTTATCAACGTTGATATCGTGAGCGGACCGTCACTCTGACCACTGACAAAGCGCGATAAGCGCGAAAAGGCATTATTACTTTAAAGGCATCGCTACAAAATAGCGGCCGTTGGTACAACACTAAAGAATACTGTAGGCGGGGGTAACACATCTCGTTGCAGCGACGGTGAAGAATCCCAGAGTGCTTTCAGAAGTGAGTCACGAATAGGATAAAAACATGTACTAAGAAAAACAGCACTCAAAGCGCTTTACGATAGCGGAGACACAAGGTCTGTACGCCGCGTATCACATGTTGGGTAATCGCTCGCTTACCATCGCGAATGTGCGATAGCGTTCGCGTCGCGCGCGCGCAATCTGATTAGATGAGACTATTTACGCTATTTATACGGAATCCGTGACAACATTCACGCGTTTCCGAATACAGCAGGCCGCGTCTCGCGCCACTCGAGAAATCGACAACAGCGACGATCCGCGGCGGAAGAAAATACAGCCACCGCCAGAGAGCGAAGCAAGGCAGAAGTCATAATATTCACGCAAATATGTTTACGCAAACGGACATGGCAAAACCGAGCGAGGCAATCGACTAACAGGAGCAGAGAGGCTGCATATTCGATACAGATTACTTTCGGCGCCATGGCGATTTGAGCTCACGGTCAAGGTATCTCCGAATGCGACACATCTAGCACACAGGCTCAAAGAAGCAGCAGTCATTGTTGCCCTACAAATGCACCCCCTAAGATGTGTGGTCAAGGTTTCGAGGTAAAAACATACAAACGCACCACGTCAAGCGTAAGGCGAAAGCGCTGTCTTGTGTTTTCTATGACAGATATAGCGGGGTGCGGAGGAATATGGCTCGAGACGGTGCAAACAAACACAATTTTTTGCCCCTGTATATAGTGATGCAGATGACCATTTATTCAGGAACGAGGAAATTCACCTCATTGTCATGCCGAGGAGCAGTGAACACGTTTTCGCCAGACTGCACCAAGCATTCTAGAGACGTGACACACACCACACCAGTGTGATCCGACACCAACTGCACCTTCTCCAAGCTATCCTATAAGCTCGAACAACATGCAAACTTACACCGAGTATAAGAGATTGCCTTGACGGCGGCCTTTGAACAACTGTCGTCTACTATTCGTACGAGGCAGACGATAGCTGAGCACACTATACAGTATAGCAATTTTATCGTCTGCTAGGCAGGTGCCTCACGTGCAATGCCAAATATCACGATGTTCCATGCGTTTATGTAATAAGTATATACGCACAATCATGACACAAACACAAAAAAAGTGCAACAAAAACTTTTCGTCTGTGTCTTTCGTGGCGTACGGTTAACGAACGGCATCAGCAAAACGTAGCACAAGACATACCAGAAGACGGCCTTCCAGACATACGCGCAGCCTCTTTTGCCCATAAATCTTCAAACCCGGCTGTACGCGCATGCGCAAACGATTCTCCAATCGCGGCGCGTATCCCGAAAATGAATCCAATTAAATACTGATCCTCGCATCGCGTAGCTCAACCTCATTTTGCTTGCTTAACTTGTTGCCCTTCCTCGCGTATCTTAAAATCAGCAAGCGTGCGGGTGCGTGACTCAGAATTCATCTTGCCGCGTATACTGCGCAAGCCATGAATAAACAGCGCTTCCCGGGAAACTTCTGGCCCACCGGATTTACGGTGCTTGTATTTTTCTCCATATATACTCGGACCACGCGCGGTTAGCGCGTCACAACGTTTGTATATAAGCCGTTTCATGCTGCGTACATATAAGTCGCCGGAATTAGGACCTCCAGCCGGATAGATTCAAAAGCGACGTCTGCGTTTTTAACGACTACTTAAATTCGCGACGCAGGCGGACGATAATGCTTGCAATTTTCTGGACTAGGCTTTTTTTATTTTATTTTCTGCCCCCCTGAGCACTCGCGACTTTCGCAATGACGGCACTGGCGAAACGAAAGTCGGAAAGGAGTTGTTTGATTACACAGAAGTCGGTTTAAAGGGAAAATTAAAGGAAACTTATATTCTGGTTATGCAGTACAGTAGAACAAAGGAAAACATCGCAACGTATGACGCAACGTGCGCTCTGTCTGGTCTCTCAAGAGGGTCTCTTCTCCCTCTCTGGCACACATACACACGCACACACACGCGCGCACATGGTCCGTCCCCTCTCGTCGTGGAAACTGCACCCGCCTCCAAGATGTAAACACAGCAGGAGCGGCGCCCTGCTCTTCGTCAACCACCGAGGGCATAGGTTGCCTCCGTCGAGGTGGTGCCGTCTCCACTGTCTATTCCGGCCAGACGAGAGGTCCATTTCGCTTTCTCTAGGAAAGGCGTCTGGAGTGCGCACGCGCGGTCAAAACCAATACAACAATACAAAATAGAACAGGAGTGGTTTCACCCCCTCCCCCATCCTATGATGATGATGATGTATGGGGTTTTATGGCGCGAGGGCCAGATATGGCTAAAGAGCGCCATACACATGGTAATGAGTTTTCAATGAATTGTTTATGAAATAGAGGAATGTACTGTGAATGCATGGTCAATGTTGAATGGCTGTAAATAGGCCTAAAATCAGTCGCTGTAACTTGCGTAAAATATATAACTATTAAAGTGATGGCAGTGAATAGAGATGTGGGCAGTGACCATTGATGGTGTGTTCTGGAGTGATGATGTCATAAAATGTGTACGTGAAAGTAGCACGGTGCCTCAACAGAGCCCTTGAACGCACGGCCTGAGAGGCGCGTAATCTACAATATTGCTGTCGCAGCAGCAGCCTCTGAAGAGAGGATGTGCTACGAATGCAGAGGGCTGATGACTCGCAATGTACACGCATCTTCAATAAAGTTTAAAACTAACCTGTAGTCAAAAAATGGTTCTGTGCCCAGAAACATTGCTGGGTGTAGAGGGATGTGTTGTTTGTATGCTAAGGAGAAGTATTTCTTTCTTTGAGGTTCTAATTCCTTGCACTCTATTAAGACGTGGATTACAGTTAGTGTCTCGCCACGTTTGCTACAGGAAGGGGGTTCATTACCAGTCAACAGGTGAGAGTGCGTGCCATACGTGTGGCCAATTCTAAGGCGGCAGAGAATTACTTCGGTTTGTCGTGTTTTCGTTGTGGGTGGCCAATTCCCTAATTGTGGTTTAATGACGTGAAGTTTATTTCTTGTTTCCGCATTCAATAAGTGCTGCCAATAGCTCCTAAGGCTTTTTCGCGGGAGATGCTTCATATCTATTGCAGGGACAGCTATAGAGGAGGTGTTCCCCTTCCTTACAAGGGAAACGGCAGTTTCATCTGCAAGCATGTTGCCCTCAATACCTCTGTGGCCGGGTACCCAGCATATAGTGACACATTGGTTAGACGAATATGCTGTGCATAGCACTGAATAGAGCTCACTGAGCACAGGGTTTTTGTGTTTACGAGGAGACATTAATGCCTTTACTACGCTTAACGAGTCGGTGAATATAACAGATTTTTGAAGCTTTGATTTAGTTATATGCTTCCCTGCACACAATAGGGCTTGAGCCTCAGCCGTAAATATGCTTGTTTCTGGATGCATTTCACCGGATTCAGAAAAGGATGGACCGATTGCCGCATACGACACGCCAGCATGTGACTTTGATGCGTCGGTAAAGAATTCCGGGCAAGAATATTTTGATTGTAGTTCACGAAAGTGCATCCGGATATGTACTTCCGGGGATACTTCGAGACCTCAATAAACGATGTGTCACATTCTATAAGTTGCCATTGCCAAGGCGGTAACGGCTTTGCCGGGGGCATTACATGATGCTGAAGCAGTGGAACACCGCTTTCTTCGCAGAGTTTCCTCACCCGCAGTGAGAAGGGTTCCGCTGCTGTAACTCGGTTATGGAAAAGTGTGGCACACGTATTGTCATTTATGATGGAGTAACAAGGATGTCGGCAGTCAGAGTTTCCTTTCAGAAAATACATAAAGCTAGAGTAGGACCTTTGTAGGTATAGGGGCCACTCATTTGACTCCACATAAAGACTTTGCACGGGGCTAGTTCTGAAGCCTCCGGTTGCCAGGCGGATGCCTAATTGGTGAACAGAATCGATCATCTTTAAAGCACTGGGGGCGGCGGACTGATAGACTATCGCACCGTAGTCTATGCGTGAACGAATGAGACTTTTGTATAAGTTTAACAAACACTTTCTGTCGCTGCCCCATGTGGTATGCGACAATATTTTAAGAATGTTTATTGCTTTTAAGCATTTCGTTTTAAGGTACTTTATGTGGGGAATGAAAGTCAGTTTAGAGTCTAGAATTGTGCCTAAAAATTTATATTCTCTGTTTACTGGTATGAGCTGTCCGTGTAGTTCCACTTCAGGGTCTGCTACGAGCCCTCTCTTTCGTGTGAATAGAACACACGAGCTTTTATTTGGGTTTACTTTAAAGCCATTTTCTGCGGCCCATGTAGAGACTTTGTTCAGGGCAACTTGAACCTGTCGTTGGCACACTGTAAGGTTACAAGATTTATAACCTATCTGTACGTCGTCGACGTACACGGAATATGAGATGGCTGAAGGCAATGTTGTTCGGAGCGAGTTCATCTTGACTATAAAAAGCGTACAGCTGAGCACGCCTCCCTGAGGTACCCCAGTTTCTTGTATGAATGAACGGGACAGCGCATTACCTATTTTGACACGGAAAGTACGATTCTGCAAGTAGCTCTCTATAACGTTTAGCATGTTCCCGCGGATGCCCATTGCCGACAGGTCTCGCAGGATTCCGTAACGCCACGCTGTGTCATACGCCTTCTCCATATCCAGAAATACAGATAAGAAGAACTGTTTATGTATGAAAGCATCCCGAATGTTTGTTTCGATGCGCACGAGATGGTCAGTTGTAGACCGGCCTTCTCTGAAACCGCATTGGTAAGGGACAAGCAGTCTGTTTGATTCCAGGAAATGTAGAAGACGACGATTAATCATTTTTTTCGAATAGCTTACATAAACAACTAGTGAGCGCAATTGGGCGATAACTTGTCACAGCGGATGGGTCCTTCCCCTGTTTTAAGACCGGGATGACAATGGCTTCTTTCCATGTAGATGGGAGGTGTCCTGCAGCCCATATTACATTGTACAGTGCAAGCCGTGTCATTTGAGTGTCTTCGTGAAAGTGTTTAATCATGTCGTACATGATTCTGTCAGGTCCGGGTGCAGAGCTGAGGCAAGCAGTCAGGGAGGCTTTCAGCTCGGCGATGCAGAAGGGGAGGTTATAAGGTTCGTCATGTCTACATCTGCGGTTTATTACGTTGAGTTCTGCTATATCTTAGTATTTTAAGAATGCCTCGGAATAGTGAACTGAGCTGGATACACGCTCGAAGTGTTTGCCAAGAGCGTCAGCTTGGTCTTTTAATGTATTCCGTTGGTCATCGACCAGGGGTAATGGCTGGGTTTGCTGGCCATTAAGTCTTTTCAAGCCATTCCAGACTTTCGCTTCCTGCTTGTAAGAGTTTATGTTTGAGAGAAACCTCTCCCAGCTTGCCCTCTTTGCCTGTCTGCGCCTCCACCTTCCCTGTGACTTGACGTGCTTGAACTCAACGAGATTTTCAGCAGTTAGAAATCTGCGGAATATGCTCCATGCTTTGTTTTGTTTCTTTCGCGCCTCCTTGCAGTCGTCGTTCCACCAGGGAACCCGTCTTTTAGATGAGCTGCCCTTTGTCTGAGGAATGCATTTCTCTGCTGCGTCTACAATAAAAGCAGTAAAATACGCTACGGCGTCGTCTATGTTAAAGTCACTGATAAAGTCTGGTGATATACATGTTAACTCTTTAAAACACAACCAATCTGCCGCTGGTAGTTTCCATCTAGGAGGATGCGGAGGACCGTTTCTTGTTTTGCTAAGTTTAATGTCGCAGGGAAGTGGTCACTTCCAAAAAGATTGTTATGACACTCCACTGCAGGTCGAGGAAAAGAGTCGGAGAGCCAATAGCTAAATCTATTGAAGAATATGAATTGTAATGTATGTTGTAGTATGTTGGCTCTTTCTTATTGAACAGGCAAGCACCGGACGTCAATAGAAAGTTTTCTATTAGTCGACCCCTCGAGTCACACCGGGAGTCTCCCCACAGACTGTTGTGCGCATTGAAATCGCCGACGACAACGTAGGGTTCAGGGAGCTGATTTATTAGGCTGTAGAGTTCTGTCTTGCTGAGGTGGTAATCTGGTGGTATGTAAATGGAGCAGATAGTAACCAATTTGTTGAAAATAATTGCTCGAATTGATACTGCCTCGAGAGGCGTCTGGAGGACTAAATGCCGACAAGCTATTGACTTGTCAACAATTAATGCTACGCCGACCGACGGGGCGTTAGCATTATCACGATCCTTGCGGAAGATGGCGTATTGCCGCAGGAAATTTGTTTGCGTTTGCTTTAAATGTGTCTCCTGAACACGCAGCACCTTTGGATTGTATTTGTGTAAAAGTTCTTTAACGTCATCGAGGTTTTGCATAAGACCTCTCACGTTCCAGTGTAATATTTGTGTATCCATGTTGTTTGAGTTCTTGTGCTGTGTGTCAAGAGGATTCGAGTTGGCTTACGGAGCCTTTCCAGGCCCCGTAATCCGTGGTTTGTCTTTTTTGGAGCGGTCGCGAGATTCGCGCTGCTAAGGAGGCGCTGGGTGCGCCGGCTGGCTTGTAGTTGTGTCCATCGACTCCTGGGAGCCGCTGGACTTCCGCTCATTCGAGCGGGGTGTTTTCAGGGTAGGCCTTGCCTCAGAAAGCAGGGCCTTGGAGGCCACCAACCCAGAGGTCGATGGGCCCTCCTTAAGAGATGGCGCAGCAGCGCTGGCTGCTGTCGCCTGGGAGGCTGGTGGCACAGCCGCGGCCACACTCTTTGTGGGCCGGGCCGATGCCGGAGTCTGCTGCGGCGTTGCCCCCATACGCGCCGCATACCCTTCGATATTCAGGAAGGAAATGCGCTTTCGCGCTTCCTGAAAGGAGATATTTTCTTTGACCTTTAACGTAACTATTTCTTTTTCCCTCTTCCAGGAAGGACATGAGCGGGAGTATGCAGGATGGTCACCGTCGCAGTTTGCGCAGTGTAGTGTCTCAGTACAATTGTCGGCAGGATGATCGTGTGACGCGCACTTTGCACATGTGGTACGGCCCCGGCAGATTTGAGAGCCATGACCAAATCGCTGGCACTTAAAGCAGCGGCGCGGGTTTGGAATGTAGGGTCTAAGTTTGATTTTCAGATAGCCTGTTTCAATATATTCTGGTAATGTACTCGTGCAAAACGTCAAAATTAAGTGTTTAGTGGGGATCTCTTTGTCATCCCGCCTGATCCTAATCCTTTGGACATTTGTCACGTGCTGTTCCTTCCAGCCCTCAAGGAGCTCGGTTTCATTCAAGTCAAGGAAATCTTGTTCCGATATGACTCCGCGTGAACTGTTCAGCGAACGGTGGGGGTTCATCGAGACAGGGGTATTGCCAATTTCAGCAAGTCCAGACAGTTTCTCGAACTGATTCTTGTCACTTAGTTCTAGCAACTGGTCACCGCTGGCCATTTTTGTGACCTTATAGCCGGGACCTAATTTCTCAGTGAGGCATTTCGCAACAACAAATGGTGATATAGTTCTGGCAGTTTTATCAGTGTTTTGACAACTTAACACGTGGTACTTTGGGTATATCTCTTTGGTCTGGACGAAAAGTTTCAGCGAGTCATCGGTGCGCCCTCTCTTTGAAAGAGGGCGATCGGCGAGTCGGGGGAACGACGAAAAAGCCATATAAGTTACTCTAATTTCGGTAGCTATGCCAACCGCCCACCACCGAGCCCAACAAGGGGACGCTACGAGACCCGAAGGAAACGCAGACGCCAGCTGTACGTAGCCACTATAACCTAATATAGAATACCCAAGGTTGGATAAAATACACCAGGTTAACCCTTGCTGCCTGGAAAAATTGGAAGTAAGAGGAAGCGAGGAGAGGACAGGAAAGATTGAAAGTGATAGAGAAAGACGAAGATTGCAGAGGAGTACAGGAAAAGGCAACTACCGATTTCCCCCGGGTGGGTCAGTCCGGGGGTGCCGTCTACGCGAAGCAGAGGCAAAGGGGTCTGTTGCCTCCACCGAGGGGCCATAAATGTCCAAACACCCAGCATCGGCTCTACCCCCAGGATTCCCTTTTCTCCGGACACGGCTAAGCCACGCACGCTTAAGCGCTGGAGGGTCCAACCCCCCTGTGCTCGGGTCCGTGGTGTCGCAACACACCAAACGCCTGCTGACGCAGACGCCCCTGCGGGGCCCCCATCCTATCTGTACCCTGTCGCAAGAGCGCCTTCTCTGCTAAAGCGTGGGTATATTCCTCTATATACGTACGCGTTTTCTTAAGGAGGCTGCTGGCCAGACGACGATTGATGTAGCAGCAGACGGCAGACTTCTGGCTCTCTTTCAGAAAGAAGGAGAGAGCCTCTCTTATAACTTATTGTCGTCTGTCGCTTTACGTTTTTTCGTCTGCATCTCTCGACTCGCATCCAGAAGACACGGGGTTGGTCAGCCGACGAGCACGGTCTTGCACGATACGACAGTTTCTTCTTCGTGATCATCGTCCTTTTCCCTCTTATCTCTTATCGTAGTGGTAAAATCCATGATTGAGGTGAAAACCACAACGCGCAAAGGTTGCATGAAAAGTTTGAGTTAGAGCTTAAGAGGTGACGAAACGAATGGGGGAAGCGGTAAATACGCGGCGATCAATAAGTCAAGTGAAAGCAGAGAGAAAGAGAGCAATAAATGCAGAAATTGAGTATAAACGGAGTTTCGGTCGTATAACTTAACACCAGCAACCCGTTTCACCATCATCCATTGTACACGATAAATGAAGGAGTGGAAGGGGCGGGGTGAGGGAGGCATGTACACATCATATAGCATGCACGCATTGTATAGCATCGTGTATAGAATAGATCTTAACACTGATAAAATTTGTATTTGTTTCTTCGCATGGACCTCGTTCTAACGTTCGCTTCTTTTGTACATTTTATCTCTCCAATGCAGTCCCGACTGAGACCAATGGCTATGGGACCGCCACTCCTGTGCTCTCAACCGGTGCAGCGGCGGAAGCAGACGACATCCTGGGCCCACCTTCTCTGGAACCGGAAGTCGAGCTGGCGCCCCGGAGACACGTAAGCCCGCTTTCTAAACTAGCCTCGCAGGCTGAAAACTCTACTGGAAGTAAAACACCAACGAGAGAAGTGGACGAACCGAAGCCCAAGCCGTCGGCCGGAGCCAATGGCGGCAAAAGAAAGCCGAGAGACAAAGACGAAGCCAAAACCGCAGGCAATGGAAAAGGAGAACATATGAACTCGCATCCCCGAGGCGTAGCAAGAGACGACAAAACGGCGAAAGGCGAGCCACCCGAGGAGCCGGGCCAAGACGAGCCGAGAGATGACGACAAACTACGAGATGGACCGGGCAAAAAGGCCGAAGAAAAGTCAGAGCGGGCTTCGAGGGGACAGCCGGTGAGCGCGGACAAGCAGTCCGGGACCAAGCCGAAGCAAGACGATAAGCAGGAGCCAACAAAGCCAGACGGAAACGAAGGAAACGGGGACAAAGTGAAGTCCAAGAACGAATCCCCGCAGCCGGGCCAGGAGGACAAACACTGCATTCAACCTGGTAAGGGATCGACTGTCCTCTCCGTACTGTTTTTACCGATGGACAATGCAAAGGGAATTCACTTTTAGGCTGTGGTTCTTGATTAGTCTTCACGTAAAAGAGGCTCTAAATATTCGTGCCAGTATTTGGTGCTGTCGGCCATTCTTGACATTGGTGTATCGAAGCCGCCGACTTCCTAGCTATAGTTTTGCAGTCAGTGGAAGCATTGCTTCGCCCCATTCCACGCCTGACCTCATTACATGCACTTGAACGAGTGTGTCGTCGGTATAAATATCGTATACGTTGAAGAAACTCTCTCTGCATCAGGTGACTGACAGGAAACTCGGTACCGGTGGAACGTTCCGCCTATTGCTCATCACCAACGCACTTAAACGTAAAAAACTGACACAGCCATGCAGGCTCACATCTGAAAACTTTTTTTTGATACGAGCCGTGTTGCGGAGTCTCTGGACCACATCATGGAGTTTAAGGCTTTGTCCATCCGACAGAACAGGACATCGATGTGCCGCGTTTTCGTTGTGGATGTTCACATGCCTAACTGTGGTTTTATTACGAAGAGCTTATTATTAGTTTCAGCTTCCCACAAAGGTTGCCAATGGTTTTTTAGCTTCTTGCGTACAAAAGCTTTAAGATCTCCAGCTGAGACAGTCATGGTAGAATTAACAGCAGCCGATGCAATTGATGTAGCCATTTTGTCGGAAAGCATATTACCTTCTATTTCCCTATGCCCGGGAACCCAGCATACTATCACATGTTTATTGGATGAATAAATAGTGCACAATAGTGAATAAAGCTCAATAAAAACAGGATTCTTGTGCTTTTTTAAAGACAGTAAAGCTTTTACAACACTTAAGGAGTCTGTGAATATTATTGTCTTTTGTAGTTCGGATTCCTTGATGTGTTTTACTGCAGTCAGTACTGCATAGGTTTCTGCTGTAAAAATACTTGTCTGAGGGTGCAGAATGCCGGACTCAGAGAAGGAAGGACCCAAAGCTGCGTAAGATACGCCGGCATGTGACTTTGCCGCATCCGTGTAAAATTCAGGGCAACAGTACTTTGACTGAAGTTCTAAAAAGTGCATGTGAATGTGTGTCTGTGGAGCATGTTTTGTAACCTCGATAAAAGATGTGTCACATTCTACCACCCGCCACTGCCACGGAGGTAGCAGCTTTGCTGGTGGCATTAGGCGATGTTCAAGCAATGGGACGCCCATTTCACTACTTAGCTTTCTGACACGCAGCGAAAAGGGCTCTCTTGCTGTAAGTCGATTGCGAAACAGTGTGGCAGATGTGGTATTGTTTATGGTCGTGTAACATAGGTGTTCAGGGTTCGAATGCACTTTCAGAAAATAAGTGAAACTAGAGTATGACCTCTGTAAATTAAGAGACCATTCGTTCGATTCCACGTAGAGACTTTGTACGGGACTTGTCCTGAAGGCGCCCGTGGCCAATCGGATGCCTAAATGATGAATCGGATCCAGCATTCTTAATGCGGTTGGCGCAGCAGAGTGATACACCATGGCACCATAATCTAAACGTGAACGTACTAGGCTCTTGTACAGGTTCAACAAGCACTTTCTGTCGCTGCCCCATGTTGTGTGTGACAGTATTTTGAGAATGTTCATTGTGTTTAGGCATTTAACTTTGAGGTACCTAATGTGGGGAAGGAAGGATAGTTTAGTGTCCAGTATCACACCTAAAAACTTGTGCTCTGCGTTTAGAGGTAGGCGTTGGCCAAGGAGTTCGATAGTGGGCTCAGGCACGAGGCCCCTCTTTCTTGTAAAGAGCACACAGGAGCTTTTCTGGGGATTTAACTTAAATCCATTTGCGTTAGCCCATTTGGACACTTTGTTTAGGCAAAGCTGAACATGTCGTTCGCAGACGGCGAGGTTACACGATTTAAATCCGATTTGCACGTCATCGACATATGCAGAATAAAAAATACTTTGCGGAATAGATGATCGCAAGGCGTTCATTTTTATAATAAAAAGGGTACAACTGATTACACCACCCTGCGGTACCCCGGTTTCCTGGATAAATGACCTGGACAAAGCATTACCAATTCGAACACGGTATGTCCGATTTGTTAGGTAACTTTCAATGACTTTTAACATGTTCCTACGGATACCCATTCCTGACAGATCCCGCAGAATTCCGTAGCGCCAAGTGGTGTCGTATGCTTTTTCCATGTCGAGGAACACCGACAAAAAGTACTGTTGGTGCGCAAATGCGTCACGAATGTTAGCCTCGACGCGTACGAGGTGGTCTGTTGTCGACCGCCCTTCCCTGAAACCACACTGATGTGGGTCGAGCAACTTTTTGGATTCAAGAAAGTGCAACAGACGGCGATTGATCTTCTTTTCGAACAGCTTACATAGGCAGCTGGTCAGTGCTATTGGGCGGTAACTTGATACCAAGGATGGGTCTTTCTTCTGCTTCAAAATTGGGACACCGATAGCTTCCTTCCACCTAGCTGGAAGGTATCCGGCGGCCCAAATTGTGTTGAAAAGTGCGAGGAGCGTAATTTGTGTGTCAGTGTGTAAGTACTTGAGCATGTCGTACATGATCCTGTCAGCTCCCGGCGCGGAGCTTTTGCATGCGTTCAAAGCAGCTTTCAGTTCTGCGATGTCGAAGGGACTGTTGTATGGTTCGTTTTGTTTGCATCTGCGGTCAAGTGCCTTATGTTCTTCTATTTCTTTGTAACTGATGAATGATGGGGAATAATGCACAGAGCTAGACACCCGTTCGAAGTATTCCCCAAGCGCATCAGCTTGGTCTTCTAGGCTGTTCCCTTCGTCATTTACCAGGGGTAATGAATGGCTTTGTTGCCCCTTAAGACTTCGTATCCCGTTCCATACTTTTGCCTCTTGGGTATAGGAATTAATGCCTGAAAGGAACCTTTCCCAGCTTACCCTCTTGGCTTGTCGTCGCGTTCGCCTTCCCTGTGATTTAATGTGTTTAAACTCTATGAGGTTTTCAGCTGTTGGCGATCGACGGAGCATGCCCCATGCTTTATTTTGTTTTTTGCGTGCCTGCTTGCAGTCTTCATTCCACCAAGGCACTCGTCTTTTGAACGAGCTGCCACTTGTTTGTGGAATGCATTTCTCTGCTGCGTCAATAATAAAAGCGGTAAAATACGCTACTGCGTCGTCTATGCTAAATTCATTGATAAAATCGCGTGATATAAATGTCGATTCTTTAAAAAGTTTCCAATCGGCGGATGCTAGTCTCCACCTAGGGACATGCGGAGGGGAGTTATGTTGGGTAACTGAGTTTAGTGTGACTGGAAAGTGATCACTTCCGAATGGGTTTTTAATTACACTCCATTCTAAGTGGGAAAAAAGGGAAGCAGAACCAATCGCCAAGTCTATTGATGAGTATGAATTGTGATGAAGGTTATAATAGGTTGGCTCCTTTTTATTGAAGAGGCATGCACCGGAGTTCACGAGGAAGTTTTCTATGAATCTACCTCTCGCATCGCATCGTGAGTCTCCCCACATCGTGTTATGAGCGTTAAAATCTCCCACGAGTATGTAGGGTTCGTGAAGCTGATCAATGAGGTTATGGAAGTCTTTTTTATCGAGAAGATGATTCGGGGGTATATAAATGGAGCATACGGTTACCAACTTACTAAAAAGAAGTGCCCGAACTGACACTGCCTCAAGGGGCGTCTGAAGGGCGACATATTGACAAGCTACAGACTTGTTGGCAACTATTGCTACACCGCCAGACGAGGCGTTCGCCACATCACGGTCTTTACGGTAGATGGTGTAGTGACGAAGAAAGTTTGTATTTGTGGGTTTCAGATGTGTCTCTTGAACACACAGCAACTTTGGATTATGTTTATGTAGGAGTTCTCTAATATCGTCGAGGTTATGAAGAAGTCCTCTCACATTCCATTGTAGTATTTGTGTATCCATAATGATTTTGTGCTGTGTGTTTAAGACAGGAAAGTTATGTTAGCCCACAGGGCCCTTTCCGGGCCCCGTGATGCGGGGTTTGTCTTTCTTGGCACGCTCCTGAGAGCTGCGCCGGTCCTTCGGCGTCTGAGACGCCGATACAGTTGGTGATGTATCCATTGCCTCCACCGAGGCGCTGGATGCCCGCTCGCGGCGTACGCTCGCGGGTGAATCGGGCTTCTCTGCACGAGCAGAGGCCTTAGAAGTCCTAGATTCCGCAGGCCCGGAGGGCTGCTGGCTGTTCTTGCTGGGTGGTGGAACAGCACTAGCTGATCCCCCTGTGGGGGCGGGTGGCGCTACCGCCGGTCCACTCTGCGTGGCCCTGACGGTCGCCGAGAACCGTTGTGGCACTGCCCCTGCCGTGCCACTTCGGAGAATGTCGGTCCCTGTACAATAGAGAGGCGTTTGCGCGCTTCTGTGAACGAAATGTTTTCTTTTACTTTTAGAGTGATTATTTCTTTTTCCTTCTTCCATGAAGGACAGGAGCGAGAATAAGCAGGGTGCTCACCGTCGCAGTTTGCACAGTGGAGTGGGTCGTTGCAGTCGTCCGCGGGGTGGCCATGCGACGCGCACTTTGCACAGGTAGTACGGCCTCGACAGCTCTGAGAGCCGTGACCGAATCTTTGGCACTTAAAACAGCATCGTGGGTTTGGTATGTATGGTCTGACATTGATTTTCATGTAGCCTGTTTCGATCTGTTCGGGGAGTGTGCTGGTGCAGAAAGGGAGAATGAGGTGTTTCGTAGGAATTTCTTTGTCGTCGCGTCGGATCTTAATTCGCTGCACATTCGTGACATGTTGTTCCTTCCAGCCCTCTAGGAGCTCTGTCTCAGTCAATTCTAAGAGGTCTTGTTCCGAAACTACACCTCGTGTGCTGTTGAGGGAACGATGTGGAGTTACCGAAATTTGAATGTCATCAAATGAAACGAGATTTGTCAGCTTCTCATATTGTACTTTGTCACGAATTTCAAGGAGAAGGTCGCCATTGGCCATTTTTGTGATTTTGTATCCGGGGCCCAGAGTGTCGGTGAGGCACTTTGCGACAATAAAGGGTGATAGCGTTCTTACAGTCTTTTGGGGAATTTCAGTATGGATCACATGGAACCGTGGAAAGATTTCCTTGCTCTTGGCAAAAAAGGTGAAAGATTCATCGGTGCGCCCTCTCTTCAAAAGAGGGCGATCAGGGAGTTTTGGGAAGGAGCTTAAAGCCACAAAATATATAAATTTCGGCAGCTGTGCCAGCCGCCCACCACGGAGCCCAACAAGGGGACGCGGCAAGATTCTGCATATACATGGCCTGCCAGCGCCAGCAGTACACAGCCACTATAACCTAATGTATATACCCAAGAGTGGATATGTTACACACGGTTAACCCTTGCCGCCTGGAAATTCGGAAGTAAGAAGAAGTGAAAAGAGGACAGGAAAGCTGAAAAGGTGAGAGATAAAGACGAAGATTGGAGAGGAGGACAGGAAAAGGCGACTGCCGATTTCCTCCAGGTGGGTCAGTCTGGAGGCGCCGTCTATGTGAAGCAGAGGCCAAAGAGGTGTGTTGCCTCCGCCGAGGGGCCGTAAAGGTCCGAACACCCGGCATCGGCTCAACCCCCAGGATCCCCCTTTCCCCAGACACGGCTAAGCCGCGCAAGGCTACACGCGGGAGGGTCCAAACCTCGTGTGCTCGGGTCCGTGGTGTCGCAACACACCAAACGCCTGCTTACGCAGACGCCCCTGCGGGCCGCTGGCCATCTCTAATCGTCAGTTCACAGCGAGATTCTCGTATACGGGGTTGGCTGCGGGACACCTCTTTACAAGAGAGGTCGGATAAGTTCGGGTATTTCGCTGCAGCTATCGAAGTGGCCGGGTTGCGCGCAACCTCGTCGCTACCTTCCTCCCCCCGCAAGCGAAAAAAAACTGCTTAAAGCATTCAAATCATGCCCACCGAATAAAAAACTGGCAAATCATTATACACGATAGGCACCATTCTGGCGGCCACGATAGACACAGCCAACGCGCTAGTCGCTCCACCGCTTCCGCCCCGTGTTGCATCCCAAATAGGCAGTGCGCATCGCTTGGGTGTTTCCCACGATGCCACCCCCTTCATCAGCGGTCGCCTACCTGGCGACGCGGTGCGACACCGGCTGGGACGCAATGACAAAGAAGCTCACGAAGCGACCACAACCGCCACCATTCGTGAAAGGGGGACCAGCGCGAAGGTCGATCTCCCGACCCTGTCAATATGACCGTCACCAAGTCGCCGACTTTCGTGGAGGGAGTGTGAACCACCTGTTTCAGATTGTCTCGTCCATGCATGCGAGGGTTCAACATTAGAGGCGGAGCTCTGTGAAGAATATGACCCCTCTGACTGGCCGCACCAAAGCCGCAGCGGCTGCGGAGAACCTGACCTAGGCGGCGGTCTGACCTGCCACGCGGCTGAGAGTGCCAAGAATCTCTGGGTCCGGACGGGCCGCAACTAAAAACAAAACCTGGCAACGTTCAACACGCGCACCCTGTCGGGTGAGGCTAGCTTAGCAGGGCTATTTGAACAATTACCAGGTATTGCCTGGGATATTATTGGCCTTAGTGAGGTTAGAAGAACTGGCGAGGCTTATCTAGTGCTAATTAACTGCCACGTACACTGCTAAATAAGTCTTCCAGATAAGAGAGAATTCGGCGTAGGATTTCTTGTTCATTAGGGCATAGCGGGCGACATTGATGAATTCTACAGCATTATAGAGATGGTAGTAGTCGTCGTAATAAAGCTGAATAGGAGGTTTAGATCCAAGGTAGTACGAGCCTAAGCCCCAACCTCCAGTGAAGACGATAAAGAAATAGAACAGTTTTATGAAGATGGTGAATTAGCAATGAGCAAAGTGCAAACTCGTTATACTGTAGTCATGGGCGACTTCAATGCAAAAGTGGGGAAAAAGCAGGTTGGTGAGCAAGCAATTGGCAACTACGGCATCGTTTCAAGGAAAACTAGGGGACAGACGTTGGCAGAATTCGCGGAAAGGAATAGGATGTTAAGAATGAATACCTTCTTCAGGAAGCGCCGCAACAGGCAGTGGACCTGAAAAAGCCCTAATGGTGAATCAAGGAATGAAATAGATTTCATACTCTCTGCCGATCTCAGCATAGAGCAGGATTTAGAAGTGTTAGGTAGGGTAAAGTGCAGTCACCATAAGTAAGTGAGGTCTAGGATTTCTCTCAATTTGAAGAGAGAAAGAATAAAATTAGTCAAGAAGAAACAGGCCAACCTAGACGCAGTAAGGGTAAAAGCAGACCAATTCAGGCCGGTGCTCGCAAACAAATACGAAGCTTTAGAACAGGACGATGAAGGCAACATAGAGGTAATAAATGAAACCGTAACTAGGCTGATCTCAGAAGCAGCAATTGAAGTTGGAGGTAAAGCTCCAAGGCAACCAGTAGGTAAGCTCTCCTAAGTAACAAAGGACCTAATAAAGAAATGGAAAAAACCTGAAAGTCTCAAACTCAAGAGAACAGATTGTATTCGCTGAACTGTCAAAACTGAACAACAATAAGAAAGTAAGGGATATCGAAATTATAACGTGGAAAAGATTGAGGAAGCAGTAAAATATGGACACAGCATGAAATCAGTGAGAATAAAACTTGGCATAGGACAAGGCAAAATGTGTGCACTGAAAGATAAGCAGGGTAATACCATCAGCAATTTCGATGACATAGTAAAAGCAGCGGAAGAATTCTATCCTGACCTGTACAGTTCCCAGAGCAGCCAAGCCACTTTCATTCGATGAATAGATGAACAGGATACAGAGGGTCTTTCTATAACTAGCGATGAAGTCAGAAAGGGCATTGAAAGACATGACCAGAGAAAAAAGCTGCTGGAGAAGATACATTAACAGTCGATTTAATTAAAGATGGAGGAGATATCATGCTTGAAAAGCTTGCGGCCCTTTATACGCAATTTCTCACGACTCCAAGTGTACCAGAAAACTGGAAGAACGCCAAGATTATACTAATAGATAAAAATGGAGACGTTAAAGAATTGATGAAATATAAACCCATCAGCTTGCTTTCAGTATTGTATAAAATATTCACCAAGATAATTTCCAAGAAAAACAGGGCAACACATCAGCCAACCACGACAACAGACTGGCTTCATGAATGGATATTCTATGATGAATCATGTCCATGTAATGAATCAGGCAATGTAGGAATCTGCGGAGAACAATAAAGATCTTTATATGACTTTCATAAATAATGAAAGAGCATTTGATTCAGCGGAGATACCAGCAATCATAGAGGCTTTGCGTAATCTAGGAGTACAGGAGGCATACGTGAATACCTTGGCAAATATTGACAAGGATTGCACAGCAACCTTGGTTCTCCACAAGAAAAGTAAAATGATATTTATAAGAAAGGGGTCAGGCAAGGAGACACAATCTTTCCAATGCTATTCATTGCATGCTTAGAAGAAGTATTCAAGCTCTTGAAGTGGGAAGGCTTAGGAGTGAAGATGAACGGCGAATATCTCACCAAGCTTCGGTTTGCAGATGACATTGTCCAATTCAGCAACAATGGGGACGAATTACAGCAAATAATTGAGGACCTTAACAAAAAAAATTGTGAGAGTGGGGAACATAATGGTCAGTCACCTGGACGGAAACAAGAATTCAGGATCGTGAGTCAGCCTCTACAGTGTGTAAAGTAGTACGTTTATCTAGGTCAATTACTCACAGGTGACTCTGATGAGGAGAATGAAATTTACAGGAGAATAAATTTGGGTTGGAGTGCATACGGCAAGCACTGCCAAATCCTGACTGGCGGCTTACCACTTTCATAGAAAAGAAAAGTCTACAATCATTGATTCTGCCGGGGCTAAAATATGGAGCAGAAACTTGGAGGTTAACAAAGAAGCTCGAGAACAAGTTAAGGACCGCACAACGAGTGATGGAACGAAAAATGTTATTCCTAAATTTAAGAGACAGGAAGAGTGTAGTGTGGATGAGAGAGCAAACGGGGATAGCCGATATTCATTTGACATTAGGCGAGATAAATGCATTGGGCAGGCCATGTAATGTGTAGGATGTATAACCGCTGGACAATTAGTTACAAAAAGACAAGTGAAGAAAACGCAGTCGGGGACGGCAGAACACTAGGTGGGGTGATGAATTAGGAAATTTGCAGGCGCAAGTTGGAATCAGCTGGTGCAAGACAGAAGTAATTACTGATCACAGGGAGCGGCCTTCGTGGACATAAATATAGCTGGTGATGATTAAATTCTGTGCAGTGGTAGTGGCACCCGTCCAGGCGCTTCTCTTACACGTCTCTTCATTTGACTGGTTAGATTAGGGTTGTTTTAATGAGGCCTCTTGCGTTCTGTGCAGTTGCAGTGGCACTCGTCCGGACGCTTCTCTCTGACGTCGGTTTTTTTGACTGGTTATGCGATAGTTGTTTTGATGAGGGCTTATAAATTCTGTGCAGTGGCAGTGGCACCCGTGCGGGCGCTTCTCTTACACCTGTGTGCACTTTGACTGGTTAGATGATAGTTGTTTTATTGAGGTCTATTACGTTCTGCTCAATTGCAGTGGCCCTTGTCCGGACGCTTCTCTCACATGTCGGTTCTTTAGCTGGTTATACGATGGTTCTTTTGATGAGGGCTATTACATTCTTTGCAGTGGCAGTTGCAGCCGTCCGGGCGCTTCTCTTACACGTGTGTTCACTTTGACTAGTTAGATGACGGTTGTTTTTGTGAGGCCTATTGCGTTCTGTGCAGCTGCAGTAGCACACGTCCGGATGATTCTCTCTCACGTCGGTTAATTGACTGATTATGCGATGGTTCTTTTGATGAGGGCTATTTCATCCTTGGCTTGGGTATCTCGCACAGTGGCGGGAACCACCACTCAACGGTGGTATATGCTTTCCGCGACTGTGGATACCGGCATGTGGACGCGCCCAAGCGCTACGGCTACCAAGAGTATCTGGGTGAGTCCATTGCGGAAATCGGCATGCCATGCGAGGAGATTTTTCTCGCCACGAAACTGTGGCCACGTGACTACCAGGGTACTAGGGGTGACGGGCCATTGAATGCCTTCCGGGGATCGTTGCAGCGGCTCACGGTCGACTACCTGGACCTGTACCTGATGCATTGGCCTGAGTGCCCAACTGCTTGCGTGGACTGGCAACGCACGCTAGACGACACGTGGCGCCAGTTAGAGCTGCTTTAGGGATGAGGGTCTCTGTGGCGCCGTGGGCGTGAGCAACTACGAGCTAGACGCCATCTAGCATCTTGTAGACGTGTCCAGCCTGGTGTCGCAGGTGAACCAGCTCGAGCTCCATCCACACCATTCAACTTACGAGCTAATGCGCTTCTGCGCGAGCCAGGGAATTCTCTTCCAGGCAGGCAGTGGGCGTTCGGGCGTGAGCGGTTTACGCTGAGGTGCTACTGGCTACTGCAGGGTTACTCACCACTGGCCAAGGGCCGCCTGCCGCTCGATCGTGTAGTGTGCCGGGTAGCGCTGCGCCAGGAACGCTTATCTGCCCAGGTTCTGAAGCGATGTTCCCTGCAGAAAGGCGTCGGGGCCCTCCCCAAGACGACACAGCCGGACCGGGTTCGCCAAAAAGCTCAGGTACGCTTTGGTCTAACCACCGTGCTTTTCCCAGTCAATAATACACTAGGTTACTAAAAGGTCAACTTTCGTGTGCTAATGGTACATTGCATCATTCTTTGTGGTAATGCAAGCTCCGTCTCTATAAGTTGCGACTTCCATTTCATTGATGTGAATGATGAACAAGGGACAGAAAAGAGAGCCCTTTGGAACTCCAGAAATAATGGTACTTAATGGACAATCGGAATCATTTACCTCGACAAACTGTAATCGGTTGGTAAGAAAATTTTCGGTGAAAGCACCATTGTGTGTATCCAGGATAAGTTTGGGAGGCTTGAAACAGAGTAGGTAATGGAAATCTAATTGGAATGTTTCGTGGAAATCCAGAAAGACGCAGTCACTGGCGAGCCGTCTATCAAAGGAGCAGAATTATTATTTGTAAAGCGCATAAGTTGTGTCACAAGAAAACCCTTGTGAAATCCGTGAAGAAAAGGAGTAAATAATGATTTTTCTAGAAAGTTCACGAGAATAAATATGCTTGAGCGTTTTCCATAGTGTACTAGTCAAGGATATCGGCCAAGTGGGGAACTGGCATCTCCGGGTTTAAACACTGGCACAGCCCTCATTAGTGGCTCGTGTGGTCATTTGTGGCTCGTGTGGTGCACTGTGCAACAGGCATGAGCACTTTCCTCGACTGACTGCGAAAGTTAGTGTTCTGGGCTGGTAGCTAAGCGCTAGTGTTGATGAGGGCAGGCAAGTGGGAACTTTGTGAGGATTTTCAATGTTCTGAGACCTCTTCGCTAAACATTTTTATTTGATTTTTTTTATGTGCACACGCCCACTTATTTGCACGCACCACTGCAAGTTGGTTTATCTACGCCCAAGAAATTCCTTGTTCTATGATTCACTTTATGAAGATGTGCATTTAGGTTATAAAAGCCATGTTATATAAGCAAGCTAAGCACCAATGTTATGATTGAGATAAGAGACTCGCTAAGCCGTGAAAAGTAGGTAGCACTATTGCAAATTGGCTACTACAGAGACGTTGAGATGCATGTTCGCAACTCTTCATTCAGCGTGTCACTAAACAAAAAAAAAGGTATTGCCCGCCCAACTACATAAAAGTCTCACAATTTGAATACGCGATTCGCAGTTTGTTATTAGAAGCGTTATTAGAAGCGTATTAGAAGAGGTGGTGGCGTGGAGGACAGGTAGAACACCCGGCTTCTAATCTGAAGGTCGTAAGCTCGAATCCTCCTCCAATCCAAGACATTTTCACGCATGGAGTGGCGCCTGACACCGGCAAACAATCGCCGATAGCTAGTGGGGCAATACTATTCCACGTGCAACCAAATTAGGAAGGCCCACTAAGCTTCAACAAAGTCACTCCCTCGCCAGTACAGGATATTGGCCTCCCTGGTGGGGTATTCGGCCACTACCTCCCTCATGCCTCCTACATTTAACCCATGACCCTCAGTCCCTAGCAGCTGCGGAGCAGCTGATCAAGGGGGCGGTCAGTCCTGCGACGCGACAGAGGGTGCTAAGAATCTCTGGGTCCGGACAGGCCACCATTGGAAACTGAGCCTGGCAACGTTCTACACGTGTAGCCTTTCAAGTTAGCCTAGCTTAGCAGGGCTTTTTGAAGAATTGTCAGGAATTGCCTGGGATATTATTGGCCTTAGTGAGGTTAGAAGAACTGGTGAGGCTTATTCAGTGCTGACTAACGCCGCGTCCTCTGTTACGGAGGTCTTCCAGAGAAAGGAGAATTCGGGGTAGGATGTATAATCTACAAAGACATAGCGGGCAACATTTATGAATTCTGTAGCATTAATGAGGGAGTAGTGGTCGTTATAATAAAGCTGAATAGGAGGTATAGAATGAAGCTAGTACAAGCCTACGCCCAACCTCATTTGGGCGTAGGCTTATGCTACCGGCATTAAGGAGGCAGTCGGGTGATACCAGTCTGCCGTCTCGCAGCGCTAAACCGAAATAGCAATTCCGGAAATGGCTTGCTTGATGGGAGAGCACGTCGGTGCTATCTCCGTTATATATGCTACGTCTGCCGACGCTGGCTCAAGAACCGGACCCTCTTCACCTTGCCATCGCAGCCTCCACCTATATCTAGTCTGGTTCGTAACAAAGATATAATTCGGGGTTACTGCGCTTCCGGCTGCGTTTATTCTAGCGGAAATCGACGCGATAATGATGCACCGGTGGTTTAGATACAAGGTCCGTTATAGATGCACGCGGACTGCGTCGTCTGCTAGCAGAACCATTCTCGTCTGCTTAACCGATGTCGTTGCTCGGAAAAAAAAGGATTGTTGTTTTTCGTCTGCTATAGTAGAGTGTACTAGATTGGGGGTGTGCGTCCAATGCATGCTCCTCGCTGAGGCGTTTTTTTTTTTATTGAAAAGTTGGTGGCGCCGCCGTCGCTTTCTCCCGAATGGCGGCCCGGGCGCCAGCCGGACGCTTGTCGCGTCAGAGACCCTACCGCAGCTGCATAGAGCTTTGACAGGCGGATACTCGGTAGCGGCAACACTGATATTATTCCCCACCGATCTATTGTAAATGAAATGGAAAAAGAGCGGTGGAAAGAATGCAAACGACGCAGCAACAACGGTGTGTCGAGCAGACGACAGCTACTCAGCTCGTGAGCTCGCCTCAGCCAATGAACGCTGCCGAAACAGCCTGAGCCAACGTTTATTGGCCGGAGATTCCGAATAGAGCAAAGGCAGCGCCGCCACAATTTCACCGCTTTTTGCTTCATCCTCGGCGCTTGTCAAGGCGTCCGCTGTTCCCACTCCCCCATTCTAGTACACTCTAGGTGTCAGTGTTGCGGAATGAGCGCCCCATTCCATTCCAATTCCATTCCGGGGACTGAGAACCTTGCCGCAATTCCATTACTTTCAATTCCTCGGAATGAAAAGCTTCCCACTCATTCCCACTCCGGAAATGGCCGGGCAGTTCAATTCCATTCCTGTAATTGGTCAACGTAGGAAGCCATCTTGATTGTTTTATCGAGTTACCCATGAACGCACGATAAAGCTGATGACATCTGACGCGTTAAGAACTGCAGAAATGAGCTTGGTGACATGTCTCACGCAGTATAACCACCCTACTCATTTCCGTTATGGCAGTTCTTCCGCTACCTATAGTATTTGCATGGTCAGCGTGTTTTGACGGCTTGCAATGTTTTAATATTGTTTAGGCTTAAATGTGGTAATGCCAAAATGATGACATAGCGTATTTCTATGCTGACAAAAGAGGCGTAAAACATGTACTTGGGACAAAACTATGACAATGACTATTGTAAGGTGTGCTATGTATATAAATGACATAAATATAAAACACTCAGTAATTGACAATTTACAAGCAGCACTACTGCCTCACCAGGACCCTTGTGCGCAAGGGCCTGGAGGCGTGTGCTATACATACTAATGCGCAGCATAGGCCTCTATTGCGAGGCCGTGCTACGAATCGCATGGGTGTATAGCATTTAGTATACGAATATTATTTAAAAAGCTTAGCAATGATTTTGTGTCGAAGAGCGGGTCTTTGCCAAGGAACAATGCCGGGTGTAATGAAATATGTTGTCTGTATGCTAAAGGAAAGAACTTTTTCTTTGCTCTTCTACCTCCCAGCATTCAAGCAAGACGTGGAGCACAGTCAACGTCTCGCCACATTTGCCACAGGCAGGGGGATCACTGTTTGTTAAAAGATAAGAATGTGTGCCATACGTGTGGCCTATTCGAAGTCGACAGAGAGTGACCTCTGTTCGTCGTGTTTTTGTTGTAGGTGGCCAACTTCCTAAATAAGGTTTTATTAGATTAAGATTGTTTGACCGTTTTGTGTCCTACAAACGTTGCCAATAGCAAATGGTTTCAAATCTATGGCAGGGATAGCGATGGAAGTTTTATTAGCACTTGCTTCTGTTGATGTGGCCATTTTGTCGGCAAGCATGTTGCCTTCAATGCCTCTATGTCCAGGAACCCAGCATATTGTGATATGTTGAGAAGAGTAAGCTTTGCATAGAGCCGAGTAAAGTTGTGCAATTACAGGATTTTTATGTTTCTGTGACGACGATAGGGCTTTAACTACGCCTAAAGAGTCAGTATAAATAACTGCGTTGCGAATCTGTGTATTATCAATGTACTTTACAGCCAAGAGTAGCGCATAAGCCTCAGCTGTAAAAGTACTTGTTTCTGGGTGTATAGCGACGGATTCCGCGAACGATGGGCGCACCGCTGCACAACAGACACCGACATGCGACTTTGAGGCGTCCGTGTAGAATTCTGGGCAAGAGTATTTTGTTTGAATTTCTAAGAAGTGCATTCGGATGTGTGCCTCGGGGGCATGTTGTGTGACTTCTACAAAAGACAAGTCACAATCTATCTTCTGCCACTGCCACTACGGTAATAGCTTTGTTGGAGCCATTAAGTTAGGTTCAAGCAGTGGAACACTCATTTCATCACTGAGGTTCCTCACGCGCAGAGAAAAAGGCCGTTTCACTGCAGGTCCGTTGTGGAACAGGGTGGAACTGGTCATATCGTTTACTGTTAAATAAGTTGGATGTTCATTGTTCGCATGTGTTTTCAGAAAATATATGAAACTAGTGTACGACCTTTGAAGATGCAGTGACCATTCATTAGACACTACGTAGAGGCTCTCTACAGGACTTGTCCTGAAGGCACCGGTCGCCAAGCAGATACCTAGATGATGAACAGGGTCAATCATCTTCAAGGCGCCTGGACTGGCAGATTGATACGCTATGGCCCCACAGTCTAAGCGTGTACGTATAAGACTTTTGTACACGTTCATCAGGCATTTCCTGTCACTGCCCCATGTTGTATAAGACAAAATTTTAAGCAGGTTTATTGTTTTTAGGCATTTCTCTTTGAGGCGCTTTATGTGTGGAATGAAGGTTAGTTTCGAGTCTAATATGAAGCCTAAAAATTTATGTTGTGTACAAACTGGTATGTGTTGTCTGTGTACTTCAACATTGGGCTCTTTAAATAGGCTAAAAATTTATGTTGTGTACAAACTGGTATGTGTTGTCTGTGTACTTCAACATTGGGCTCTTTAAATAGGCCTCTTTTTGTGTGAAAAGGACAGAGGAGCTTTAAAGAGGATTGAGTTTAAAGCCATTTTCTTCTGCCCATTTACACACTTTGTTCAAGCCAAGCTGGACATGCCGCACACAAATTGCAAGGTTACATGACTTGAAACCTAACTGCACGTCATCTACGTATACCGAATAAAACATACCCTGCGGTATAGATAAGCGCAAGGAATTCATTTTGACGATAGAAAGGGTGCAGCTTAGTACCGCACCTTGCGGCACCCCAGTTTCTTCTGTAAATGGCCTGGATAGAGCATTGCCAACCCTAACACAAAAAGTACGATGTGATAAGTAACATTCAATTACATAAAGCATATTGCCGCGAACACCCATTTCCGATAGGTCTCGCAAAATTCCATATCAACAAGTTGTGTCATATGCCTTTTCCATGTCTAGGAAAAGAGAAAGAAAGAACTGCTTATGGACAAAGGCGTCTCGAATGTTTGCCTCAATGCGCACGAGATGGTTAGCAGTCGACCGACGCTCTCTGAAGTCACATTGATAAGGGTCTAGAATTTTCTTCGATTCAAGGAAATGTAAAATACGATGGTTTATCATTTTCTCGAAGAGTTTACATAAGCAACTTGTGAGGGCTATTGGACGGTAACTTGAAACGTCGGATGGGTCTTTACCCTGTTTCAAGACCGGGACTACGATGGATTCTTTGCATGATGATGGGAGATATCCGGCAGCCCAAATAGAGTTGAAAAGTGCCAGAAGTGTCATCTGTGTATCGGTGTGCAGGTTTTTAATCATGTCATACATGATTCTGTCAAATCCCGGTGCGGAGCTCATACATGTGCTCAAGGCAACTCTAAGCTCGGCAATACCAAACGCACAGTTGTACGGAAGATTTCGTCTGCATTTACGGTCTATTGGCTTACGTTCTGCGACTTTCTTGTATTTAAGGAATGATTGTGAGTAGTTTACGGAGCTTGATACGCGCTCGAAGTGTATGCCAAGTGCATCGGCCTGGTTTTGCAAGGTATGCCCTTGGTCATCGACCAAAGGTGATTGGTTGATCTGCTGCCTTTTTAGCCTTCTCAGCCCATTCCATACTTCAGCCTCCTGGGTGTAGGAATTGATGCCTGGGAGAAACCTCTCCCAGTTTGCTCTCGTAGCCTGCCATCTCGTGCGCCTTCCTTGTGACTGTATGTGTTTAAATGCAATGAGATTTTCCGCCGTTGGATATCGGCGCGGTCTGCCCCATGCCTGTTTTGTCTCTTTCGTGCATCTGCACAGTCTTCATTCCACCAAGGAACACGTCTCTTACATGAATGGCCGTTTGTTTGTGGAATAAACTTTTCCGCTGCACCAATAATAAAAGCAGTAAAATATGCTACAGCATCATCTCTGCTAAAATTGCGTATAAAATCTTGTGATAAGTAAGTAGATTCTTTAAAATGCTTCCAATCAGCCGAGTTGTTTCCAGCGAGGGGCATGTGGTGGAATTTAGTGTTGTGTTAGTAGGTTTAGAGTATCCGGGAAGTGGTCACTCCCAAACGGATTTTGTATTACATTCCATTCTAAGTAAGCAAGAAGAGTGGAAGATCCAAGCGCTAAATATATCGATGAATATAAATTATGCGCAATATTATAGTAAGTAGGTGCTTACTTATTAAGTAGGCATGCACCAGAAGTCACAAGAAAGCTTTCGATAAATCGACCCCTCAAATAAGTCCGGGAGTCTCCCCAAAGACTGTTATGAGCATTAAAGTCTCGAACGAAAAGAAAGGGTTCAGGAAGTTGTTTAATAAGGCCATACATAGAGTTCTGTTTTGCTCAGGTGATAATTCGGAGGTATGTAGATGGAGCAGACGGCAACCAATTTGTTAAAAAGAATTGCTAGCCCTGCAGCTGCCTCGAGGGACGTCCAAAGAAGCAAGTGTTGGCAAGCAACAGTCTTGTCGAAAACTATAGCTACACCGCCGGATGAGGTGTTAGCCTCGTCATGGTTTTTGGGGAAAATAGCATATGACCGGATAAAATTTCTCTGTGTAGCTTTTAAATGCGTTTCCTGTGCACACAGTACCTTTGGGTTAAGTTTTTGTAAGAGTTCTGTTATGTCATCAAGATTGTGGAGAAAACCTCTCACATTCCACTGTATAATTTGTGTATCCATTTTGACAGAGTTGGGTACTCTGTGTTCTGGAAAGGAAATATTAGCTCAAAGGACTTTCTCCGGGCGCCGTGATCACGTTTTGCTTTTGAAGTGGTCACGAGAATCGCGGCGCCCCTGAGGCGCTGGCTGCGCCATCTGGATCGGAATTGTGTCCATTGACTCCTGGGAGCCGCTGGACTTCCGCTCACTTGCATCTTGAAAGGCCACCGACCCAGAGGTCGATGGGCCCTCCTTTAGAGACGGCGAAGCAGCACGCTGCTGTCGCAAAGGGAGCTCATGGCACAGCCGCGACCACACTCTTTGTGGGCCGAGCCGATACCAGAGTCTGCTGCGGCGTTGCCCCTTACGCGCCGCATCAGCATACCCTGTAATATGAAGAAAGGAAACGCGCTTGCGCGCTTATCGGAAGGAAATGTTCTCCTTTACTTTGATAATCACAATCTCTTTTTCTGTTTTTCCATGTCGGACAAGAGCGGGAATATGCGGCATGTTCGCCGTCGCAGTTCACGCAATGGAGTGCAAGGTTACAGTTATCTGAGGGATGATCGTGTTCACCACACTTGGCACAGGTTTGTCGGCCTCGGCAGCTTTACAAACCGTGACGATACCTTTGACATTTCAAGCATCTGCGTGGATTACGGATGTACGCCCTTACTCGTATCTTTACATAACCAGCCTCGATTATCTCGGGCGGTTCAGTTGTACCAAGAGTATCAGATGTTTGGTTGGAATTTCTTTGTTCTCCCATTTAATCTTTATTCTATGTACTTGGATGACGTTCTGGTCTTTCAAGCCCTCTAGAAGTTCTTCACTCAAGTTCATGAGGTCATCGTCTGATATCACGCTCTTGCATGTATTCAGTGATCGATGTAGTGTCACCGTGATTTGAGCATCACCAAGTGCAACCAGATTTGAAATCTTTCCATGCTGCAGCTTATCACATACCTCAAGCAGGAGGTCGCCGCTCGGCATTTTTGTCACTTTGTAGCCACTACCCAGTGCCTCTGTGAGGCATTTGGCAACAATGAATGGTGAGATGGTTCTGACAGTCTTTCCAGGGTTCTCCGTATGTATAACATGGTATCGCGGGAAGTTTTCTTTGTGTTGGAGAAAGTAATTGAAACTTTCTTCGGTGTGTTCTCTTCTGTGTAGAGGACGATCAGGTAGCTTGGGGTAAGAAGATGATGCCGTAAGATCTAAATAATTTCGGCAGCGATGCCAGCCGCCCACCACCGAGCCCAACAAGGGGACGTTACAGGAGTCCCTGCAAGAGAAGTCCTACGAACGCCAGCGGTACAGCGTTGCTATAACCAAATAAGACATAACCAAGACAGGTTAGCCACACAAGGTTAACCCTTGCCGCGTGGAAAATCGGAAGTTAAAAGTGAATAGAAGACAGGAAAGATCGAAAAGTGAAAGAAAAAGGCAGAAGATTGATGAGGGGGACAGGAAAAGGCGACTGCCAATTTCGTCCAGGTTGGTCAGTCTGGAGGTACCGTCTATGTGAAGCAGAGGCCGAAGAGGTGTGTTGCCTCCACCCAGGTCCTTAAAGGTCCGAACACCCGGCATCGGCTCAACCCCCAGGATCCCCCTTTCCCCAGACACGGCTAAGCCGCGCACGCCTACACGCGCGGGGGGGAGGTCCGTGGTGTCGCAAACCACCAAACGCCGGCTGATGCAGGCGCCCCTGCGGGGATGAAGGAAACTGAGATTTGCTTAATGGGAACAGAACCCTCCAGATCTGCTGGTATTAGTTGCAACAGTGCACTGCTCCAGCACCTAGTCATGCCCTTTGCATCATATAGGGAACAATGGGCTGCACTGTTCTTCAGCACTCACGCATGTCAAGCGCGCTTTGCAAGCATGGATGGGGTGAGGATAACTTTGTGGTGTTCGCCTGTGTGCAGGTATGCAATGTCTTCCTCATCGCAAAACTTATTTACGTGCATCAGGCACTAAACTACGTGCGAGATAAAGTTCAGGCTGTGCATAGAGTATTTGCGACTTTCGTGTGGGTAACTTCTCAATGGCAAGCAATGCGCAGGAATAATTTGTGTCTCCCTTCAGTATCTGCTGGGATATTCCATTTGTTTGAACATTAACTTGAGTCTCGGTTTGTGTTTTACAAATTGGCAGATCGTTCACACTTTTACACCACGACGACCCTTGCCTCTAGCTTAATAAAGCTGGAACTAGAGAATGCGTTATGGCCTTCGACTTCGAAAAAAAAACATGTAATCAGGCCTACATGACTAATTTGGGCATGATATTACAGAAGAAGCTATTAAAGGAATAGCAAAGTACGTTCTCCCCAAATGCCCTCTTTGCTTAGTGATGCAAACACGGGTTATGTGCCGAGTCGTAGCAACCAAGCGAAGAAAACATGCAAAGAAAAAGGATAACGATAATAATGAAATGACCCCACACCGGAGTAGTGGGAGTGCGGGCTGACCAGCTCTCAGCTCGAGAATCAGGAGCGCCTGAGCTCCCAGGCTAGAGCAGCAGCGGTCGCTCGCCGCTTTCTGAACTAAGAAAAGGCCACCCACATTTATTTCATTTTATTTTTATCGGCTCAAATAAATGTTTCTAAAAAACAGCACGTCCGGCAATTGGTCACTAATGCTTTGGCAATCAGTACGTTATAAAAAGTGCTTAGGTGTCCTCGAGATTTTTAAATGCTGCAATAAAGGTCGCAAGCAGTGCAAGGTACAAAAAGGACATACTTGTGGGGAAAGACTTGTAGTGGGCGCGTTGCGTGTAAATGTACCGTGCTTGTTATCAGCCAAGCCATTTTAAAAATACTGCTTTATTGTTAAACTCGAAGCTCTGACTTACTAATGTTTCAACGTGAGCTGGTTCTTCGGCATGTTCTGACAAAAATGGCGCGTAGACGAAAAAGCGCTCTATTTCCGGCAAAAGACGTAATTACATTCCCATTCCATTCCGGGCAAAAGGCGCTTAATTCCATTCCCATTCGATTCATTCAAGCATTGTCACCATTTCATTCCCATACTATTGCGGATTCGCGAAAATGTGGAATTATTCCGGAGTCATTCCAATTCCGGAGTGGTAACCCAGCAACATTGCTAGCTATACAGTGAAAGTTCGGCTGATACAGCGACAGCAATATCTTTTTCGAGAGCTTCCCGCAGATATAATAGAAGCGAAATACGAATGCGCCAGCTTCATCCGCAACCGTAAAGAGATTCCTTCTCCGCCTATTTAACTGGTAGTTGGGCCATATACACGCACCTGTCGGCACTTCTCGTCTTTCTGCGTCGCTTGCGAGTGGTACCAAGAGCGTCCCGGACACCGAACCAACGACACCACAGCTTTAGCCTTCTCTGCACTGAAACGACAGATCAGTGCCTCATTTGCATTTGCGCGTTTTGTAGAGCGTGCACACCCACGGAAATCGCAACATGGACTTTTCCTTTTTTTATTTCCTTTTTTTAGTGCTCGCCACGAGAATTCGCAGCAGCAAAGCCACCAATCGTGTCTGGCCGAGAGGTTGAAACGAAAGAAATTTTTTGAGGCTGATACGAGCTTGCGAATCGCCTTAGCTGAAGCGCCATCGTGTCATTCAACTATAAGAGTGACGTATGTCTTAATGTCAATATAATTAGGCTGTTCTCGACGGCAATTGCTCCAGTAGGTTCCTTAGAAATGGTCAGCGAATAGGATGGAAATAAATGACAATGCCACAGAGGTTTCAAAAGTAACTACACTTTTATTCGTCTAGAATAATGCAACCAATATAGTTGACCAAACAAAACATGTTTCAATGGATGAAAAGTACTATGGGCAGCACACAGTCGTAATGCATAGCAAAATATGCGAAACCTTTTCACAGAATCATCCGCAATTCCGTGCCACACCATACATTCATATCCAACAGTTATGAGAGAAAACAACGTTGCCCCCCTCATTATGATTGAGAAAACTTAGACTCACTAATTTTCCTCGCGTCGGACACTCAGAGCCTGTGTTACGGAGAGTGAAAGAACATTACGCGACGTTTCTTCGCGGAGCGATCCGCATTTATCGTCACGAGAGACAGCGCGTCGGATGCCGAAGCCGGGAACTTGCACGATAACAAAAAACCTGCACTCGCACTTTTCGCCAATCCCCGCAAGGGCGTCTCCGTCAGCAGGCGTTTAGTGCGTTGCGACACCACGGACCCGATCACACGGGGGTTGGACCCTCCCACGCGTGACCGTGCGTGGCTTAGCCGTGTCTGGGGAAAGGGGGATCCTGGAGGTTGAGCTAATGCCGGGTGTTTGTACCTTAAAGGCCCCCCGGCGGAGGCAACACACCTCTTTCGCCTCTGCTTCACATAGATGGCACCCCCGGACTGACCCACACGGGGCAAATCAGTGGTCGCCTTTTCCTGTCCTCCTCCTCGATCTTTCTCTGCTCTATTTTTCTGTCTGCACTGTCCTGTCATCTCTTCTCTTCTGTTACTTCCTCACTTTTCATAGGCGGCTTGGGTTAACCTTGTGTAGGTGCCCTCTCTTGGGTTTATATATAAGGTTATAGCAGCAATGAACGGCTGGAGCCTGCAGCCTTACACGTTAAGTGCTGCAGGGTCCCCTTGTTGGACTCCGTGGGGGGTGGCTGCCATTGCTGCCGAAGTACACCAAACTGCTATGGGAACACCCGCTTTTCCCCGGCTTCTTGATCGTCTCCCTGAGAAAAGGGGACGCACCGACGAGACTTTGAACTTGTTCACCCGACCTAAAGACAGTTTCCCACGTTTTCAAGTAGCCCGAAAAACTAGCAAGAACCATATCCCCATTTGTAGTTCCAAAAAGCTTGACCAACACGCTAGGCCCTGGCTACAAGGTCACCAAAATGCCAAGCGGGGACCTTCTCCTTGAGCAACGTGATAAAGAGCAATACAATTGACTCGGCAAACTTGTTACTTTTGGTGATGTCCCAATTACCGTTTCACCGGATCGGTCCGTGAACACAGTACGGGGGTTAGTATCTGAAGCACACCTCATAGATCTATCTGAAACAGAACAGTTGGAAGGATGGAAGGAGGAAAACGTCACGAATGTGCAGCGCATTGTTATGAGACGGGACAACAAAGAAATTCCCACGAAACATCTGATACTTACCTTTGAACTGAGCGTTTTGCCACAAAGCATTGAAAGAGGCTACACAAAGATAGCCATAAGACTGTAGATCCCAAATCCCAGGCGATGCTACCAATGCCAAAGATTCGGCCATGGCTCGCAGAGCTGCCGTGGTCGACTCACCTGTGCTAAGTGTGGAATACAAAGTCATGCCTCAGACAATTGTGAGGCCACACCTCACTGTTTTAATTGCGATGGTGACCATCCAGCATATTCCCGGTCCTGTCCAAGCTGGAAAAAAGAAAAAGAAATTCTAACAATGAAAGTCCGTGAAAACATATCGTTCAGGGAAGCACGCAAAAGGTGCTCACCATTCCACACAACCACTTATGCTGGTGCGGCGCGTCAAGGGGCAGCGTCGCAGCGGCTACTGCCAACTGCCCAGCCCGCGCGCAACGAGCTGTCGCTTGTGGTTCCTGCCCCCAGGGTGGAAGGAGCTAAGTCTACTCCACCCAACCAGCAAACAGGCCCGGTTACCCTAGAGTTGCCAGCACCACAACAGTCTTCGGTGGCAGCCTGCGCTACGCGTAGCGAACCCGCAGGCCCGCCAGCAGCTCCCACGGTGGGTGCAGTCAAGGCTGCCTCACCCTCACTGCCCCTGCTAGCGCTGGCAACAGCCGGCGCAGCTCAGGCCGAAAGGCAGCCCCATCGACCTCCGGGCTGGTGGGCGCAAATGTCTCGTCCTTCGCGGCGAGACTTTCTCGCGAAACTTCTCGCTCGCAAGAGCGCGTGTCCGGCGCCTCACAAGAGGCAATGAACACTACACCCATCCCGACGGCGCACAAAGCGCCTAAGGAGCGGCGAGGCTCCCTCGACCGCTTCAGAAAGGACAAATCCCCAGTTACGGGGCCTGGAAAGGGCTCTGTAATCTAAAGCAATACATCCTTCTTTAGTACACACTGCACCAATTCACTTTCATTATGGATACACAAATCATACAATGGAACTTCAGAGGCCTTCTTAGGAACCTCGACGATGTCCAAGAACTTCTTTACCAACACAATCCAAAAGTGCTGTGTGTACAGGAAACGCACTTAAAATCGAAACATACAAACTTTCTCCGACAGTATGTTACGTTTCGTAAAGATCGCGATGATGCTTTCGCATCATCAGGCGGCGTTTCCATTGTAATCCACAAAAACATTGCATGTCAACGTTTGCAGCTAAAACGCCCCTTAAAGCAGTGGCAGTTCGACTTGTTCTTCTAAACAAAGTCATCACCATTTGCTCACTTTACATACCCCCACATTACCACTTACATAAACATGAATTTCAGTCCTTTATAGACGAATTGCCAGAACGTTATCTTGTTCTTGGCGATTTCAATGCTCACAGCCGTCTGTGAGGCGACTCTCGTATCGATGCGCGAGGTCGTCTTATTGTTGAACGATTTCTTTTCTCCTCTGGTGCATGTCTCCTGAATAAGAAAGTACCTACATTTTACTGTCTCGGAAACAGAACCTTTTCTTCGATTGATCTTAGCATAGCTTCCCGGTCTCTATTATCTGAACTTAAATGGGAAGTTACCAAAAATCCTTACGGGAGCGATAACTTTCCAATACTACTGAGAACAACCAAAGAAAATGAGTCTTCACCACAAGCCCCTTGATGGAAGATTGATACAGCCGATTGGCAGAAATTTCGAACTCTTACTAGTTAGTTGTATCTCCTGGGCCAACATGCCTTCGTTAGGAATTGATGCTGCTGTGGAATATTTTACTTCCTTCATTATTGATGCCGCTTCTAGATGCATATCCAAAATATGTGGCGTGGCATGCAAACGCAGTGTCCCATGGTGGAACGACGAATGTAGGAACGCTCGTAGGAAACAGAACAAAGAACGGGGGTTGCTACGCGATTTTCCTACTGCAGAGAATCTTATCAATTTTAAGAAGATAAAGTCCCAAGGCAGGAGAACGCGCCGACAGGCCAGACGAGAGAGTTGGCAGAAGTTTTTATCAGGTATCCACTCGTATGCAGATGAGGCCAAAGTCTGGAACAGGGTTAATAACGTAAGAGGACGACAAACATATTCACTTCCTTTGATAAACACACAGGGCGACAGCTTGGAAGACCAAGCGAACTACCTGGGTGCACATTTTGAACATGTGTCCAGTTCATCGCACTATTCTGCAGCATTTACAAAATACAAAGCAGTAATAGAAAAACAAAAACTAGACCGAAAAATCACAGGGAATTAGCCATATAACTTACCTTTCTCTCTAGCAGAGCTGCATGCATCACTCACCTGTTGCAACTAATCTGCCCCAGGCTCTGACCGCATATTATAATAAATGCTGAAGAACCTGCCCTCTGAAACGAAGAAAACCCTTGTCTGTCTGTATAACTCTATATGAAGCTCCGGCGAGATCCCCTCTGCCTGGAAATAGGTCATAGTGATCCCTATCCTGAAGCAGGG
Organism: Dermacentor silvarum; assembly: GCF_013339745.2. Taxonomy (NCBI): domain Eukaryota; kingdom Metazoa; phylum Arthropoda; class Arachnida; order Ixodida; family Ixodidae; genus Dermacentor; species Dermacentor silvarum. The sequence goes on from NC_051154.1 coordinate 361,001,065, forward strand.
CAAGGATCCATCGTCTGTATCGAGTTATCGGCCCGTAGCACTAACAAGCTGTCTCTGCAAAGTCTTCGAAAAATGATAAAGCGTCGCCTACTACATTTCTTAGAATCAAACAAACTGCTTGACCCATACCAGTGCGGTTTTCGCAAGGGTCGATCCACCACTGACCATTTGATACGTATTGAGGCGCAGATACGCGAAGCTTTTGTTCACAAAGAGTTTTTTCTGTCTGTATTCTTAGACATGGAAAAGGCCTATGACACCACATGGCGGTTTGGAATACTGAGAGACCTCTCCAACTTTGGTATACGTGGTAATATGTTAAATGTGATCGAAAGTTATCTGCTGAATCGCTCATTCCACGTGCGAGTTGGCAATGTTTTATCACGACCTTTCGTGCAGGAAACTGGTTAACCCCAGGGAGGCGTGCACAGTTGAACACTCTATCGTTAAAATGAACACGCTTCGTTCTTCGTTACCACCAGCTATTTTTTATTGCATCTACGTGGACGACATACAAATAGGCTTCAAGTCCTGCAACCTCGCAGTGTGCGAGATACAGGTACACCAGGGGTTGAACAAAGTGTCTAAGTGTGCAGACGAAAACGGGTTCAAAGTAAACCGCCACAAAAGTTCTTGTGTTCTTTTCGCCAGGAAGAAAGGTCTCGTTGCAGATCCCACTATCGAAATGTATGGGCAACAAATACCTATGAACAAAGAAGACAAGTTTTTAGGCATCATACTTGACTCTAAGCTTACTTTCATTAACCACATAAAACATCTCAAGGCGAAATGCCTAAAAACAAAGAACTTACTGAAACTTTTATCTCACACATCCTGGGGCAGTGACAGGAAGTGTTTAATGAATCTTCACAAGAGCCTCATTCGGTCACGATTGGACTATGGTGTCGTAGTATATCACTCTGCCGCCCCGAGCGCGCTAAAAATGCTAGATCCTGTCCACCATCTAGGTATCCGCCTGGCCACTGGCGCATTCACAACAAGCCCCGTCGAAAGTTTATACGTAGAATCAAATGAGTGGTCGCTGCATCTCTAGAGAACATACATGAGCTTCACATATTTTCTCAAAGTCCACACTAGTCATGAACATCCGTGCTGTACAACCGTTAAGGATTTGAAGTTTGCAACGCTTTTCCATATTCGACCCTCTATGAGGCGGCATTTCTCACTGCGTGTAAGAGAACTTAGCGAAGAGATAAATGTCCCACTTCTAGAACATCGCCTAATGCCTTCAGCTAAGCTGTCACCGCCCTGGAAGTGGCAGGTGATAGAATGTGATCTATTCTTTCTAGAGGTCACAAAGCACGCTCCCGAGCTCGAAATCGCAATGCATTTCCGCGAACTTCAATCGAAGTACTCGTGTTCGGAATTCTACACCGACGCATCGAAGTTCCATGCTGGCGTAAACAAACTGCGAAGCCACTGGCAACGCTTGTGGGACGCCGAAGCAAATAATGAATCACATGATGAAGCCACAGTTAGGATTTTGGCCCTGTACAACTAAAACACGACCAACTGATCTCCTAATCTCTCGTCTCAGAATAGAACAGACATATGGTACTCAGAATTTTCTATTGAATGGTAATGATCCTCCGACATGTGGTAGATGTGGCGAGAGGCTCACCGTCGTCCACGTCCTCTTGGAGTGTCGGGAAGCCGAAAGAGAAAGAAACACTTTCCTCTCGCATATCGCTATTGTGTCCCTGTGCATCCCGCTATGTTTCTTGGTAAATAACCGCTTTTTAACACCAACGGAGCCCTCGCATTCTTGAAAGATGTTGTGCTACATGTTATTAGCGCAATAAGTACGTAGCGCATCCTCTCTCCAGAGGATGTTGCTGTTATAGTTTTTTATAGCACATGCCTCCAGGCCTTTGTGTCTCAAGGGCTCTGTTTAGGCACTTGTGCTTCTGACCAATTCTTGCACCTGTAATATTTTGTAAGTCATATCATTGCTTCTTAATGCATTGTTCATGTCCATAGTACACATAGTTAGTCATTGCCATAATCGTATTACGTATAAATTTTACGCACTTTACAGCGACTGATTATAGGCCCCTTTACAGCCATGCCACATCTAATGTTCATATAATTCCGTATTCATCTACCACTAACAAGCCATTGCCATCGTCTTGGCGCTCTTTGGCCACATCTGGCCCTTGCGCCAATAAACCACAATAATCATCAGCTTTTCGCCAATGAATGCCGTGCGCTAGGCCACGGAAAAATTGAAGTGAAGCGCACGCCACACTTTGAACAAACACGCAAGGATAGAAAAAAAAACTCGGATGAAACCGCCGCGTTCTGGTGAGCAACGCGAATCGGCACGGACGAGGTTTGCAATTGCACAGTCTTGGGCAGTCTTGTACCTGAATCCCTGGTTGGTAGCGGTCACCATGAACGAACTAATAAATTGTGAAATAGAAACAAAATTACCAATTGTTCCTTTAGTACAGCAAAAATATTTGACACGGAAAGTTTACTCGTATGACAGCATTCGGATTAAAATTTTCGAACATTTTGTTTTCATGTAGGTTTCCTAGTTTCAGTGTTTGTCAGCCCCCGCACCTAGTCGCGCTTCATTTGTGCACCACTCACTGATATTTTTGGCGATAGGTTTTAGCACGCTTTTCGTTCCAAGCTTCGAGACCTGTTTAGATGGACCTTGGCCGGTATTTTGTAGCGATGCCTTTAATGTCATAATGCCTTTTCGCGCTTATCGCGTTTTGTCAGTGGTCGGAGCGACGGTCGGCTCACGTTATCAACGTTGATATCGTGAGCGGACCGTCACTCTGACCACTGACAAAGCGCGATAAGCGCGAAAAGGCATTATTACTTTAAAGGCATCGCTACAAAATAGCGGCCCTTGGTACAACACTAAAGAATACTGTAGGCGGGGGTAACACATCTCGTTGCAGCGACGGTGAAGAATCCCAGAGTGCTTTCAGAAGTGAGTCACGAATAGGATAAAAACATGTACTAAGAAAAACAACACTCAAAGCGCTTTACGATAGCGGAGACACAAGTCTGTACGCCGCGTATCACATGTTGGGTAATCGCTCGCTTACCATCGCGAATGTGCGATAGCGTTCGCGTCGCGCGCGCGCACTCTGATTAGATGAGGCTATTTACGCTATTTATACGGAATCCGTGACAACATTCACGCGTTTCCGAATACAGCAGGCCGCGTCTCGCGCCACTCGAGAAATCGACAACAGCGACAATCCGCGGCGGAAGAAAATACAGCCACCGCCAGAGAGCGAAGCAAGGCAGGCGTCATAATATTCACGCAAATATGTTTACGCAAATGGACATGGCAAAACCGAGCGAGGCAATCGACTAACAGGAGCAGAGAGGCTGCATATTCGATACAGATTACTTTCGGCGCCATCGCGATTTGAGCTCACGGTCAAGGTATCTCCGAATGCGACACATCTAGCACACAGGCTCAAAGAAGCAGCAGTCATTGTTGCCCTACAAATGCACCCCCTAAGATGTGTGGTCAAGGTTTCGACGTAAAAACACACAAACGCACCACGTCAAGCGTAAGGCGAAAGCGCTGTCTTGTGTTTTCTATGACAGATATAGCGGGGTGCGGAGGAATATGGCTCGAGACGGTGCAAACAAACACAATTTTTTGCCCCTGTATATAGTGATGCAGATGACCATTTATTCAGGAACGAGGAAATTCACCTCATTGCCATGTCGAGGTGCAGTGAACACGCTTTCGCCAGACTGCACCACGCATTCTAGAGGCGTGACACACACCACACCACTGTGATCCGACACCAACTGCACCTTCTCCAAGCTATCCTACAAGCTCGAACAACATGCAAACTTACACCGAGTATAAGAGATTGCCTTGACGGCGGCCTTTGAACAACTGTCGTCTGCTATTCGTACGAGGCAGACGATAGCTGAGCACACTATACAGTATAGCAATTTTATCGTCTTCTAGGCAGGTGCCTCACGTGCAATGCCAAATATCACGATGTTCCATGCGTTTATGTAATAAGTATATACGCACAATCATGACACAAACACAAAAAAGTGCAACAAAAACTTTTCGTCTGTGTCTTTCGTGGCGTACGCTTAACGAACGGCATCAGCAAAACGTAGCACAAGACATACCAGAAAACGGCCTTCCAGATATACGCGCAGCCTCTTTTGCCCATAAATCTTCAAACCCGGCTGTACGCGCATGCGCAAACGATTCTCCAATCGCGGCGCGTATCCCGAAAATGAATCCAATTAAATACTGATCCTCGCATCGCGTAGCTCAACCTCATTTTGCTTGCTTAACTTGTTGCCCTTCCTCGCGTATCTTAAAATCAGCAAGCGTGCGGGTGCGTGACTCAGAATTCATCTTGCCGCGTATACTGCGCAAGCCATGAATAAACAGCGCTTCCCGGGAAACTTCTGGCCCACCGGATTTACGGTGCTTGTATTTTTCTCCATATATACTCGGACCACGCGCGGTTAGCGCGTCACAACGTTTGTATATAAGCCGTTTCATGCTGCGTACATATAAGTCGCCGGAATTAGGACCTCCAGCCGGATAGATTCAAAAGCGACGTCTGCGTTTTTAACGACTACTTAAATTCGCGACGCAGGCGGACGATAATGCTTGCAATTTTCTGGACTAGGCTTTTTTTATTTTATTTCTGCCCCCCTGAGCACTCGCGACTTTCGCAATGACGGCACTGGCGAAACGAAAGTCGGAAAGGAGTTGTTTGATTATACAGAAGTCGGTTTAAAGGGAAAATTAAAGGAAACTTATATTCTGGTTATGCAGTACAGTAGAACAAAGGAAAACATCGCAACGTAGGACGCAACGTGCGCTCTGTCTGGTCTCTCAAGAGGGTCTCTTCTCCCTCTCTGGCACACATACACACGCACACACACACGCGCACATGGTCCGTCCCCTCCCGTCATGGAAACTGCACCCGCCTCCAAGATGTAAACACAGCAGGAGCGGCGCCCTGCTCTTCGTCAACCACCGAGGGCATAGGTTGCCTCCGTCGAGGTGGTGCCGTCTCCACTGTCTATTCCGGCCAGACGAGAGGTCCATTTCGCTTTCTCTAGGAAAGGCGTCTGGAGTGCGCACGCGCGGTCAAAACCAATACAACAATACAAAATAGAACAGGAGTGGTTTCACCCCCTCCCCCATCCTATGATGATGATGATGTATGGGGTTTTATGGCGCGAGGGCCAGATATGGCTAAAGAGCGCCATACACATGGTAATGAGTTTTCAATGAATTGTTTATGAAATAGAGGAATGTACTGTGAATGGTCAATGTTGAATGGCTGTAAATAGGCCTAAAATCAGTCGCTGTAACTTGCGTAAAATATATAACTATTAAAGTGATGGCAGTGAATAGAGATGTGGGCAGTGACCATTGATGGTGTGTTCTGGAGTGATGATGTCATAAAATGTGTACGTGAAAGTAGCACGGTGCCTCAACAGAGCCCTTGAACGCAAGGCCTGAGAGGCGCGTGCTCTACAATATTGCTGTCGCAGCAGCAGCCTCTGAAGAGAGGATGTGCTACGAATGCAGGGGGCTGATGACTCGCAATGTACACGCATCTCCAATAAACTTTAAAACTAACCTGTAGTCAAAAAATGGTTCTTTGCCCAGAAACATTGCTGGGTGTAGAGGGATGTGTTGTTTGTATGCTAAGGAGAAGTATTTCTTTCTTTGAGGTTCTAATTCCTTGCACTCTATTAAGACGTGGATTACAGTTAGTGTCTCGCCCCATTTGCTACAGGAAGGGGGTTCATTACCAGTCAACAGGTGAGAGTGCGTGCCATACGTGTGGCCAATTCTAAGGCGGCAGAGAATTACTTCGGTTTGTCGTGTTTTCGTTGTGGGTGGCCAATTCCCTAATTGTGGTTTAATGACGTGAAGTTTATTTCTTGTTTCCGCATCCAATAATTGCTGCCAATAGCTCCTAAGGCTTTTTCGCAGGAGATGCTTCATATCTATTGCAGGGACAGCTATAGAGGAGGTGTTCCCCTTCCTTACAAGGGAAACGGCAGTTTCATCTGCAAGCATGTTGCCCTCAATACCTCTGTGGCCGGGTACCCAGCATATAGTGACACATTGGTTAGACGAATATGCTGTGCATAGCACTGAATAGAGCTCACTGAGCACAGGGTTTTTGTGTTTACGAGGAGACATTAATGCCTTTACTACGCTTAACGAGTCGGTGAATATAACAGATTTTTGAAGCTTTGATTTAGTTATATGCTTCCCTGCACACAATAGGGCTTGAGCCTCAGCCGTAAATATGCTTGTTTCTGGATGCATTTCACCGGATTCAGAAAAGGATGGACCGATTGCCGCATACGACACGCCAGCATGTGACTTTGATGCGTCGGTAAAGAATTCCGGGCAAGAATATTTCGATTGTAGTTCACGAAAGTGCATCCGGATATGTACTTCCGGGGATACTTCGAGACCTCAATAAACGATGTGTCACATTCTATACGTTGCCATTGCCAAGGCAGTAACGGCTTTGCCGGGGGCATTACATGATGCTGAAGCAGTGGAACACCGCTTTCTTCGCAGAGTTTCCTCACCCGCAGTGAGAAGGGTTCCGCTGCTGTAACTCGGTTATGGAAAAGTGTGGCACACGTATTGTCATTTATGATGGAGTAACAAGGATGTCGGCAGTCAGAGTTTCCTTTCAGAAAATACATACAGCTAGAGTAGGATCTTTGTAGGTATAGGGGCCACTCATTTGACTCCACATAAAGACTTTGCACGGGGCTAGTTCTGAAGCCTCCGGTTGCCAGGCGGATGCCTAAATGGTGAACAGAATCGATCATCTTTAAAGCACTGGGGGCGGCGGACTGATAGACTATCGCACCTTTGTCTATGCGTGAACGAATGAGACTTTTGTATAAGTTTAACAAACACTTTCTGTCGCTGCCCCATGTGGTATGCGACAATATTTTAAGAATGTTTATTGCGTTTAAGCATTTCGTTTTAAGGTACTTTATGTGGGGAATGAAAGTCAGTTTAGAGTCTAGAATTGTGCCTAAAAATTTATATTCTCTGTTTACTGGTATGAGCTGTCCGTGTAGTTCCACTTCAGGGTCTGCTACGAGCCCACTCTTTCGTGTGAATAGAACACACGAGCTTTTATTTGGGTTTACTTTAAAGCCATTTTCTGCGGCCCATGTAGAGACTTTGTTCAGGGCAACTTGAACCTGTCGTTGGCACACTGTAAGGTTACAAGATTTATAACCTATCTGTACGTCGTCGACGTACACGGAATATGAGATGGCTGAAGGCAATGTTGTTCGGAGCGAGTTCATCTTGACTATAAAGAGCGTACAGCTGAGCACGCCTCCCTGAGGTACCCCAGTTTCTTGTATGAATGAACGGGACAGCGCATTACCTATTTTGACACGGAAAGTACGATTCTGCAAGTAGCTCTCTATAACGTTTAGCATGTTCCCGCGGATGCCCATTGCCGACAGGTCTCGCAGGATTCCGTAACGCCACGCTGTGTCATACGCCTTCCCCATATCCAGAAATACAGATAAGAAGAACTGTTTATGTATGAAAGCATCCCGAATGTTTGTTTCGATGCGCACGAGATGGTCAGTTGTAGACCGGCCTTCTCTGAAACCGCATTGGTAAGGGACAAGCAGTCTGTTTGATTCCAGGAAATGTAGAAGACGACGATTAATCATTTTTTTCGAATAGCTTACATAAACAACTAGTGAGCGCAATTGGGCGATAACTTGTCACAGCGGATGGGTCCTTCCCCTGTTTTAAGACCGGGATGACAATGGCTTCTTTCCATGTAGATGGTAGGTGTCCTGCAGCCCATATTGCATTGTACAGTGCAAGCAGTGTCATTTGAGTGTCTTCGTGAAAGTGTTTAATCATTTCGTACATGATTCTGTCAGGTCCGGGTGCAGAGCTGAGGCAAGCAGTCAGGGAGGCTTTCAGCTCGGCGATGCAGAAGGGGAGGTTATAAGGTTCGTCATGTCTACATCTGCGGTTTATTACGTTGAGTTCTGCTATATCTTAGTATTTTAAGAATGCCTCGGAATAGTGAACTGAGCTGGATACACGCTCGAAGTGTTTGCCAAGAGCGTCAGCTTGGTCTTTTAATGTATTCCGTTGGTCATCGACCAGGGGTAATGGCTGGGTTTGCTGGCCATTAAGTCTTTTCAAGCCATTCCAGACTTTCGCTTCCTGCTTGTAAGAGTTTATGTTTGACAGAAACCTCTCCCAGCTTGCCCTCTTTGCCTGTCTGCGCCTCCGCCTTCCCTGTGACTTGACGTGCTTGAACTCAACGAGATTTTCAGCAGTTAGAAATCTGCGGAATATGCTCCATGCTTTGTTTTGTTTCTTTCGCGCCTCCTTGCAGTCGTCGTTACACCAGGGAACCCGTCTTTTAGATGAGCTGCCCTTTGTCTGAGGAATGCATTTCTCTGCTGCGTCTACAATAAAAGCAGTAAAATACGCTACGGCGTCGTCTATGTTAAAGTCACTGATAAAGTCTGGTCATATGCATGTTAACTCTTTAAAACACAACCAATCTGCCGCTGGTAGTTTCCATCTAGGAGGATGCGGAGGACCGTTTTCTTGTTTTGCTAAGTTTAATGTCGCAGGGAAGTGGTCACTTCCAAAAAGATTGTTTATGACACTCCACTGCAGGTCGAGGAAAAGAGTCGGAGAGCCAATAGCTAAATCTATTGAAGAATATGAATTGTAATGTATGTTGTAGTATGTTGGCTCTTTCTTATTGAACAGGCAAGCACCGGACGTCGCTAGAAAGTTTTCTATTAGTCGACCCCTCGAGTCACACCGGGAGTCTCCCCACAGACTGTTGTGCGCATTGAAATCGCCGACGACAACGTAGGGTTCAGGGAGCTGATTTATTAGGCTGTGGAGTTCTGTCTTGCTGAGGTGGTAATCTGGTGGTATGTAAATGGAGCAGATAGTAACCAATTTGTTGAAAATAATTGCTCGAATTGATACTGCCTCGAGAGGCGTCTGGAGGACTAAATGCCGACAAGCTATTGACTTGTCAACAATTAATGCTACGCCGACCGACGGGGCGTTAGCATTATCACGATCCTTGCGGAAGATGGCGTATTGCCGCAGGAAATTTGTTTGCGTTTGCTTTAAATGTGTCTCCTGAACACGCAGCACCTTTGGATTGTATTTGTGTAAAAGTTCTTTAACGTCATCGAGGTTTTGCATAAGACCTCTCACGTTCCAGTGTAATATTTGTGTATCCATGTTGTTTGAGTTCTTGTGCTGTGTGTCAAGAGGATTCGAGTTGGCTTACGGAGCCTTTCCAGGCCCCGTAATCCGTGGTTTGTCTTTTTTGGAGCGGTCGCGAGATTCGCGCCGCTAAGGAGGCGCTGGGTGCGCCGGCTGGCTTGTAGTTGTGTCCATCGACTCCTGGGAGCCGCTGGACTTCCGCTCATTCGAGCGGGGTGTTTTCAGGGTAGGCCTTGCCTCAGAAAGCAGGGCCTTGGAGGCCACCAACCCAGAGGTCGATGGGCCCTCCTTAAGAGATGGCGCAGCAGCGCTGGCTGCTGTCGCCTGGGAGGCTGGTCGCACAGCCGCGGCCACACTCTTTGTGGGCCGGGCCGATGCCGGAGTCTGCTGCGGCGTTGCCCCCATACGCGCCGCATACCCTGCGATATGCAGGAAGGAAATGCGCTTTCGCGCTTCCTGAAAGGAGATATTTTCTTTGACCTTTAACGTAACTATTGTGGGCGTTTATTACGCACATCTTCCTCATCTGTATGTTATCATCATCATCCTCGCACTTTTACCTATCCTCCTCTTCGCCTGTATATGTGTTCATCATCATCGTCTGTGTGCTGCGCTGGTTCGCTGACGAGCTCCCGGGCCTAATAAACGTCGTTCCAACCGAGACGTCACAAGTGGTGGAGGTGCTGGGTGCGAGGTGCCTGATGCACGAGGCGCTTACCGTTCGGCCAGACGCCGTTCTCCATCACCCTACCGCCGCTCATCGTCACCACTTAGGCCTGCCTCCCTTACCTCTACCGTTCGCGCGGAAAACTAAGCGATGCAGTTTCCGGAGGAAAAACTGCATACACACACAAGACTGAAATTCCTCCAGCGCGCCCATCCAATATGATTCGTGTGTACGTGAAGGGGTGCCCGTGGATGCTTTAGTGGATACTGGTGCGGCTTTGTCTGTTATGAATGTTCATTTGTGTTCCCGTCTGAAAAAAGTTAGGACGCCTTACGATGGTCCCACGCTGGTTGCAGCCGAAGGGAACACTATTCGACCTGCTGCCTTCTGTACTGCGCGTGTACTTATCGATGACATTCTCCATCACATACAGTTTGCTGTGCTACACCCGTGCTCTCACCAGCTGATTTTGGGATGGGATTTTCTATCTTCTGCCTCTGCTGCTATTTGTTGTGGGCAGCGTGTGATACACCTTACCGACACCGAACACTTGCTTGGCGAAGAAACCCACACGCCACTTCACCTGACCGCTGCGGAAGATACGGAACTACTCCCAGGACAAATCCATCTAGTTACTCTCCTATCCGACAACATTGACCATGGTGACGTCTTGGTGTTCCCTTCTTCACGTTGCCTTACTAAAGGCATAACATTTACATCAGGAGTTGTTCGATTCCACAATGGATCTGCACTGGTCACTGCCACGAACGCAACTCCAGAAAAAATCCTCCTTCCGCAAGGCACAACCGTTGCATCCGTTGCCGATCTGGAGCCTGTCTGCGTCTTGCCACTTACATCAGTCTCTTCTGGGGACCCATCTTCTGGTGATTCTTCTTCGGCCGCCGCCCTTACAGCAGTCATCAGCAATGACTTGAAACCCGCGCAGACGCAACAGCTGCTGGCTTTGTTGAAAAAGCACGCCAATTCTTTCGACGTGTATTCGTCAACGTTGGGCCAAACAACCGTTGCAGAGCACCGCATTCTGACAGACAAAACATCTATCGTACGGCGCCGCCCATACCGTGTGTCTCTAGCCGAGCGGAAAATCATCGAAGACAACGTCGCAGACATGCTGGAACGCAAGGTAATTCGCCCCTCCGCTAGTTCTTGGTCGTCTCCTGTTGTCTTGGTCCGCAAAAAAGATGGCTCCGTGCGCTTTTGCGTCGATTACCGGGCGCTCAACAAGATAACTCGAAAAGACGTCTACCCTATGCCGCGCATTGATGACGCCCTTGATTGCCTCCAAGGTGCGGAATACTTTTCCAGCCTGGATCTGCGTTCCGGCTATTGGCAAATCCCCATGCACGAAGACGATAAAGAAAAAAACGGCGTTCGCAACCCCCGATGGACTGTACGAGTTCAACGTAATGCCTTTCGGGCTCTGCAACGCGCCTGCGACTTTTGAGCGCATGATTGACACCGTGTTGCGTGGCCTGAAGTGGAAGACCTGCCTGTGTTATCTGGACGACATTGTCATTTTTTCATCCACATTTAATCAGCACCTACAACGCTTGGATGAAGTTTTGACGTGCCTCGCCCGCGCTGGTCTTCAGCTGAACACCAAGAAATGCCGTTTCGCCAGCAAAGCCATTAAGATCCTGGGTCATGTCGTGAGCAGGGATGGCATTCAGCCGGACCCTGATAAGACTGCTGCAGTTCTTCGCTTTCCTCGTCCTGACAGACCCAAAGACTTGCGCAGTTTCCTTGGCCTCGCCTCTTATTTCCGTCGCTTTATCCAGAACTTTGCCTCCATCGCAGCTCCATTACACAAGCTACTAGCTTCCGGTATACCCTTTCTGTGGTCCCAGGAATGCGAATTGGCATTTGCACGCTTGAAGGACGCCCTCACCTCTGCACCTGTGCTTTGCCATTTTGATGAGGCCGCACCGACTCTCCTACACACAGACGCTAGCGGCCGCGGTATAGGTGCTGTTCTTCTGCAACGCGACAACTCTTCGCGAGAGAGAGTCATTGCATACGCCAGCCGTGTACTCAGCGCTTCCGAAAAGAACTATACGATCACTGAGCAAGAGTGCCTGGCTATTGTTTGGTCGATACAGAAGTTTCGCCCTTATCTCCACGGCCGCCATTTCACCATCGTTACGGACCACCACGCTTTATGCTGGCTTTCCACGCTCAAAAACTTGTCTGGACGCCTGGGTCGCTGGATTTTACGCCTCCAAGAGTATGATTTCGAAATCATATACAAGTCCGGGAAGAAACACCAAGACGCCGACGCTCTTTCTCGCTGCCCGCTTCCTACGGCCCCGCTCGACGCCTCTGCAATCGCTTCGCACGTCACCAGTTCGACCGACACTGCTACGGTTTCCTCCCTGGCCTCTATGTACGAACTGCCTTTCGACGATGATCAGCCACTCGCCTCTCGTCAGCTGGCTGACCCGTACTGTCAACGCTTCATTGATCACCTCTCTGGGGCTTCTCGTCCACCTAACGCGCGCCTCCGTCGCCAGCTCGCGCACTTTAAGCTGGACGATGGCGTGCTGTATCGCCGTATTTACCATCCTGACGGGCAACGCTGGGTGCCAGTTCTACCACGCTCTCTCCGACTTCGTGTCCTCAACGCCTTTCACGATGATTTGACAGCTGGCCACCTTGGGTTCCATAAAACCTATGACCGCATTCGAAGTCGTTTCTATTGGCCTGGCCTTTCTGCTAGCGTCGCCAGATACGTCGGTTCCTGCTCTCCCTGCCAGCGTCGCAAGCTCCCAACATCTGCTCCTGTCGGCCAATTACAGCCGCTTCCGTGCCCTGCAGCCCCGTTCGAGGTTGTTGGGATCGACCTTTACGGGCCCCTTCCGGTCACTACTGCTGGCAATCGATGGATAGTGACTGCCGTCGACCATCTGACGCGCTACGCTGAGACAGCTTCTGTGCTTACTGGCTCTGCTTCGGAAGTTGCTCACTTCGTTCTTGAAGCCATTATTCTACGCCATGGTGCTCCTCGTGTACTGCTCAGTGACCGTGGAAAGGCGTTCCTTTCCCAACTGCTAAACGAAGTTCTTCAAGCCTCCGGCACAGCCCACAAGACAGCTTCTAGCTATCACCCCCAGACTAACGGCCTGACCGAGCGGTTTCATCGCACCCTTGCCGACATGATCGCCGCTTATATTCAACCAGACCACAAAAACTGGGATGTTCTTTTACCATTCGTCACTTTCGCCTATAACACGGCCGTGCAGCGCACAACTGGCTACTCGCCATTTTACCTCGTTTATGGACGCTCCCCTACTTTCTTTCTGGACGTTTCATTCTTCAACTCCAAGGCTAATACATCTCTATCATCGTGCGAAGAGTACATTTCCCGACTCGACCACTGTCGCCAGCTTGCTCGCCTGAACACAGAGGCCAGACAACAAGACCGGAAAAATAATTACGACGAATGCCATCGCGTTGTAGCTTTTCGACCTGGTGACGAGGTCCTGCTCCTGACTCCTGTTCGCACCTCTGGTTTATGCGAAAAATTCCAGCCACGGTTTATCGGGCCGTACATAGTCCTTGGACAGACTTCGCCTGTCAACTATCGCGTCACTCCTCTTGACGCCCCCGCAGACCGCCGTTGCCGCAATACCGAGGTTGTCCACGTCTCCCGCATGAAGCCCTTCACGCGGCGTGCCTCGACACCTTGACGGCCGGCCAGGATGGCCGCTTTCACGTCGGGGGGAAATTAGTGTGGGCGTTTATTACGCACATCTTCCTCATCTGTATGTTATCATCATCATCCTCGCACTTTTACCTATCCTCCTCTTCGCCTGTATATGTGTTCATCATCATCGCCTGTGTGCTGCGCTGGTTCGCTGACGAGCTCCCGGGCCTAATAAACGTCGTTCCAACCGAGACGTCACACTATTTCTTTTTCCCTCTTCCAGGAAGGACATGAGCGGGAGTATGCAGGATGGTCACCGTCGCAGTTTGCGCAGTGTAGTGTCTCAGTACAATTGTCGGCAGGATGATCGTGCGACGCGCACTTTGCACATGTGGTACGGCCCCGGCAGCTTTGAGAGCCGTGACCAAATCGCTGGCACTTAAAGCAGCGGCGCGGGTTTGGAATGTAGGGTCTAAGTTTGATTTTCAGATAGCCTGTTTCAATATATTCTGGTAATGTACTCGTGCAAAACGTCAAAATTAAGTGTTTAGTGGGGATCTCTTTGTCATCCCGCCTGATCTTAATCCTTTGGACATTTGTCACGTGCTGTTCCTTCCAGCCCTCAAGGAGCTCGGTTTCACTCAAGTCAAGGAAATCTTGCTCCGATATGACTCCGCGTGAACTGTTCAGCGAACGGTGGGGGTTCATCGAGACAGGGGTATTGCCAATTTCAGCAAGTCCAGACAGTTTCTCGAACTGATTCTTGTCACTTAGTTCTAGCAACAGGTCACCGCTGGCCATTTTTGTGACCTTATAGCCGGGACCTAATTTCTCAGTGAGGCATTTCGCAACAACAAATGGTGATAGAGTTCTGGCAGTTTTATCAGGGTTTTGACAACTTAACACGTGGTACTTTGGGTATATCTCTTTGGTCTGGACGAAAAGTTTCAGCGAGTCATCGGTGCGCCCTCTCTTGGAAAGAGGGCGATCGGGGAGTCGGGGGAACGACGAAAAAGCCATATAAGTTACTCTAATTTTGGTTACTCTAATTAAGGTTAAGTTACTCTAATTAAGGTTGGATAAAATACACCAGGTTAACCCTTGCTGCCTGGAAAAATTGGAAGTAAGAGGAAGCGAGGAGAGGACAGGAAAGATTGAAAGTGATAGAGAAAGACGAAGATTGGAGAGGAGTACAGGAAAAGGCAACTACCGATTTCCCCCGGGTGGGTCAGTCCGGGGGTGCCGTCTACGCGAAGCAGAGGCAAAGGGGTGTGTTGCCTCCACTGAGGGGCCATAAAGGTCCAAACACCCGGCATCGGCTCAACCCCCAGGATCCCCTTTTCCCCGGACACGGCTAAGCCACGCATGCTTAAGCGCGGGAGGGTCCAACCCCCCTGTGCTCGGGTCCGTGGTGTCGCAACACACCAAACGCCTGCTGACGCAGACGCCCCTGCGGGGCCCCCATCCTATCTGTACCCTGTCGCAAGAGCGCCTTCTCTGCTAAAGCGTGGGTATATTCCTCTATATACGTACGCGTTTTCTTAAGGAGGCTGCTGGCCAGACGACGATTGATGTAGCAGCAGACGGCAGACTTCTGGCTCTCTTTCAGAAAGAAGGAGAGAGCCTCTCTTATAACTTATTGTCGTCTGTCGCTTTACGTTTTTTCGTCTGCATCTCTCGACTCGCATCCAGAAGACACGGGGTTGGTCAGCCGACGAGCACGGTCTTGTACGATACGACAGTTTCTTCTTCGTGATCATCGTCCTTTTCCCTCTTATCTCTTATCGTAGTGGTAAAATCCATGATTGAGGTGAAAACCACAACGCGCAAAAGTTGCTTGAAAAGTTGGAGTTAGAGCTTAAGAGGTGACGAAACGAATGTGGGAAGCGGTAAATACACG
This sequence comes from Dermacentor silvarum, assembly GCF_013339745.2. Lineage (NCBI taxonomy): Eukaryota > Metazoa > Arthropoda > Arachnida > Ixodida > Ixodidae > Dermacentor > Dermacentor silvarum. The sequence continues at coordinate 361,016,570 of NC_051154.1, forward strand.
GCGATCAATAAGTCAAGTGAAAGCGCAGAGAAAGAGAGCAAGAAATGCAGAAATTCAGTATAAACGGAGTTTCGGTCGTATAACTTAACACCAGCAACCCGTTTCACCATCATCCATTGTACACGATAAATGAAGGAGTGGAAGGGGCGGGGAGAGGGAGGCATGTGCACATCATATAGCATGCACGCATTGTATAGCATCGTGTATAGAATAGATCTTAACACTGATAAAATTTGTATTTGTTTCTTCGCATGGACCTCGTTCTAACGTTCGCTTCTTTTGTACATTTTTTCTCTCCAATGCAGTCCCGACTGAGACCAATGGCTATGGGACCGCCACTCCTGTACTCTCAACCAGTGCAGCGGCGGAAGCAGACGACATCCTGGGCCCACCTTCTCTGGAACCGGAAGTCGAGCTGGCGCCCCGGAGACACGTAAGCCCGGTTTCTAAACTAGCCTCGCAGACTGAAAACTCTACTGGAAGTAAAACACCAACGAGAGAAGTGGACGAACCGAAGCCCAAGCCGTCGGCCGGAGCCAATGGCGGCAAAAGAAAGCCGAGAGACAAAGACGAAGCCGAAACCGCAGGCCATGGAAAAGGGGAACATATGAACTCGCATCCCCGTGGCGAAGCAAGAGACGACGAAACGGCGAAAGGCGAGCCACCCGAGGAGCCGGGCCAAGACGAGCCGAGAGATGACGACAAACTACCAGATGGACCGGGCAAAAAGGCCGAAGAAAAGTCCGAGCGGGCTTCGAGGGGACAGCCGGTGAGCGCGGACAAGCAGCCCGGGACCAAGCCGAAGCAAGACGATAAGCAGGAGCCAACAAAGCCAGACGGAAACGAAGGAAACGGGGACAAAGTGAAGTCCAAGAACGAATCCCCGCTGCCGGGCCAGGAGGACAAACACTGCATTCAACCTGGTAAGGGATCGACTGCCCTCTCCGTACTGTTTTTACCGATGGACAATGCAAAGGGAATTCACTTTTACGCTGGGGTACTTGATTCGTCTTCACGTAAAAGAGGCTCTATATATTCGTGTCAGTATTTGGTGCTCTCGGCCATTCTTGACATTGGTCTATCGAAGCCGCCGACTTCCTAGCTATAGTTCTGCAGTCAGTGGAAGCATTGCTTCGCCCCATTCCCCGCCTGACCTCACTACATGCACTTGAACGAGTGTGTCGTCGGTATAAATATCGTATACGTTGAAGAAACTCTCTCTGCATCAGGTGACTGGCAGGAAACTCAGTACCGGTGGAACGTTCAGCCTATTGCTCATCACCAACGCACTTAAACGTAAAAAACTGACACAGCCATGCAGGCTCACATCTGAAAACTTTTTTTTTGATACGAGCCGTGTTGCGGAGTCTCTGGACCACATCATGGAGTTTAAGGCTTTGTCCATCCGAATACAGGGCACCCAAACCACCGGGAGTGCAAAAGGACGCAAAATAAGTAAAAAGAATAAGCGCAAGGGGCTATGAGCAGCACCCTGCCAATGGCAAACATCACTTCACGAATGAAAACCCTTCGTGAATTTGGCAGCAGATTTCCTGTTGATAGTGCCTGACAGCTCGGTTGCACATTCTTCTCTTTTGTCTTCTGTGGCATTGTCATGAATATTTTTATGCAGGCGCGGATGAAAAAATTGCAAACAAGGCACGATCGAGTAACACTTCTTCATCGGGCGCAAATTTGAACACCAAGCAGCGATGTATCGTCGGTGCACACGAAAATGGGGGACGGCGGATTGGAAAACGGACTAAGTGGAGCGGGCCATTGTGTAGCTGCCTGCCCTGTTTCTACGAAGAACGAAATAGAAGATTGCGTGTTGTTCGATGCCATCTAGGGAAGAAGAAGAAGAAAAAACGAAAACAGCACTACTCTTTCTTCTTTTTACACGGTGCAATGTGCAAGGCCATTAGAGCGGCAAGTTTCTGGTCCGCAGGAAGCGAATGCCCGAACCCTCAGAACGCGTTGCCTTTGATCGCGAATTTCGTCACACGCTGCAGCAGTGTACCGATGACTTCGCAGCGCGGCATTTGCGTGTTGCGGTGAGGCGAGAAATGCAGCCGAAAGCACAAACAGGACTCTCGAGGCTACAGTGGAAACTGAAAGTGCCTTTGGCCACGTCGGTAGGTCGGAATAAATTGAACTGTAATGAATTCTCGGGGTTTTACGGGCGCAAAAAACACGGTTTGATTATGAAGCGGGCCGTAGTGTTTGGGGTGCTGGGGATGAATTTTTACCACCTGCAGTCAATGCACAGTACGGGTGGCATTTTTTTCTACTTCTTTTTTCATCGAGATGCGGCCGCCATGGTCGGGATTCGATCCCGTGACCTCGTGCTTGACAGCGCAACGCCATATCCACTAAGCCACTGCGGCGGTCAGGTTGTTAACTCAGAAGAGGTTGTAATACATACGAAACACAGAAAGCCCGAACACCATTCCACATAGAAAAAGAAGAAAAAGAACTCGTTCGCGTGTATTGCCCATGATGAGTACAACAGTACAACAAAAAAAGATACGAATGTATTTTGAGTATGACAATTTGGATAGCATCGTAATTATTTCATGATCAATTGGTTTGCTCAGCTGCCCACAAATAAAAACCTCGCTCAGACATATGGAGAAAAAAAACGCTACTACGGACTTTGCGTTATTTACAGAGGGCTTAAATCCGAATTTTGAGGTATAGAACTCCGCGTATCAAAAATTTTACGTTGGGTTTTGCAGGGCCAAACTTGCGAAGGTGTGCTGCGGACTGGGCTAAAGCAATGTAGAAACTACAGCAAACAGAGCGCTCTTGTTGCAGTTGTTTCTTTTGCTTGTCTCCTCTCTGTAGTGATCTTTTGCAACGAAGAGAAATTGTACTTGAAAACCGTATGTTCATTCACTTGACGAGAAAACGATGATTAATACTGGGAAAAGGAAAAACCAAAAGCACAATGGTGAAAAACTTTCGCGTAATAAATTTCGCGACAAAATTTCAACGCCTGTGTGTCACTGGTATGACGTCACTCAGCCACTAACCGAGAACTAGTACCGCGGCACTTTGAGCGAACTTGTCGCAACTACTCGCGCGGTACTTTTTCGTGTTTCGCGGGCTTTCTTTTATATACTTAAAAAACCTTTTATGTATCACGTATTGAGCAACGGAAAGCTGGATCGGGAATTTTTTGTTTCAGAATAGTCGAAGATTTTCTCGCTGACACTTTAGCTCGGAGCGTAATATTTGTTGAAGCTGATTATTTAATAAGAACTATTTAGCACATAGGCGACATACACAAAAAGTACAAGCCTAAGCCCCAACCTCCAGTGAAGATGATAATGAAATAGAACAGTTTTATGAAGATGGTGAATTAGCAATCAAGGAATGAAATAGATTTCATACTCTCTGCCGATCCCAGCATAGAGCAGGATTTAGAAGTGTTAGGTAGGGTAAAGTGCAGTCACCATAAGTAAGTGAGGTCTAGGATTTCTCTCAATTTGAAGAGAGAAAGAATAAAATTAGTCAAGAAGAAGCAGGCCAACCTAGACGCAGTAAGGGTAAAAGCAGACCAATTCAGGCCGGTGCTCGCAAACAAATACGAAGCTTTAGAACAGGACGATGAAGGCAACATAGAGGTAATGAATGAAACCGTAACTAGGCTGATCTCAGAAGCAGCAATTGAAGTTGGAGGTAAAGCTCCAAGGCAACCAGTAGGTAAGCTCTCCTAAGTAACAAAGGACCTAATAAAGAAATGGAAAAACCTGAAAGTCTCAAACTCAAGAGAACAGATTGTATTCGCTGAACTGTCAAAACTGATCAACAATAAGAAAGTAAGGGATATCGAAATTATAACGTGGAAAAGATTGAGGAAGCAGTAAAATATGGACACAGCATGAAATCACTGAGAAGAAAACTTGGCATAGGACATGGCAAAATGTATGCACTGAAAGCTAAAAACGGCAAAATCATCAGCAATTTCGATGGCACAGTAAAAGCAGCCGGAGAATTCTATACTGACCTGTAGAGTTACCCAGACCAGACAAGCTATTTTTATTCAAAGTAGTCATGAACAGGATACAGAGGCTCCTTCTATAACTAGCGATTAAGTTAGAAGGGCCTTGAAAGACATGACCAGGAGAAAAGCTGCTGGAGAAGATGCAATAACAGTCGATGTAATCCAGGATGGAGGAGATATGCTTGAAAAGCTTGTGGCCCTTTATACGCAATGCCTCACGACCTCAAGTGTAGCAGAAATCGGGAAGAACGCCAACGTTATACCCATCCATGAGGAGGGAGACGTTAAAGAATAGAAGAGTAATAGGCCCATTAGCTTCCTTTCAGTATTGTAGAAAATATTCCCCAACGTAATTTCCAATATAATATGGGCAACACTTCAACAACCAAGACCTCTTGGCTTCAGGAAGGGATATTCTACGATGAATCATATCCATGTCATGAATCAGGTAATAGAGAAAACTGTGGAGTGCAATCAACCTCTCTATATGGTTTTCATAGATAATGAAACAACATTTGATTCACTAGAGATACCAGCAGTCATAGAAGCTTTGCGTAATCAAGGAGTACAGGAGGCATACGTGAACATCTTTGCAAATATTTCAAGGATTGCAGAGCAACCTTGGTTCTCCACAAGAAAAGTAGAAGGATATCTATCAAGAAGGGGGTCTGGCAAGGATACACACTCTTTCCAATACTATTCACTCCATGCTTAGAAGCATTCAGTCGCTTTGACTGGGAAGGCTTAGGAGTAAGGTTCAGTGGGGAATATCTCAGAAACCTTCAGTTTGCAGATGACATTGTCCTACTCAGCAGAAATGGGGGCGAATTACAGCAAATGATTCAAGACTTTACCCGAGAAAGCGTAAGAGTGGCGTTGAAGATTATTATGCAGAATGCAAACATAATGTTAATCGCCTGGCAAGGAAACAAGAATTCAGGATGGGGAGTCGGCCTCTACAGTCCGTGAAGGAGTACGTTTATCTAGGTCAGTTAGTCTCAGGGGACTCTGATCAGGAGAAAAAATTTACAGGAAAGTAAAATTGGGTTGTAGTGCACACGGAAAGTACTGCCAAATCCTGACTGGCAGCTTTCCACTGTCGTTGAAAAGGAAAGTGTACAATCATTGATTCTGCCGGGGCTAAAATATGGAGCAGAAACTTGGAGGTTAGCAAAGAAGCTCGAGAACAAGTTAAGGACCGAACAAAGAGCGATGGAACAAAAAATGTTATTCCTAAATTTAAGAGACAGGAAGAGTGTAGTGTGGATGAGAGAGCAAACGGGGATAGCCGATATTCATTTAACATTAGGCGGAAAAAGTTGAGCTGGGAAGGCCATGTAATGCGTAGGATGGATAACCGGTGGACCATTAGGGTTACAGAATGGATACCAAGAGAAGGAGGTGCTAACATATGAGGCAGAAACTTGGATGTTAATAAAGAAGCTCGAGAACTAGTTAAGCACCGCGCACAGAGCGATGGAACTTAAAATGTTAGCCGTAATGTTAAGAGATAGGAAGAGAGTGGTGTGGATCAGAGAGCAAACGGGGATAGCCGATATTTTAGTTGACATTAGGCAAAAAAATGGAGCTGGGAAGCCATGATGCATAGGATGGATAACCGCTGGACCATTAGAGTTGCACAATGGACTCCAAAAGAAGGGAAGTGCAGTTGAGGACGGCAGGAAACTAGGTGGGGCGATGAAGTAAGGAAATTTGCAGCCGCAAGTCGGAATTACCTGGCGCACGACAGAGGTAAATAAAGATCACATAGGAGAGGCCTTCGTGGACGTAAATATAGGCTGCTGATGATTACATTCTGTACAGTGGCACCCGTCCAGACGCTTTTCTTGCGTCTGTTCACTTTGATTTGTTAGATGACGGTTGTTTCAATGAGGCCTATTATGTTCTGTGCAGTCGAACTGGCACTCGTCCGGACACTTGTCTATCACGTCGGTTATTTGACTGGTTATGCGATGGTTGTTTGGATGAGGCCTATTACATTCTGTGCAGTGGCAGTGGTACCCGCCCAGGTGCTTCTCTTGCACGTCTGTTCACTTTGACTGGTTGGATGAGGGTTGTTTCAATGAGGCCTAGTACGTTCTGGGCAGTTGCAGTGGCACTCGTCCCGACGCTTGTCTCTCACGTCGGTTCTTTGCCTGGTTATGCGATGGTTGTTTGAAGGAGGCCTATTACATTTGGTGCAGTGGCTGTGGCACCCGTCCGGGCGCTTCTCTTACACGTCTGTTCACTTTGACTGGTTAGATGAGGATTGTTTTATTGAGGCCTATTACGTTCGGTGCAGTTGCAGTGGCCCTCTTACAGCCGCTTCTGTCTCATGTCGGTTCTTTGACTAGATATGCAATGGTTGTTTTGATGAAGGCTATTACATTCTGTGCACTGGCAGTGGCACCGGTCCAGGCGCTTCTCTTACACGTCTGTTCACGTTCACTGGTTAGATGTGGGTTGTTTTAATGAAGCCTATTACGTTCTGTGCAGTTGCAGTGGCCCTTATCCAGACGGTTCTCTCTGACGTCGGTTCCTTGACTGTTTATGCCATGGTTGTTTTGATGAGGGCTATTACATTCTGTGCAGTGGCAGTGTCACCCGTCTGGACGTTTCTCTTACACGTGTGTTATCTTTGACTGGTTAGATGAGGGTTGTTTTAAAGAGGCCTATTACTTTCTGTGCAGTCCCAGTGGCACTTGTCCGGATGCGTCTCTCTCACGTCGTTTCATTGACTGGTTATGTGATGGTTGTTTCGATGAGGGCTATGTCATCCTTGGCTTGGGTACCTCGCTCAGTGGCGGGAACTGCCACTCAATCGTGGTTATGCTTTGCGCGACTGTGGATACTGGAATAGTTAACTGTTGGGCTAGTTCGTTTTCCATTACTGAACAAGTAAGTCAGTGCGATATAAAAGAGAGACACAAGAAAGGTAGAAACAAAGACAAGCGCTATTGCTGGGCTTGTTGGTTTTCCATAACTGAACAAGTAACTCAGCGCGATATAAAATACAGGCACAAGAAAGGGAGAAACAAAGACAAGCGCTATGTTGGGCTAATTGGTTTTCCATAACAGAACAAGTAACTCAGCGCGATATAAAATACAGACACAAGAAAGGGAGAAGCAAAGACGAGCGCTATTGTTGGGCTAGGTGGTTTTCCATAACTGAACAAGTAACTCATCGCGATATAAAAGACAGACACAAGAAAGGGAGAAACAAAGACAAGCGCTATTGGTGGGCTAGTTGGTTTTCCATAACTGAACGAGTAACTCAGCGCGATATAAAATACAGACACAAGAAAGGGAGAAACAAAGACAAGCGTCTTTGTTTCTCCCTTTCTTGTGTCTGTCTTTCTTATCGCGCTGCGTTACTTGTTCAGTTGTGGATACCGGCTTGTGGACACGGCCAAGCGCTGCGGCTAGGAAGAGTATCTGGGTGAGGCCATTGCGGAAAGCGGCGTGCCACGAAACTGTGGCCACGCGACTACCGGGTGCTGGGGGCGAAGGGCCACGGAATGCTTTCCGGGGATCGTTGAAGCGACTCACGGTCGACTACCTGGACCTGTACCTGATGCATTGGCCCGAGTGCCCAATTGAGCGCGTGAACTGGCAATACACGCTAGATGAGACGTGGCGCCACCTAGAGCTGCTTTATGATGAGGGTATCTGCGGCGCCGTGGGCGTCAGCAACTACCAGCTAGAGGACCTCTAGCGCCTTGTAGACGTGTGCAGCCTGGTGCCGCACTTGAACCAGCTCGATTTCCCCCCACACCATGCGGCTGAGGAGCTGCTGCGCTTCTGCGGGAGCCAGAGAATCCTCTTCCAAGAAGGCAGGGGGCGTTCGGGCATCAGCGGTTTACGCTGAGGTGCTACTGCTACCGCAGGGCTAGTCACCGCTGGCCAAGGGCCGCCTGCAGGCCAACCCTGTATTGTGCCGGGTAGCGCAGCGCCAGCAATGTTCATCCGCCCCGTTGCTGGTGCGATGGTCCCTGCAGAAAGGCGTCAGGGCCGTCCCCAGGTCCACGCAACTGGAACGGGTTCGCGAGAATGCTCAGGTAAGCTTTTGTCTAACCACCGTGCTTTTCCCAGTCAATAATTCACTAGGTTACTAAAAGGTCAACTTTCAGGTGCTAATGGTACAGGAATCATTCTTTGTGGTAATGTAAGCTCCATCTGTGTAAGTTGGGACTTCCGTTTCATTGATGTGAACGAGGAACAAAGGAGAGAAAACCAAACCCTGTGGAACTCCGGAAATAATAACACTCAATGGACAATCGGACTCATTTACATCGACAAACTGTAATCGGTTAGTAAGAAAATTTTCGATGAAAGCACCATTCTGTGGGCCCAGGTTGAGTTTGCGAAGCTTGAAACAGAGTAGGTAATGGGGAACTAAGTGGGCTCTTCGCGGAAATCTGGAAAGATGCAGTCACTGGCGAGCCGTCTATGAAAAGGAGCAAAAAGATTATTTGTAAAGGCAATAAGTTGTGTCACATGAAAATTCTTGTGAAATCCGTGCAGGAAAGGGGTAAAGAACGAATTGTTTCCCAGAACCTTGACGAGAAGAAATATGCTTGAGAATTTTTCATAGTATACTAGTCAAGGATATCGGCCTAGTAGGTAACTGTCATCAACGGATCTAAAGACTGGCACAACCCTCATCTGTGGCTCCTGTGGTGCGCTGTGCAACAGGCATGAGTGCTTTTCTCCACTGACTGCGAAAGTTAGTGTTCTGTGCTGGTAGCTGTGCGCCAGTATTGATGAGGGCAGGAAAGTGGAACTTCGTGAGGATTTTCAATGTGCTGAGACCTTTTAGCTAAACATTTCTATTTGATTTCTTTTTATTTGCACACACCCACTTATTTGCACACACCACTGCAAAGTGGTGTTATCTACGCCAAAGAAATAGCTTGTGCCATCAATCACTTTATGAAGATCTGCATTTGGATTGTACAAGACATGTTAAGCAGTCTAAGTACCAATGTAATGATTGAGGTAAGAGACTCGTTAAGCCTTGAAAAATAGGTAGCGCTATTGCAAATTAGTTACTACAGACACGTTGAAATGCATGTGCGCAACTCTTTATTCAGCGTGTCACTAAACAAAAGAAAAAGGTATTGCGCACCTACCTACATAGAACTCTCACAATTTGAATACGCGATGAGCAGTTTGTTATTAGATGCGTAGGTATAAGAGGTGGTTGCGTGGAGCACAGGTAGAACATGTGGCTTCTAATCTGAAGGTCGTAATTTCGAATCCTCTTCCAATTCACTACATTTTCACGCATGGAATGGTGCCTGACACCGGCAAAAACAATCGCCGAGAGCTAGTGGGGCTATTCTAGTCCACGTGCAACCTAAGGCCGACTAAGCTTCAACAAAGTCACTCCCTCACCGGAACTGGAATTGGCCTCCGTGGTGCAGTATTCAACCACTACCGCCTTCATGACTCCTACAATTAACCCATGGCCCTCAGTCCCCAGCTGCTGCGGAGCAGCTGACCAAGGCGGTGGTCAGACCTGCGACGCGACAGAGGGTGCTAAGAATCTCTGGGTCCGGATAGGCCGCCCCTGGAAACTCAGCCTGGAAACGTTCAACACACGCACCCTTTCGAGTGAGCCTAGCTTAGCAGGCGTTCTTGAATTATCAGGTATTGCCTGGGATATTATTGGCCTTAGTGAGGTTAGAAAAATTGGTGAGGCTTATACAGTGCTGACTAGCAGCCACGTCCTCTGCTACAGAGGTATTCCACATAAGAGAGAATTCAGGTAAGATTTATAATCCATAAGGACATAGCGGGTAGCATTGATGCCGCATTATTGAGGGAGTAGCGGTCGTCATAACAAAGCTGAATAGGAGGTATAGAATGAAGGTAGTACAAGCCTTCGCCCCAACCCCCAGTCACGATGATGAAGAAATAAAATAGTTTTATGCAGATGTTGAATTAGCAAGGTGAAAACTAGGTACACTATAGTCATGGGTGACTTCAATGCAAAAGTGGGGAAAAGCACGCAGGTAAGCAAGAAAATGGCAACTACGGCATCGATTCTAGGAACGCCAGAGGAGAGAAGCTGGTAGAATTCGCGGAAAGGAATAGGCTCCGAATAATGAATACCTTCTTCAGAAAGTGTAGCAACAGGAAGTGGACCTGGGAAAAGCCCTAATGGAGAAACAAGGAATGAAATATATTTCATACTCTTTGCCGAACCCAGCATAGTGCAGGATGTAGTTGTGGTTTAGGGTAAAGTGCCGTGATCATAGATTAGTGAGGTCTAGGATTTCTCTCAATTTCAAGAGAGAAAGAGTAAAATTAGTTAACAACAAACAGGCAAACCTAGAAGCAGTAAGGGTAAAAGCATACCAGTTCAGGCTGGTTCTCGCAAACAAATAGGCAGCTTTAGGACAGCAAGAGGAAGACAACATAGAGGTAATGAATGAAACCGTAACTAGACTGATCTCAGAAGCAGCAATTGAAGTGGTAGGTAAAGCACCAAGGCAACATGTAGGTAAGCTCTCCCAAGTAAAAAGGACGTATTAAAGAAATGGCAAAACCTGAAAGTGTCAAACTCGAGAGATCAGATAGAATTCGCTGAACTGTCGAAACTGGTCAACAAGAAGAAATTAAGGGATATCCGAAATTATAACGTGGAAAAGATTGAGTAAGCAGTAAAATATGGACACAGCATAAAATCAGTGGGAAGAAAACTTGGCATTGGACAAGGCAAAATGTATGCACTGAAATATAAGCAGGATAATATTGCAACGGGGATGAGAGTAGCAAAAAGGGATAGGAAAATTAAATTTACACGATATATACAGAGAGACGGCTGCAGGCAAGATGGCAGAACAACAACACGAGCGCTGCCCAGATCGTCGTCTTCACCGTCTTTTTGGCGTATTCTTTCATGCTCGGCATTCCGCGTAACATCGAACCCCCGCCGTCGAGAGCGCCGTCTCAGCGCTTAAGGAGCAGTAGGATCTTGCCTGGCAACATAAGGCTTAAGGCGGGAGACGTGCACGATGTCAGTGGCAGACGCAGCAGATGAGCTACTGTCCAATGGAGTGATCTCGTACGTGACGTCTGTGACCTGGCGAAGGACCTTGTAAGGCCGGGAGTGTGGGGAAAGAAGCTTTGACGACAAGGCAACTTGGTGGCAAGGCGTCCAGAGGAGGACTAAAGAGCCCGGAGAGTAATTAACCACTCTGTGATGGCTATCGTAGTGGGCCTTCTGGGACAGCTAGGAGGCATAAAGACGATCCCTTGCAATCTGGCGAGCCGTTGCAGCCCGAGAAGCTGCATCGCGGGCGTAGTCGGTAACAGGGTGCACAGGTGATGATAAAAGAGTCTCGAAGGGCAATGTGGGATGGCGGCCAAACAAGAGATAAAAGGAGGAAAAGCCAGCGGTGTCATGGCGTGACGAGTTGTAGGCGAATGTCACATAAAGCAAGGTGCTGTCCCAATCACGGTGGTCTGAGGAAACGTACATGGAAAGCATTGTGGTCAGCGTACGGTTGAGGCGCTCGGTAAGCCCATTCGTTTGCGGATGGTAGGCAGTGGTTAGCTTGTGACGGATGGAACACGAGCGAAGAATGTCGTTCACGACTTTGGACAGAAAGGAGTGACCACGGTCGGTCAGCAGCTGTCGAGGAGCGCCGTGGTGAAGAATAACGTCGTAAAGTAGGAATTCTGCAACGTCAGTGGCACAGCTTGTCGATAGTGCCCGCGTGATAACTTATCGTGTCGCGTAGTCCGTAGCGACGGCAATCCACTTGTTCCCAGTCAGAGATGTTGGGAATGGCCCGATGAGATCAAGGCCGACGCGGTAGAACGGGATACCGGGATTGTCGATGGGCTGAAGAGGACCGGCTGGCGACAAGTATGGATGCTTGTGGCGCTGGCAAGAATCGCAAGACGCAACGTATTGGCGCACAGAGCGGTGGAGGCCTGGCCAGAAGAACCGACGCCGAACGCGATCGTACCTGCGAGTTTCTCCGAGATGTCCAGCGGTTGGGGCATCATGAAGCTGTTCGAGGACAGTGGACTGGAGTGTTTCGGGAACAACCAGTAGAAGCTCTGGGCTATCGGAGTTGGTGTTGCGTATGTATAAGATGCCGTCACGAAGCACAAATAATTGTAGGGACGGGGCACGGTCATGAGAGCGTAGACGGCGGATAATTGACCGCAAATTGGCATCGCTGAGCTGTTCGCTGCGTATGTCAGATAAATCAGTTATCGCAAAGACACAGGCGTCCGAATCGTGCGCTGACAAGTCGGGAGGGTCCACTGGATGACGGGATAGGCAGTCCGTATCCTGGTGCAGTCTGCCAGACTTGTTAGTGACGTCAAAGCTGTATTCTTGCAGTGTCAGTGCCCAGCGACCAAGTCGGCCAGTCGGATCTTTGAGGGAAGACAACCAGCAAAGCGCATGGTGGTCTGCGATAACCGAAAAGGTGCGGCCAAACAAGTATGGTCGAAAGTTGCCGACAGCCCAAACTAGTGCGAGGCACTCGCGCTCAGTGATCGAAAATTTGCACTCTGAAGAGGAAACAAGGCGACTGGCATAATCGATGACGCCATCGCGTCCTTGTTGCTGCTGGGCCAGGACAGTGCCGATGCCATGTCCACTGGCGTCGGTGCGAAGTTCAGGGGGGGCTGACGGTTCAAAATGGGTGAGATGGGTGGTGACGTAAGTAACGTCGTGAGCGTGTGAAACGCAGTGGCCTGTTCAGGACCCCAAGAAAATGGCGTTTCCTTTTTGAAGAGTTCAAGGTGAGTGGACGGGCAACGTCGGCGAAGTTCTTGACAAAACGTCGAAAATAGGAGCACAAGCGGACAAAGCTCCGTACGTCTTTAGTGGAACGTGGTATGGGGAAGTCTTTGGCAAAACGAATTTTTTCTGGGCCAGGTTGCACGCCTTCAGCACTCACAAGGTGGCCAAGCACAGTGATTTCGCGGGGGCCATAACGGCATTTGGCAGAGTTGAGCTGAAGGCCTGCTCGCCTGAAAACTTCAATAACGGCCGACAATCGGCTAAGGTGACTGTCAAATGTCGGTGAGAACAGGATGACATCGTCAAGGTAACACTGGAAAGTTGACCATTTGTATCCACGGAGGATTGAGTCCATCATCTTTTCAAATGTGGTTGGGGCATTACACAGTCCAAAGGGCATGACCTTAAACTGGTAAAGTCCATCGGGCGTAACAAATGCGGTATTTTCACGGTGTTGATCATCGACGGAGATCTGCCAGTAGCCTGACCTCAGGTCGAGAGAAGAGTATGCAGAGCCGTGCAGACAGTCGAGAGCGTCATCGATCCGCGGCAAATGGTAGACGTCCTTGCGCGTTGCCTTGTTTAATGGGCGGTAGTCGACGCAGAAGCGCCAGCTGCCATCTTTCTTCTTCACCAGGACGACCGGTGATGCCCATGGACTGCATGAAGGTTCAATGACGTCATTGGTGAGCATCTTGTCGACTTCAAGCTGTATCACTTCTCGCTCGGCATGGGACACGCGATAGGGACTTCGTCTGATTGGGCTGGCGTCCCCAGTATTGATCTTATGAGTGACCACAGATGTCTGACCCAAAGGACGGTCATTGAAGTCAAAGATGTCGCGGTAGGACTTCAATATGCGCGGCATATCGGCTGTCTGTGCAGGAATGAGGTCCGACGCAATCATCTTGCCAATATCACTGTCGACGAGATTGTGCGAAAAAGAAGAAGGGGCAGATGATAAAGAAGCGTCGGTGACGAATGCAGAAACGGCACACTCATGGATAGAAGCAATGTCGCCTACAGTCATGCCGCCTGGGATGAGTTGCGTGCACCAGCTAAAGTTCAGTATGGGTAGAGATGTGTGATTATCTGCAACTATAATAAGGGTGTGAGGAAGAGCGACGCTTTTGGCGAATAAGACGTCAACGATCGGGGTGAAGATCTAATCGCCATCGGGAATGGGCGAACAAGACCGCAAGTTCACATACATAACGGCTTGAGGAGGTAGAGGAACGTAATCCACTGGATAAGGCTGGACAAGCGCGGTTGGCGTGTAGTAGGAGCATCATGATAGCGTGGTAGGTATAGCTGAAGCAAGCCGGTTCCACAGTCAATAAGGGCAGAATGGGCAGACAGAAAATCCATACCGTGAATGAGGTCATGGGAGCATTTCTCGAGCATGGCAAGTAGTACGCTAGCGGATCGGTCAGCAACTCTTATTCGCGCGGAGCACATCCCTAGCACGGGAAACGTTCCGCCATCGGCGACACGAATGAGCGGTGGTGTTAGGACCTTCTTAAGGCGGCGACGAAGCTGCGAATTCATCACTGATATCTGAGTCCCAGTCTCCACTAGAGCGGCAACATGTGCGTCATCCAGTTTCACGTCTATCAGATTTCGTCTGGTCCGCAGTGTGGTCAGAGGATTTGGCAGGCGGGTCATCGATGCAGCATCACCTCTGGGAGCTGCATCGTCTAGTTTTCCCGAGGGAGTCGTTCAATCGGTGACGTAGGGTGGCGGAATTGAAGCGAGCGAGATGACTGGCGACGCGACAAAGGCGAACGGGACTGGTGACCACGTGGGGATGGCGAACGACGATACGGCAGGGGGGAGCGTCTTCAGCGGTGGTTTGGGGAGGCTCGTGGTAGAGCTGAAATCGGCCATGATCCATGTCGTGGCCACGGTTGTTTCCATAGGGAGCCTGATACCAATACCACCGGCTGTTACAATGGCGGGCCACGTGTTCAATACGACGGCAGTTAAAGCAAATGGGACGGTCATCAGCAGTCCTCCAGTACGGAAAGGCGGCCTTTGACCTTGGGCGTGCGAAAGTGAGGGACGGCGGTCGATCGGCTGGGAAGGAGCTGCGGCACACACAGAGTCCAGGTCAGCATTGGAGAGCTCCTGATGAACGATAGTTTGGACTAGTGGCACCATCTGGAAGCTATGATCACAAGTACGGCCGCACGTAGAAGCAGGAGACGCAGCGTCAAGTTCACGTCGGATGTTTTTTTCACGTGTTCGACGGTGAGTGGCGCCGACGGCTCAGGTACGTCTTCGCAGGACCACGTTGCTGCCGTGTTCGAAAGTCGAGCGAAATTATTGGCAATGCGTCGACTTTTGCCGGCCTCAAAGCGCTTGCCCTCTTGGATGATGGCATCGATGGGATCGCAGTCTTTGCAGATTAGCAGGTTGAAAGCATCATCTGCTATGCCCTTTAACACGTGGCCTACTTTCTCTGACTCCGTCATGCCGTCGTCGGCTTTGCGGCAAAGTGCAAGCACGTCCTGCATATAAGTCAGGTATGACTCCGTCGCTGTCTGCGCACGAGATGGCAGCTCCTTCTTTTCTGCTGCCTTTCTACCTGTGGACTTGCCAAACAGGGAACGCACCTTTCCTTGCATGCATCCCAGCTCCCAATTTCGTCTTCATTATTCTGAAACCACACCTTCGCGGTTCCCTTGAGATAAAATAATATGTTTGCCAACATGATCGTCTCATCGCAGTGATTGTTCTTACTTGCACGCTCGTACAGGAGTAGCCAGACTTCGATGTCAACGTTGTCCCGCAGAATGTGCCTGGGTCCTTTAGCTGAGCCATGACGACCACTGTCGTTGCAGCCACCTCGGAGGGCGCAGACACCTCTTCCTCCATCGTGGATAAAGCCAAGTGTGGGCCACTGCGGAGCTTCGTTGTACCGGGTGGGTACCCCGCACCTCCCACCAAAAATTCCACGGGGATGAGAATAGCAGAAAGGGATAGGAAAATTATATTTACACGATATATACAGAGAGAGACGGCTGCAGGCAAGATGGCAGAACAACAACACGAGCGCTGCCCAGATCGTTGTCTTCACCTTCTTTTTGGCACATTCTTCCATGCTCCGCATAGCGCGTAACAATATCATCAGCAATTTCGATGACACAGTAAAAACAGCGGTAGAATTCTATACTGACCTGTACAATGCCCCGAGCAGCCGAGCTACATTTATTCGAAGTAGTGGTGAACAGGATACAGAGGCTCCTTCTATAACTAGCAATAAAGTTATAAGGGCCTTGAAAGACATGACCAGGGAAAAAACTGCTGGAGAAGAAGCAATAACAGTCGATGTAATCAAGGATGGAGGAGACGTGCTTGAAAAGCTTGCGGCCCTTTATACGCAATGCCTCACGACTTCAAGTGTACAAGAAAGCTGGAAGAACGCCAACTATATACCCATCCATGAGAATTGGAGAGGTATAAACCCATTAGCTTGCTTTCAGTATTGTATAAAATGTTCACCAAGATAATTTTCAATAGAATAATGGCAACACTACACTTCAGCCAACCAACAGAAGAGGCTGGGTTCAGGAAGGGATATTCTACGATGGATCATATCCATGTCATCAATCGGGTAATAGAGAAATTTTTGGATTACAATGAATCTCTCTATATGTGTTTCATAGATAATGAAAGAGCATTTGATTCAGTCTAGATAAGTCTAGATACCAGCAGTCATAGAGGCTTTGCGTAATCATGGAGTACAGGAGGCATACGTGAATATCTTGGAAAATATTGAGAAGGATTGCACAGCAACCTTGGTTCTCCGCAAGAAAAGTAGAATATCTATCAAGAAAGGGGTCAGGCAAGGAGACAGAATCTTTCCAATGCTATTCACTGCATGCTTAGAAGTATTCAAGCTCTTACACTTGGAAGGCTTAGGAGTGAGGTTCAACGGCGAATATCTCGGCAACCTTCAGTTTGCAGATGACATTGTCCTACTCAGCAGAAATGGGGGCGAGTTACGGCAAATGATTCAAGACCTTAAAAGAGAAAGTGTAAGAGTGTGGTTGAAGATTAACGTGAGAAGAGAAATATAATGGTAAATAGCCTGGCAAGAGAACAAGAATTCAGGATCACCAGTCGTCATCTAGAGTCTGTACAGGAGTACGTTTATCTACGTCAATCACTCACAGGGGACCCTGATCATGAGAAGGAAATATACAGAAGAATCAAATTGGGGTAGAACGCATACGGCAGGTACTGCCGAATCCTAACTGGTAGCTAAACCACTGTCGTTGGAAAGAAAAGTGTACAATCATTGCATTCTACCGGTGCTAACATATGAGGCAGAAACTTGGAGGTTAACAAAGAAGCTCGAGAACAAGTTGATGATCCCTGATATCCACATATTCTATAATATCCCATAAAAATTCCCTGTCTACGTTGTCATACGCTCCTTTAATATCTAGAAATGCTATCGATAAAGTTTCATTCTGAGCTACTGAAATATTTATGTACTGAGTTAGTACAAACATATTATCCTCTAAGCATCTGCCTGACCTGAACCCATTCTGTAGTTCCCCTAATACATCGTTTTTCTCCGCCCACTTCGACAGTTCTAATTTTATGACTTGCATGCCCTTTCTATATATCACCGACGTTACTGTAACTGGCCATATAATCCATGAGGTTCATTTTGCTTTCACGCCATCCAACGGGAATTTCATTTGTTCTAATCACTTGCTGTATGGCATTAGTCAGCAGTCCTTTGCTCTTTGTACCGAGCTTCTTGAATAACTGTATCGGTATTTCTTCGGGCCCTGCTGCCGTGTTATTAGGGACATTTTCTGCTGCTTCCAATAAACGCTTTCTATGCTAACATTTGATCTCTCAAGCCTCTCTGTTGTTCGTGGATCTGTTGTCTGAACTACGATTTTCTCGTGCCAAAGGTATCCCTATTAACGTCTGTGATGTACCTCAGCGCATCGTCTCCTTCGTAGATGTTACCTTCTTCATCCCTTATATCCGTTTGCGAGTTTTTAGTTGGAGCTCCGAGTGCTTTTATATGGTTGCAGAATCTTTTTGCGACTTATTTGTCTTTTTTGTGAATGCTATGCAAGCAACGTTCACTGGCGCACTTAATTTTCTCTTACACGAGCTCACTCGCCGAACCTTTCTTCCGCATACTGGCGCCAATACGCGGTGGCAGCGGTGCTTTCACCACTGGCGGTTGTCGGATATCCAACTGGAAATAATTCATTAACAAAACAATGCCTCCATAAAGTCACTGACCAGCCCGGGAGGAGGAGGGTACCGCGGAAGCCATCCTTTCCCACTTCGTATGCAAGCGGGCTGTGTTCGTGCTCTCTTGCAAGTCCGCTGGCCACGCGGCGAAGCACTCCTTTTCCACTTCGCATGCAAGCGGGCTGTGTTCGTGCTTACTTGCAAGTCCACTGGGAACGCGGTGACATTTGCTAAATCGCGGAGCAGAACCCGGTGATATGTGCCGTGTTTAGGAAGCGCTTTCTTGCTGCCGCATTTACCTTGCAAGCTTCTATTCATTTCATTGCGATAAAAATTACATGGACACTCCAAGTGGATTTCTGCCATCGGCGTCGTCGTCGCCGTGAGGTTCCGTATACAGTCCAAGGGCAATAAAATTGTCGCCGCGCGCCGTATGTGCGAGTGAAAGGGCGCGAGAGACGCGCGCTTCCACGGAAAGCGAACGCACGATGGAGAGCAAACGCGACTTCCGCTGTCGCGCGAAAGGCCGTGAGGGGATGGGAGGGAGGGGGGGTGACACTGCACTGCTGCACCAAATGCGCATCTTGCGACCGTGCGCAAGGGGAACTGGCGACTCAGTCTCCCACGCGAAAGGAGGACGGCGGGAAGGCAACGCGGGAGGGAGGGGTTGTGACTTGTCTGCGAGCAACTGGTACTTCGCGCCGCCGGGCGGTCGCGCGCATTGTTTATTGAAAAAGATCTGCAACACGGCTCTTACCTTTGTATGCGCTATGCTTTCGCCGCTCAGTTTCCGTTGAAGCGATAAACCGCACGAACCGTCGCTCGCTGCTGCAACGCGCTTGCTCATGCCAGCGTTTTGACAGTGGTTGTCTGCGGTCATCGAGTGTGATCTATTCATGTTTGCTTGTGCGCGTAGACACCATGCTTGTTTAATCAGTTAGTAAGCCAATGGGTCCAAGTTTATGTAGCCCGTAAAACTACTATCCCTACTTCGTATAGCTCTCTACTAATTTCCTCTCGCAACTGATGCTTCGCCTTTCGGGCGAAACTGCGACATTTTATTGCGATAGCAATTATAATGTTACGTAGGTAGAAGCAGACCAAAAGCTATATACAATTATATTTACACGGAAATGCGCCGCACTTGGCCAAGAGGCCACAGCCCGCACTAGCCTCTAATCTTCGTCGTCGTCTTCACACTGCTCGCCTCTTCGTCAAGGCAAATACTGTTCCGTAGCACTACCCCCGGCGGCAAAAGCACCGTCCCGGAGCGATTAAAGGCCGGACTCGGAATCATTGTAGTAGGCCTTCAACCTACTGACGTGCACGACATCACTAGATGCCAGAGTAGACGGCGAGGTTGAACTGACAGGCTCAATTTCGTACGTCACAGGCGTCACCTGGCGCAGCACCCGGTAGTGCCCTGTGTATCGCGAAAGGAGCTTCTCTGAAAGTGCGACGTGACGAGAGGGCGACCACAGGAGCACGAGCGCACCAGGCGAAAACTGTGCGTCACGGTGGGGGGCGTTGTACTGCCGCTGCTGAGTGGTTTGCGAGGCCGTCAGTCGAGTACGGGCAAGCTGGCGTGCATGGTCGGCGAGGGCGATGGCGTCGCGCGCATACTCGCTTGTTGAGATCGCAGCAGGAGGAAGTGCCGTATCAAGGGGCAAGGTCGGTTCGCGACCGTACAGTAGATAAAACGGAGAAAATCCGGTGCTGTCGTTTCGGGAAGAATTATACGCAAATGTGACGTAAGGAAGGGCAATGCCGTGGTGGTCCTTGGAAACGTACTTGGACAGCATGTCGGTAAGGGTACGGTTTAACCGCTCCGTCAGGCCATTGGTTTGAAGATGGTATGGGGTAGTCAGCTTGTGTTGAGTGGAGCAGGAACTCACAATGTCGGCGATAACTCTCGACAGGAAGTAACGACCACGGTCAGTAAGCAGCTGTCGCGGGCGCCATGAAGCAAGATCATGTCACACAAGAAAAAGTCCGCGACGTCAGTGGCGCAACTGGTAGGGAGAGCCCGCGTAATAGCGTATCGGGTGGCGTAATCAGTTGCGACGGTTACCCATTTGTTCCCAGAGGATGACGTGGCAAAGGGGCCGAGGAGGTCTAATCCAACACGAAAGAACGGTTCCACAGGGACGGTGATCGGCTGGAGATGACCGGCAGGTAGCACCTGAGGTGTTTTTCGACGCTGGCAGGGTTCACAGGCAACAACATAGCGTCGGACGGAGCGAGCGAGACCGGGCCAATAGAAGCGCCGGCGGACGCGGTCGTACGTGCGGGTTACCCTAAGATATCCTGCAGTGGGTGCGTCATTCATCTCAAAGAGCACAGTCCGTCATAGATGTTTTGGCACGACAAGAAGATCAGATCCATCAGGGAGGAAGTTCCTTCGGTACATAATGGCGCCCTGGAGGATATATCAGCGAACGGAGGCGTCGGTAGGAGTAGAGCGTAGACGCTCGACGAGTGCTCGCAGCGATAGATCCTGGTACTGCTCATCCGTGATGTTAGCGAAGGCAGACACAGAGAAAATACCGTTGGCGGTACTACTGTCGGCGTGGTCAGGCTCGTCTACAGGGTAGCGAGATAGGCAGTCAGTGTCCTTGTGTAGTCGGCCAGATTTGTAGGTGACAGAATACGAATATTCTCGGAGGCGTAAAGCCCAGCGACCAAGTCTTCCTGTAGGGTCTTACAGTGAGCATAACCAGCAAAGCGCGTGATGGTCTGTGACAACGGAAAAGGGTCGGCCATATAAGTATGGGTGGAACTTCGCAACCGCCTGAACTAGGGCCAGACACTCGCGTTCAGTGATGGAATAGTTGGGCTCGGAGGGTGAAAGGAGCCTGCTGGCGTAAGCGATAACACGGTCGTTGCCGCGCTGGCGTTGTGCCAGTACTGCGCCAATTCCGTGGCCGCTGGCATCAGTATGGACTTCGGTAGGCGCAGAAGGATCGAAATGGGCCAGAATGGGAGGCGTTGTGAGGAGGTCGATTAGATGCGAGAACGCAGAGGCCTCGTTATCACCCCACTGGAAAGGGGTGTCTTTTTTCAAAAGCTCGGTTAGTGGTCTTGCTATGGCCGCGAAATTTTACACGAAACGGCGGAAGTACGAACAAAGGCCGACGAAGCTACGCATATCTTTGACACACTTCGGAACAGGGAAGTGCGTAACAGCATGGATCTTGCCTGGGTCCGGTTGCACTCCGTTCGCGTCAACGAGATGTCCAAGGACAGTAATTTGGCGACGGCCGAATTGGCACTTCGATGCATTGACTTGCAGACCGGCTCGACGAAAAACGTCCAGGACTGCTGAGTGGCGCTCGAGGCGCGTAGCGAACATTGGGGAGAATACTATAACGTCGTCTGTCTAGCCCGGGCACGTGGACCATTTGAAACCATGAAGAAGGGAGTTCATCATGCGTTCAAAAGTGGCAGGAGGGTTACATAGACCGAACGGCATAACTTTGAATTGATAAAAACCGTCGGGTGTTACAAAAGCAGTCTTCGAGCGGTCTAGATCCTCCACGGCAATCTGCCAGTAGCCGGAGCGAAGGTCAATAGAGGAGAAATAGCGAGCACCGTGGAGGCAGTCAACAGCGTCATGAATCTGAGGTAGGGGATACACGTCTTTTTTGGTAACCCTTTAAGGTGCCCATAATCCACGCAAAAGCGCCATGAGCCATCCTTCTTTTTTACCAGTACAACAGGTGACGCCCATTGACTGCACGACGGTTCCATAATGTTATTGGCAAGCATTTTCCGAACTTCTGCGTGAATAACTTGACGCTCAGCCGGTGACACTCGATACGGGCAGCGATGAATAGGAGGGGCATCG
Organism: Dermacentor silvarum; assembly: GCF_013339745.2. Taxonomy (NCBI): domain Eukaryota; kingdom Metazoa; phylum Arthropoda; class Arachnida; order Ixodida; family Ixodidae; genus Dermacentor; species Dermacentor silvarum. Next base: position 361,038,428 of record NC_051154.1, read on the forward strand.
CCGGTATTAATGCGATGTTTAACAGCTGTAGTTTGGGCCAAGGAACGATCGTTATAGAGAAAAATATCGCGGTAGGGAAACAGAACGCGGTAGAGCTAACAAGCGTGCTCAGACGGCATGACGGGCGCAATCATTTTCTGTAAGTCGTCGATGGTACAAGTTGCCGACTGCGATGGTAGAGGAGGATCGGCTGAATTGTCGTCTGCTGGAATAGATGCTACTGAGTGATCCTCGAAGGATCAAAGCTGGGCCAGAGACATCCCGTGTGGCAGCACTTGTGTCGTCAAGCCAAAATTGACCACTGGCAGGCAGACGCAATTCGCCGTAACAGATAAAACTGTATGAGGCACTGTGATCCCATGTGTAAGGAGGACGTCTTGCATGGGAGCCGCCATGTGGTGACCGTCGGGCACTGGTGGGGATGACACTAAGTCAACGTAAGTCAGTGCCGAAGGTGGCAAGCGAACGAAGTCAACAGAACTGAGGCGACTAGGGTGTGGTTCAGCGGGACCCAGAACCGGCAGGTCAGGGCGGAGAGTACTGGCGGAACAGTTGATGAGAGCAGAATACGCGGAGAGGAAGTCCAAGCCGAGGATGACGTCGTTGGGACAGTGGGCGATGACTGTGAATAGCACGATAGTGGAGCGATCGGCGAAGGAGACGCGGGCGGCACACATACCAATTACGGGGGCTGTTCCGCCATGGGCGACACGGACAACAGGCGTCGTGGCTGGTGTCAGTATTTTCTTCAGCAGGCTACGAAGGTCAGCGCTCATTACCGATAAATGCGCCCCAGTGTCTACAAGAGCAGACAATGAAACACTGTCGACTTGCACGTCGAGAAGGTTCAGATGAGTGGGCAACGTCAGTAGAGGATTTGGCGGCGTAGGGAGCAATGCAGCGTCTAGTTTTCCGGCTGGGAGCGGCGTCCCAAGGGAGTCGGCGAATAGGAGTGACGGGGCTGGGGAGAGCGAGATTGTCGCCGTTGGGGCGAAGGCGAACGAGAGTAGGGGCGGTTCGGTGCAGGAGAATGAGTGGCGGCATTATCGGAGCGTGCGGCATAGGGTCGAGAAGGGCCACCTGGGCGAGAGTAGGCAGTATAAGTAGACTGGGTTGGGGAACTCCAGTGACTGCGACAGTGGCGAGAAATGTGTCCGATTCGATGGCAGTGAAAACAAATGGGCTTGTCGTCAGCAGTGCGCCATTCAGATGGGTTGCGGAAACGTGGTGGGTAATAAGATGTGGGACGGGGCGGAATCGAAGAAGGCGGGTGGGTATCAGGGCGATGGGCCGACCAGACGGTGTGAAGACCCATGTTTGCGAACTCCTGGCGGACAACTACCTGGATCAGGGAAACAGGTGACTGCAGGTGCGTTGGAGGATATGGAGTTGAAGACAGCGGGATTGGCGGCCTCAATCTCACGCCTGACGATCCTGGTAACATCACCAGTGTTGTTGGGACGAGGAGCGTCGGCACACGAAGATGTTGCTGGGGTGTTGGGCAGACGGGCAAACTGCTGGTCGATACGTCGGCTTTTAGCTAGTTCCAGGCGGCGGCACTTTTTTATAACGCCATCCACCGTCGCCACGTTGTTGAAAACGACCAAGTTGAAGGCGTCATCAGGAATGCCTTTGAGGATGTGGGAAACCTTGTCTGGCTCAGTCATGTGTGCGTCAACTTTGCGGCACAGAGCTAAGATGTCCTCAATGTACGTGACGAGGCCAATAGAAGCCAGAGACATCCCGTGGGGCAGCACTTGTGTCGTCAAGCCAAAATTGACCACTGGCAGGCAGACGCAATTCGCCGTAACAGATAAAACTGTATGAGGCACTGTGATCCCATGTGTAAGGAGGCATCTTGACATCTGCACACGGCTGGATAACGCCCTCTGGGCAGCAAGTTGGTGACCGTAGGGGTTGCCGAAAAAGTCTCGGAGCTTTTGCTTAAGCGAATCCCAACTGGTGAGCTCATCTTCGTATGTCCGAAACCCAACTCGAGGTGTGCCACCGAGGTAAAAGACTACGTTGGCGAGCATGATAGTAGGGTCCCGCCGGTTATTGCGGCTGACCTGTTCGTACAGGCTGATCCAGTCCTCGACGTCTTCCCCATCTTTGCCCGAGAATACGCCATAATCACGGGGAGCGGGCAGAGCGATGTAGGTCGTAGAAGTCGCAGCAGGTGTCGGAGCCGGCTGAGTCGAGGTGTCATCGCCGGGAGCCATGACGGAAGGCTCGACGTACCGTCCACTGCGAAGCTCCGTGCCGAGGTACAGGGAACGTCCACCTCCACCAGATATGTTACGTAGGAAGACGCAGAAGAAAAGCTATATACAAGTATATTTACAAGGAAATGCGCCGCACTTGGCCAAGAGGCAACAGCCCGCACTAGCCTCTAATCTTCGTCGTCGTCTTCACACTGCTCGCCTCTTCGCCAAGGCAAATACTGTTCCGTAGCAATATGGACACTTCAACCGCATTTCTGCCGTCGGCGACGCCGTCACCGTGAGGTTCCGTATAAAGTCCAAGGGCGATAAAATCGTCGCTGCGCGCCGTATGCCCGAGTGAAAGTGCGCGGGGGACGCGTGCTATCACGGAGAGCGAACGCACGGCGGAAAACAAACGCGACCGTCGCGCGAAAGGCCGTAGGGGTATGGGAGGGAGGGAGGCGGGGCGACGCTCTGCTGAGGAACCAAATGCGTACTTGCAACCGGGCGCAAGGGGAACTGACCACTCAATCTCCAACGCGTAAGCAAGAAAGCGGGAAGGCTGCGCAGGAGGGAGGGGGGGCAGCTTCTACTCTGCCAACAACTGGGCTTGTACTTTGCCCGCTTGTGGTGGTCGCCCGCACTGTGTCTTATCTCCACACTGCTCTGACCTTTTTATGCCCTGTGCATTCGCGGCTCAGTTTCCGATGAAGTGATAGACCGCACGAACCTTCGCCTGCTGCGGCGGCTGCGCTTGCTGCCACCGTTTTGACAGTCGTTGACTGCGGTCATTCAGTGTGATCTATTCTTGTTGGCTTGTGCGCGCTGACACCACGCTTGTTAATTCAGTTAGTAAGCGAATGTGTCCAAGTTTATGCAGCCGCTACAACTACTATCCCTACTGCGAATAGCTCTCTACTAATTTGCTATCGCAATTGATGCTTCGCCTTTCGCGCGAAACAGCGACATTTTTTTATCACTGGGACATCGATCGTACACACCAGCACCAAGCGATTATAATGAGAAATATTTTTATATCAAACTGTCGTTAACTACCAATATTCGCTGTTAAAATGTTGCATTTCGACATTTCGTGAAAGTAGTCAATTTGAAATTCCTAACGTATGGTTAAGTTTAGGGCTACAGTTCAACTTTCCGCAGATACAGTATGGGCTAGCATAAAAAAATAGGTTCCTTGCACCATAATTTGTTTATTTGGTTCGTGTGTTGTGAAGTCGATCAACTAAAGTTGGCCGATTTCTCAGTGAGCCAAAACTTAACACAAGTAAAAGTTGAACGTTTTTTTTTATTCACACAATTTGTACTGGGAAAAGACTGATTTCGCGCAGTGCCAAAGTGTCAATCTGCAGAAGCGATTTTCATTCACTACTGAAATTTGTACATAATAAGCGAACATAGATTCCATAAGATCGAAACCAATGCGAAAATTATTAAACATCACGGTTGTCTTTCTTTCATTTTTTTACTTTAATCTTGGTTGTGCATGTCGAGAAAGTAAAGAGTGAACAAAATGTATTGTACAACGAACACGCACTCAAGCCTTCATTAGAAGTATTTCATTGCCAGCAGATGGGCTGCCGTCATGACGAATGAGTCCAGCGACACTGCTCTTATATCATTCCACTCAGGCTTGCACAGAACTGGTTTACTCATGAAAAACGGATACCTGCTCAGAAAACAGAGTGAAATACTTGTGTTTGCCTGTTGTCATTAGGAAACCTGAAAAACTTCGTAGAACTGGAAATCCTAGTGTTAGAACACCATACAGCTGCACAAGACATATGATGCCCTGATTTAGCCATCATCGTCTAATGCTTGGTTGGCCTGGCATCCTGCGTCTTCCGCTCCTTGCACGCCTTATCAAGCTTATCTGTCTTACCTTTCTCATCGTCATACTTGACACGACAAGCGAAGCAGGCTACCGAATGTGATCTGACTTGTGATATCGCTGAGCTAGTGGCAAGGATGTGCAGAGGCATGCTCGACGGGCGCACGAAGACAGCCACTTCCCGCACTTCGCCCGATTTAAACTTCACAAAAAGACTAATAAAAATAACTTGTGATGTCCGCCAACCGCTAGGAGCGCCCATGTTCCTTGAAACCGAAACTAGCACTCACCTTCCGAGGGTTGCTATTGACACTATTCGCCGAGCAGCTTGTTCTCGAGTAACGAGATGGCGCTTTCGGCGGCGCGCCATACGTTGCCTTAGCGAAAGCGCAAGAATACGAAATCATCACCGCTTGTGCCCTGTTTCTGTGCTATCAGCTGTCGGAAACGAAACTGGGTTTTCGATGACAGACTGTGCTCCAATCATGCTGCAAAATGTGGATTGAAGACGTGTGCCGTAGTTCACTGCAAAAATAGTGACTGGCATGTTAAATAATAGAATGCATATTTGTGACCAATTCACGCACCATTGCTACATACGGACAGCCACAGACAGCCTCTGTTGCAAGCGCTTCTCAATGTACGACTTCCTCGTGGATAAAAAAATTTCCTTATCCGCCAACGTTGTATCGCTAACCTCCAAAGAAAAGACTTCAACCCCGGGACGTCGGCAAGAGTGAGTACCGCTTGTTAAGCAATGACAAAGAAAGTAGCGCCGCTTCCTGGTATAGTAAGTTTCGCGCACGTTATCTACACACATCTACCCCTATTCGCACGCAAACTTACGCACACTCTATCGCCAACGTATTAAGAATATGTGAATGGGCGCGCACTTGAATCAGTGGGCCAAAGCATGAGCGGCAGCGACTAGACCGACAACACACCAATGGCCAAAGGTGAATATTTCGGGACGGTCCACAGGAGTAAGCCGGTTACCAGTGATACTACATGTTTGCTACATGCTATTATAAAGTACAGAACAGATACGTTCCATGTACGGAGTAAGATAAGACAGGAGCGCCGACTCCGCTCGTCTAGAAGGCACACATTCTGAAACGCCGGTTCCTGCTTCACAGCGTGTTCGCCACATGGCACTACGAATGAAGAGAAACTCTGCAACGGAGAGGCGGGCCCAACAAACCGAAGGAGCAAAGGCGCGGGGACTCTCTCCCGGCGCATGCTTGTCTAACCGTTTTGTCGCCTGCTCCGCGCACGCCCTAACGCCTGTACATAGCTCTTGCGGTTGACGGAGTGACGTTAGCATGAGAAACAAGTCACGTATCATTTTATTTAATTTATTTTATACAGGCCAACTGCAGGGCACTTGTCAGGTGGCCTACATGGAACATTACAAGGCACAGGAACAGAAAATAAACAAATTACGGAAACTAAGACGGAAAGAAAAACTATAGCAAATCGTAAGGCGATATAACGGCAGTTCGGGTGGTCTCAAGCAAAGATAGACGACAGCGAAAAGAAGTTTTTATGCAAAAGCTGACATTTATCACTTTTTGTATCTGAGCACGCATCAAGTGCTAAGATGCTTCGCTTGCTTCTTTGTTTCTCGCGGTGCTTCTCGTGTCGCCCGGTTCTCTTGCGAGCAGAATCGCCACATTCTCATTAAACATAATAACTGGGAATTCCTGCCAGTGTTTTCTGCTCAATATTTCTCAAGAGAAGCTCTGATTATGTGTCTGCATAACTGGGGGAATCATCTCGAAGGCGAGGCTGAGAAATTACAGGGTAGCCAGCCGGTATTTTCACTGGCTAACCTCCTTGTCTTTCTTTCCCTTTCTTTCGCTCTCTCTACATTACGGCATGTCCCTGGATAAGGAAAGGCACGTGCACTGTGTCTAGTTGTAGACTAATTCAAATTGAGCTCCTCCCGTCCTTCCGATTGGCGTCTTCGGGTTCCTCCTGGCATTCAGCATCATTGACCTACTCCAGGCATCCCTAAACAAATTGAAGGAACGGCTCCACATCGAAGTCGAGGCAGTTTCTTTACATCTAGTAGAACATCGCCTTTGTCTTTGCTGAAGTAACTATGAAAAATAAGTTACTTCTCGAAGTGTCGCGCACATATTCGCGTACGGAAATTTAGTATCCTTGTATTTAACTTATTCTTGTATTGTTTCTTGTTTTGCATAAATGAACTGCGACTTCGTATGCTGACTTTGTTATGCGCAGTGCCAAGTGCTGTTATGCGCAACGTTAGCATGCTGTTGATACGGAATTGCTGTATCCTTGCATTGTTTGACCTATTCTTGCATTACTTCATACCCACTCCTGCCCAAGGCCTGACATTCAGGCTGGCAGTATGTACCAAATAAAAAATAAATAAATATTTTGTCCATTGTTTTAAGCCCTCGCTTATTTCAGGAATTTTTTGACGCCACTGGTGCAGTAGTTGAAGATCAGATGGCGAAGCGAAGAGCGAAAACTTCTCGCGTCCTTTGCCATAACCAGATTTACAGCCGGGACAAAACTGTCCTGCTGCTCAGTCTCTTCACGCACAAGTATCAATATACTTTGTTCCGTCAGGCATTAATAAACACACTGCAGACATGGTAAACAAAGCGAGGAAGACGAAAATTTCGCACCTTCGCTTCCGCGCAGACGTAGAGGAGTGAAAAACAAGTACTGTGACGTCTCGGTTGGGACGACGTTTATTAGGCCCGGGAGCTCGTCAGCGAACCAGCGCAGCACACAGGCGATGATGATGCTCACATATGCAGGTGAAGGAGAGGATAGGTAAAAGTGTAAGGATGATGATGATAACATACAGATGAGGAAGATGTGCGTAATAAACGCCCACACTAATTTCCCCCCGACGTGAAAGAGGCCATCCTGGCCCGCCGTCAAGGTGTCGAGGCACGCCGCGTGAAGGGCTTCATGCGGGAGACGTGGACAACCTCGGTATTGCGGCAACGGCGGTCTGTGGGGGCGTCAAGAGGAGTAACGCGATAGTTGACAGGCGAAGTCTGTCCAAGGACTATGTACGGCCCGATGAACCGTGGCTGGAATTTTTCGCATAAACCAGAGGTGCGAACAGGAGTCAGGAGCAGGACCTCGTCACCAGGTCGAAAAGCTACAACGCGATGGCATTCGCCGTAAATATTTTTCCGGTCTTGTTGTCTGGCCTCTGTGTTCAGGCGAGCAAGCTGGCGACAGTGGTCGAGTCTGGAAATGTACTCTTCGCACGATGGTAGAGATGTATTAGCCTTGGAGTTGAAGAATGAAACGTCCAGAAAGAAAGTAGGGGAGCGTCCATAAACGAGGTAAAATGGCGAGTAGCCAGTTGTGCGCTGCACGGCCGTGTTATAGGCGAAAGTGACGAATGGTAAAAGAACATCCCAATTTTTGTGGTCTGGTTGAATATAAGCGGCGATCATGTCGGCAAGGGTGCGATGAAACCGCTCGGTCAGGAAGTTAGTCTGGGGGTGATAGCTAGAAGCCGTCTTGTGGGCTGTGCCGGAGGCTCGAAGAACTTCGTTTAGCAGTTGGGAAAGGAACGCCTTTCCACGGTCACTGAGCCGTACACGAGAAGCACCATGGCATAGAATAATGGCTTCAAGAACGAAGGGGGCAACTTCCGAATCAGAGCCAGTAAGCGCAGAAGCTGTCTCAGCGTAGCGCGTCAGATGGTCGACAGCAGTCACTATCCATCGATTGCCAGCAGTAGTGACCGGAAGGGGCCCGTAAAAGTCGATCCCAACAACCTCGAACGGAGCTGCGGGGCACGGAAGCGGCTGTAATTGGCCGACAGGAGCAGATGTTGGGACCTTGCGACGCTGGCAGGGAGAGCAGGAACCGACGTATCTGGCGACGCTAGCAGAAAGGCCAGGCCAATAGAAACGACTTCGAATGCGGTCATAGGTTTTATGGAACCCAAGGTGGCCAGCTGTCAAATCATCGTGAAAGGCGTTGAGCACACGAAGTCGGAGAGAGCGTGGTAGAACTGGCACCCAGCGTTAACCGTCAGGATGGTTAATACGGCGATACAGCACGCCGTCGTCCAGCTTAAAGTGCGCGAGCTGGCGACGGAGGCGCGCGTTCCCCTGGTAGCACACAGAGTCTTGAAAACGTCGTATTAATGGCTTCAACGTCGAAAACAGATTTTTGACCAATATCGACGCTTTAAAAACGTCGCAGACACGACAGAGTAAAAGCGAGGGGTGAATACGTCTTCAAAACGTTTTCCTAAGATTAGCCCTATCTGTGCAATTACCTAGCGTACCGGGTTTTCGACAGCGCCGTTTTTGGAAGGAGAATTCGTCATTTATCCAACATTACCCATGGCCCTCAGTTCCCAGTGGCTGCGGAGCACCTGACCAAGGCGGCGGTCAGACCTGCTACGCGGCAGAGGGTGCTAAGAATCTCTGGGTCAAGACAGGCCGCCAATGGAAACTGAACCTAGCAACGTTCAACACGCGCACACTCTCGAGTGAGGCTAGCTTAGCAGGACTATTTGAAGAATTATCAGGCATTTGCTGGGATATTATTGGCCTTAGTGAGGTTAGAAGAACTGGTGAGGCTTACACAGTGCGGACTAACGGCCACGTCCTCTGCTACAGAGGTCTTCCAGAAAAGAAAGAATCCGGGGTAGGATTTCTAGTGCATAACAACGTAGCGGGCAATATTGATGAATTCTACAGCATTAATGAGAGGGTAGCAGTCGTCCTAATAAAGCTGAATAGGAGGTACAAAATGAAGGTAGTACAAGCCTATGTCCCAACCTCTAGTCACGATGATGAAGAAATAGAACAGCTTTATGAAGATGTTGAACTAGCAATGAGAAAGGTGCAAACTCAGTATACTTTAGTCATGGGCGACTTCAATGCAAAAGTGGGGGAAAAGCAGGTTGCTAAGCAAGCAATTGGCAACTGCGGCATCGATTCTAGGAATGCAAGAGGAGAGATGTTAGTAGAATTCGTGGAAAGGAATAGGCTCCGAATAATGAATACCTTCTTCAGGAAGCGCAGCAACAGGAAGTGGACCTGGAAAAGCCCTAATGGTGAAAAAAGGAATGAAATGGATTTCATACTCTCTGCCGATCCAAGCATAGTGCAGGATGTAGAAGTGTTAGGTAAGGTTAAGTGCAGTGACCATAGGTTAGTGAGGTCTAGGATTTCTCTCAATTTGAAGAGAGAGAGAGTGAGATTAGTCAAGAGGAAACAGACCAACCTAGAGGCAGTAAAGGTAAAAGCAGACCAATTCGGGCTGGTGCTTGCAAACAAATATGCAGCTTTAGAAATGGAAGATAAAGACAACATAGAGGTAATGAATGAAACCGTAACTAGGTTGATCTCAGAAGCAGCAATTGAAGTGGGAGGTAGGGCACCAAAGCAACCAGTAGGTAAGCTCTCCCAAGAAACAAAGGACCTAATAAAGAAACGACAGAAGATGAAAATGTCCAACTCAGGAGATCAGATAGAATTTGCTGAACTGTCAAAACTAATCAACAAGAAACAAAGTAAGGGATATTCGAAATTATAACGTGGGAAAGATTGAGGAAGCCGTAAAATATGGACGCAGCATTAAATCAGTAAGAAGAAAGCTTGGCATAGGACAAGGCAAGATGTATGCACTGAAAGATAAGCATGGTAACATCATCAGCAATTTCGATGACATAGTAAAAGCAGCGGCAGAATTCTATACTAACCTGTACAGTGCCCAAAACAGCGAAGCTGCATTCATTCAAAATAGTAATGAACCACATACAGAGGCTCCTTCTATAACCAGCGCTGAAGTTAGAAGGGCCTTGAAAGACATGACCAGGGGAAAAGCTGCTGGAGAAGATGGAATAACAGTAGATTTAATCAAAGATGGAGGAGATATGATGCTTGAAATGCTTGCGGCCCTTTATACGCAATGCCTCACAACTTCATGTGTACCAGAGAGCTGGAAGAACGCCAACATTATACTAATCCATGAGAAGGGAGACGTTAAAGAACTGAAGAATTATAGACCCATTAGCTTGCTTTCAGTATTGTATAAAATATTCACCAAGGTAATTTCCAATAGAATCAGGGCAACACTTGACTTCAGCCAACCAAGAGAACAGGCTGGCTTCAGGAAGAGATATTCTACGATGGATCATATCCATGTCATAAATCAGGTAATCGAGAAATCTGCGGAGTACAATCAACCTCCCTACATGGCTTTCATAGATTATGAAAACGCATTTGATTCAGTAGAGATACCAGCCGTCATAGAGGCATTGCGTAATCAAGGAGTACAGGAGGCATACGTGAATATCTTAGCAAACATCTACAAGGATTCCACAGCTAAATTGGTTCTTCACAAGAAAAGTAGAAAGTTACCTATCAAGGAAGGGGTCAGGCAAAGAGACACAATCTCTCCAATGCTATTCACAGCATGCTTAGAAGAAGTATTCAAGCTCTTAGACTGGGAAGGCTTAGGAGTGAGGATCAACGGCGAATATCTCAGCAACCTTCGGTTTGCAGATGACATTGTCCTATTCAGCAACAATGGAGACGAATTACAACAAATGATTGAGGACCTTAATCGAGAAAGTGTAAGAATTGGGTTGAAGATGAATATGCAGAAGACAAAGATAATGTTCAATAGCCTGGCAAGGGAACAAGAATTCAGATCGCCAGTAAGCCTCTAGAGTCTGTAAAGGAGTACGTTTATCTAAGTCAATTACTCACAGGGGACCCTGATCACGAGAAAGAAATTTACAGAAGAATAAAATTGGGTTGGAGTGCATACGACAGGCACCACCAAATCCTGACTGGGAGCTTACCACTGTCGTTGAAAAGAAAAGTGTACAATCATTGCATTCTACCGGTGCTAGCATATGGGGCAGAAACTTGGAGGTTAACAAAGAAGCTCGAGAACAAGTTAAGGACCGCACAAAGATCGATGGAACCAAAAATCTTAGGACTAACGTTAAGAGACAGGAATAGAGCGGTGTGGATCAGAGAACAAACGGGGTAGCCGATATTCTAGTTGACATTAAGCGGAAGAAATGGAGCTGGGCAAGCCATGTAATGCGTAGGATGGATAACCGGTGGACCCTTAGGGTTACAGAATGAATACCAAGAGAAGGGAAGCGCAGTCGAGGTCGGCGGAAAACCAGATGGGATGATGAAGTTAGGAAATTTGCAGGCGCAAGTTGGAATACGCTAGCGCAAGACAGGGGTAATTGCAGATCGCAAGGAGAGGCCTTCGTCCTGCAGTGGACATAAAATATAGGCTGATGATGATGATGACGCAAGGTGGTGATACCGTCGTCACATCGGTCACATGACCACGATGTACATGTCCAAGCTTGTGGCCGCGGCTGCCGGCTCCTGCGTGAAACTGGCCTCTGCATAGTTCCGTAATTGCGCTTGGTTTGTGCTGTCGTGTGGTTCAGCCTGTTTTCGGTTGTGCTGTACTTTGTCATTGTGTTGAGTGAAAGAAAACGTAGACGACGAAGTAAGCGCGGGTTCTTTCGCGATTTGACTAAGCATGTGAGTGATCTCGCCAAATCAGCGATGGCCCAGTGGTATTGGGCCACGTATGGCGAGCACGTGGCGAAATGCTTCGTGGCGAGACACGCGGCTAGTCAGCGGGAGACGGAAGAGAGCAGGCCGACGTGTCGGACGCCGACAATCAATGCTCCAAGGAACGCGGCCGTCCATGCAGCTGCCGCCCGACCGTTTCCCTTCGCCAAGGCGTTTGTCAGCGCGAGTACTGCAGCTCGGAGCGGGGCTTGGCCTGCACTTGCCGCGAGCATTGCGGAACGCGGGCAAGGAGTCTCATTGGTCTGTTGTTCGGCGGAGCACCGTTCGTGGCCAAGCTAATGGCCGCATATGCACCGAGCACTGCGGCTCGCGCGCAAGGTTTCCGCTGGGCAGGCTGACCATTCCTGCAACGTGCACTGCGGCTCGAATGCAGGCTGACCGATGAGCGCCATTGAGCGGTCGTCTCCAGTTCGGTCGTCTCCCGTTCGGTCCGGTTCGGCCGCTCCGCATCGTCTCCAACATCGAAGCGTGTCCGTTGTCATCACGTCATCAGCCCTCACTTCGGCAAGCCCTCGTCTCATGTACATCGTACCGTGAGCTCTCTTGACTGTTTCTTTCTCGGACTCCTATCAACCCTAGCTGTTCTAGCCTTGTATGTATGTCGTGTCATGTGGCGTAAGGTTCTGTGTGGTTGTAGTTTCATTTTATCATTTTCGTAAGTGTAGTTTGGTTTTAGTTTTCATAAAGGTAGTTTGGATTTTCCCATCACGAGTTCAACTGCTTTTCTTGTGTCCTTTTCCTCATCGCGCGGCACGACAAACAAGTGTGACGGATGTCCTCGTGATTTATTTTACACTTATGCAAATATTGCAGTGTTGTGCTGTCTTACTCGACACTGCGTGTACAGTGATTTGTTTGTATGGTTTTAATTTGTTGAGCAGCTTAGTTTTGCATTAAAGAGCACCGAGTGGAGGGCACTAATTTGCTCTTCAATTTGATTCTCGTGTCGCTGTGTGAGGAGCCTTGTCAGTGATGTTGTATTTAAGAGGTTAAGTTCAGTATGAGGATAAAGGTCAGAAGAAATGTTGTTTTTTTGTGCCTGGCATCGGTATCCGCCGTCAGGAGTGAAACTATCACGTTTGGCAGGATGCGAAGAAAGGCGGGAATTGCTTTCTCTGCGCACTTTTTCTATATCCTCTAGACAGCTGTGATTGCGGTATTTCAGTTTCCCGTTTCGCAAGAATGTTGCAGACAAGAGAACTGACATACAGGCTCTTTGTTAATGATTAATTGCAGGTACGGTAGCGCAAGAAATGAGGTCAAGCGCCGGTCCTATTCCCTTGCCTTGTGCTACAGCGCACCCATAGAATATTGCGTACCACACCGTGCTGTTATCGCTTGCGATTCAGGTTCTCTCGATTGTGTTTTGGCCCGTTTTATCTTACGTTATTGGTATTTCATGGTCTTTAGAGGAACTTCGTTTCCAATGTGGCACGGGCATATAAATTTTCTTTGGCACCTTGGCATGGTTGCGATATATTGCGCTGCTTATTGGAGCTTTCTTCTTCTTATAGTTTTTCTAGCTCGCGAATGGATACCGCATATACACTGCATAATTCGCTAGTGGTGCTCCATATGTGAATCGTGAATCACGTTGTCGTAAAATATCCTGTTACTCCAGGTAGTCACGATTATTTGCAGTTTGTGACTGGTGTCGGACGCTACGCTGCGCGGCCTTCGTGGCATTTAGTCGGCCGTCTGCCGAGTTCGTGCGTGTACCAGTGTACGCACGGTGCTTGAGAAGTGCTCGCGCGGTTCTTTCGATTTGTGCGCTCTTCGTGCACTTCGCGCAACAGGGAATGCCGCGGTTCTTAGTCCTTGTGCAACAAACTTCCCTATCGCACATCAGACAGAACAGAGGAGGCTCTGTTTAGGCATGTCAGCGCAGTAAGTAAGTTGAAGCGTAAAAGTACATAGTATTTGCTGCTTAGAGTCCATGTGATGGGTTATTTACACAGCCATTTTAACCATGGCAGTGGGGAATGGATTCGTGCATGATTAGTTGCATAAATTGGTCCTTGCAGGGAGGTCTAAGTACAAAATACGGTTACAGGGCAACAGTGTACCAATAGCTGCAGAAGTATGGGACGAATGCGTTGTGACTGAATGTGGTGTCTTGAATGGCAGTGAGCAGTTGACAGGTGACTTAAAACGTGATAATGCTTTAAGCGCATAGCGGTTTTAATTATTCTTGCTTCCTTGCAATGTGCCAACTGAGCGTTCTCTATCAGTCCACTGGCATCAACAGATCGGCCACTGGTGAAAGTGCGGGAGAACACATGAACATACATTGGCACATCTTCCCTCGTCTGCTTTAAAGGGCGTTCTCCAAATCGCTTAAGAAATGCAAGCAATCACACTGGTAGCACAGAAAGGGCGAGTGAACTCAATTTAATATGGTATTACATAAGCTGTCGCTAATTTCACTTGAAATGCTTGATAAATTTATTGTAGAATCTACATAGGTTTCATTGAGCAGCCTCTTCTAAACAATTCCTGCAATAATTTTTATAGTTCCCCTCATTATGTTTGTTTTTATGATCCGGATACAGTGTTGTAGTTGCATATTTTGTGCACATATTACTTTCATAAGTCGTAATAAAATTTAGTATGTATTTAACATTGTAGCTTACTTGTGCTGTTATGTTTCATTACAAGCTGCAAAAAAATTGAAAGAATGTGTAGGCCTTCCCACTTATCTAGCAAGCACACCTAGTGGGAAGTCTTCAGTGCTACACCTCAGTGCTACACCTCAGTGCTACACCTCAGTGCTACCTCTGGTGCTACCAAGTGAAGAGCAGATGCATATACAGGGTGTCGCAGCTAACTTTAGCCAGAATTTTAAAATATGTCGATGCATTCTAACGCGACCAAACCCATGTTGCTTACCATTCTATGGCGTATGTCACTATTTTTTGTATTCTGCCTAATTGCATAATTAGTTAATATTAATGAACCAACTTCTGAAGCAACGAAGTTAGGAAAGAAGAGTGCTTTGCAAAACGTCCAATTAAACAGTTTCTAACTTTCTATTAAGTATTAGTATTTTCCCGCTTACTGCAGATGCCCTCATAACAAATAAAAAATACCATGTGACATATGTGACATGGCACTGCAATCACGGCGCCCTTGTGCGCCGTGATTGCAGTGCCCCCAAACGCTCCGCGTACAAACGAACATAGCATTTAGCGGGGTGTTGCCGCTTAAAAGGCGACAGGGCACCGGCGCAGGCGTTGGCTGCATGATTTACGCCAGCAACCGCTATCGCTTGCACTGCGATAACGCTTGCCCTGTCGCGTTTTAAGCAGCAGCACACTATGCTAAGTGTTATGTTCGTTTGTACGCAGAACGTTTGGTAGCACTGCAATCACGGCGCGCAAACGAGCATGTCACGTGGTATTTTTTTATTTCGCAGACATCTGCAGTAAGAGGAAAGAAACATACTTAATAAATAGAAAGTTAGAAACTGTTTAATCCGATGGTTTGTAGACCGCTCTACAACTTAATAATATGAATTTTGTTTGCTTTGTTGGTTATTTAATATCAGCTAATTGTGCAATTGATCCGAATACAAAAGATAGTGTTCTTTACTGCAAACAAAAGTCCGCAACATGCACTTGGTCGCGTCGTCTTATTGTGCAGCGGCATATTTTTAACTATGGCTAAAGTTAGCTGGGACACCCTGTATATGCCACCGATAGTATGTGGGCAAGCCTTTCTGCTGGAGCCAGTGCATTCGCATTCAAAACATTTCAACTACCAGCATAGTGCAGGATACGTGTCCACTTCGACAAACTGGAGCACTAGTGCAAATATCTAGACATACTTTTCCAAAGCAACAAGTGTGTCTACATTAAAAACATTTCAAGTATCAGCATGTACGACAGTTCCATTGCAAGAGGCCCCACAGTGGCGTCTGCGTCAGCAGGCGTTTGGTGTGTTGCGACACCACGTACCCGAGCACATGAAAGTTGGACCCTCCCGCGTGTAGCCGTGCGTGGCTTAGCCGTGTCCGGGGAAAAGGGGATCCTGGGAGTTGAGCTGAAGCCGGGTGTCTGGACAGTCATGGCCCCTCGGCAGAGGCAACACACTCCTTTGGCCTCTGCTTCACGTAGTCGGCACCCCCGGGCTGACCCACCCAGGGGAAATCGCTAGTCGCCTTTTCCTGTCCCTCTCTCTCCAATCTTCGTCTTTCCTTCTCACTTGTCCATCTTTCCTGTCGTCTATTCATTTCTTTTAACTTCCTATTTTCCAGGCGGCAAGGGTTAACCTTGTGTAATATATCCCATCTTGGGTATATATATATATATATATATATATATATATATATAAGGTTATAGTGGGAATGTACTGCTGGCGTACGCTGGGTAGAATATTTCTATTGCTGTGACGTCCCCAGGTTGGGCTCCGAGGTGGGCGGCGGGCATTCCTTCCTAATACAGTACTGCTGTATATGGCTTCAAATTTCCCCTCACTACCTGATCGCTCCCTGAAGAGGGGGCGCACCGATGAAAGTTTCAACTTCTTCATGGAACCTAAAGAAACCTTCCCCAAGTACCACGTCATACATAGTCAACATGAAACTAAGACAGTCCGTACGATATCACCATTTGTTGTTGCAAAAAGTCTGACAGAGTCAATCGGCCAGGGTTACAAAGTGACTAAAATGGGAAGCGGCGACCTTCTTGTGGAAGTACGTGACAAGCTTCAATACAACAAGCTGACAAAAATTATTGCGTTTGGTGCTATCCCTGTATCTGTGGGCCCCCACAGATCAATGACCACTCTGCGAGGTGTCATTTCTGATGACGACCTCCTTGAACTAAGTGAAAGCGAGCTGTTGGATGGATGGCAAGACCAGAACGTAGTAAAGGTGCCACGAATTAAGTTAAGGCGCGACGACAAGGACATTCCCACAAAGCATGTAATAATTACATTTGGAACAAGTGACCTCCCTGATTAAATAGAGACCGGATATTTTAAACTTCGCGTACGACCGTATATTCCCAATCCGCGTTGATGCTTCAAGTGTCAGCGTTTTGGGCATGGATCTCAGAGCTGCCGAGGGCACGCTACTTGTGCAAAATGTGCATCCAAAGAACACACCTCAGACATCTGTACTTCCGCAACCCACTGTGCAAACTGTGACGGAGACCACCCCGTCTATTCGCGATCGTGCCCGTCACGGAAAAAAGAGAAAGAAATATTTCAACTCAAGGTCAAACTAAACATTTCCTTCCCAGAAGCGCGCAAGCGTTTTTCTGCACATAATCAGTCGAATCCGTCCTACAGTGATGTGACGCGCCGGGGAGCAGCGCCACATCCTTCGGCGGCCGTCCGCGTCACACGGAGTGTGACGGTGGCTCCGCCATCAGCCCCCCTGGCAGGAGCAGCCAGTACTGCTCCGCCCCCTGCCACGAAGGGCCAGCAGACCTCTGTGCCTACCGGTTCCAGGGCCACTGCTCATGCAGACAGGCCCGAAAAACCCCCGAGTGTGCCCGCTACGCGGGCGTCATCTAACGCCTCTGAAGAGGCGATGGATGCAAGTAACACTATTGCGGTGTACCAGACGCCAAAGGAACGGCGCAGCTCCGTGGAGCGCGCCGGCAGAAAAAAGAAAACCCCCATCACCGGGCCTGGAAAGGCCTCGTGAGCTAGCTTAGTCTATCTCTCTTAGACACACAGCACAAAACACACACAAAATGGATACACAGATACTACACTGGAATGTCAGTGGTCTATTACACAATGTTGATGACATTAAGGAAATATTACATAAGCTAAATCCAAGGGTGCTGTGTGTCCAAGAAACACACCTTAAATCTTCACACACTAACTTTCTCCGACAATATGCGATCTATCGCAAAGACCGCAACGATGCCCTCACCTCTTCAGGTGGTATGGCCATAATAGTAGATAAAGGTGTTGCCTGCCAGCATCTGAAGCTGCAAACTACCCTTGAGGCAGTTGCAATCAGAGCTGTGCTTTTTCATAAGCTAGTAACAATTAGCTCTCTATACATTCCTCCCAGCTACCAACTATCCAAAACAGAATTCCAAAGCTTTATCACAGAACTTCGCGAACCTTACATCATTGTAGGCGATTTAAATGCACATAACACCCTCTGGGGAGATTCTCATTGTGATGCAAGAGGGCGCCTAATTGAAAATTTTCTTTTCTCTACAGATGCGTGCTTGTTAAATTAAAAAGAGCCAACATTCTACAGCGTGACACACAAAACATACTCATCCATAGATTTAAGTATCGCATCAAGTACACTTGTGCCATATCTAGAGTGGAACGTCATCAAAAATCCATAGGGGAGTGACCATTTCCCAATCATCCTAAACTTAACAAAAGGCGATGAGTGTGCTCCACATCCGCCCCGTTGGAAAGTCGACGGTGCCGACTGGAAACGTCATCCCAGGTCATATATGTCAGCTCTCTGTATCATCTGTACGTTTCCTATCGATGATGCAGTGTCATATTTGACGGCGTTTATAACTGATGCTGCGTCACTATGTATCCCTGAAACGAACGGATCGCCCTCTAAACGACGGATTCTCTGGTGGAATGAGGAGTGTAATGAAGCTCGTAAAAATCAAAATAAGGCTTGGAGTCACCTTCGGAACTCTCCAACTGCCGAGAACTTAATCAGCTTCAAGAAAATAAAGTCGGAAGGTAGAAGAACGCGCCGCCATGCTAAAAAAGAGAGCTGGAAAAAATACATCTCTAGCATTAATTCATATACAGATGAAAGAAAAGCCTGGAACAGGGTAAATAAAATAAAAGGCCACGAAACTCATCCTCTACCATTAGTAAATACACAAGGAGACACACTTATTTACCAAGCTGATTCTCTAGGGGCACATTTTGAAAAGATTTCTAGTTCATCCCACTATTCAGATACATTTCTGAGATACCGGCAACAAGCGGAGCGACTACCTCTGGATCGTAAAGGAAATAGAAATGAACCCTACAACCGTCCATTTATTATGGTAGAATTTCAGGCTGCACTAAATGGTTGCAAGTGACAGAGTCCTGTACGAGATGATCAAACACCTAAACCCCGAAACCCACAAAACACTATTATCACTCTTTAATTCAGCGTTCTCTGCGGGCTACATTCAGTCCGCCTGGAAAGAAGCAATCGTCATTCCTACTCTAAAAGAAGGCAAGGACCCTTCCTCGGCCAGTAGCTATAGGCGTATAGGTCTGACAAGTTGTATATGCAAACTCTTTGAGAAAATGATTAACCGGCGCCTCATCCATTTCCTTGAAAGCAACAAAAAACTTGAATCCCTACAGTGCGGTTTCAGGGAAGGTAGATCCACAACAGATCACCTTGTCCGCATCGAGACAAATATCCGCGATGCCTTTGTACACAAACAGTTTTTCTTATCAGTATTTTTAGACTTGGAGAAGGCATACGACACAACTTGGCGTTCTGGAATTCTCCGTGACCTGTCTGGAATGGGAGTCCGAGGCAACTTATTAAATGTGATTCAGAGCTACCTCTCTGATTGCACGTTCCGTGTCAGAGTTGGCAACATCCTGTCTCGACAATTCACGCAGGAAGCTAGTGTACCACAAGGTGGTGTGCTGAGCTGCACATTATTTATTGTCAAAATGAACTCGCTCCAAACTGTCATACCACGTACAATGTTTTATTCCGTATATGTGGATGACGTACAAATAGGTTTTAAATCATGTAGTATCTCTATCTGTGAGCGACAAGTACAGCTTGGGCTGAACAAATCTACCTGGGCTGACGAGAATGGATTTAAACTAAACCCACTAAAAAGCACGTGTTCTTTTCTCGAACAAGCGAGGTATATTACCTGACCCGAGTATTTATCTTAATTGACAACAGCTACCTGTGAGCCATGAACATAAATTTTTGGGCCTCATTTTAGACTCTAAATTAACATTCATCCCCCACTTGAAATATCTGAAAGCGAAGTGCCTGAAGACAATGAATCTACTGAAGATCTTGTCCTGGAAATCTTGGGGATGTGACAGGAGGTGCCTCTTAAGCTTGTATAAAAGTCTCATACGGTCGCGCCTTGACTACGGAGCCATTGTCTATAACTCTGCTACACCTAGTGCTTTGAAGATGCTAGATTCCGTTCATCACTTGGGTATCCGTCTTGCTACAGGTGCCTTCAGGACTAGTCCCGTTGAAAGCCTGTACGTTGAGTCCAATGAGTGGTCTCTGGATCTCCAAACGACATATTTAAGTCCCTCCTACGCCCTGAAAGTTAAATCAGACATCCAGCATCCATGTCATTCTACGATTCGCGACATGTCCACTGTCAGGCTGTTCCGTAACCGCCCAGCCATCCGGCCCCCTCTGTCTCTTCGGTTGGAAGCACTGTCAGAAAAAACAAAGTCCCTCTTCTAGAGGACGTACTAATGGCCCATACTTTGCTTCCACCGACTTGGGAATGGCAGACTATTCAATGTGACATGTCTTTCGTAGAATTATCCAAACAAGCACCAGAGGCACATATACATTCCCATTTTCTTGAACTCCAGGAGAAGTACTCCTGCGCAGAATTCTACACCGATGCTTCGAAATCCACTGCTGGCGTTTCTTACGCAGCTCTCGGAGACTCATTTTCTACATCTGGGGCACTAAATCCACATACATCTATCTTTACAGCGGAAGCATACGCTATACTCTAGGCTATTCAACACACTAAGGCTCACAAATGTCGCTAGGGCTATTGTCTTCACAGACTCATTAAGTGTAGTCAAAGCCTTAAGTAGTCTACGGAAACACAAGAACTCCGTCTTTAATGAACTGTACAGTTTATTGTGATCCGCATATATTTGCAACCACATGATTGTCGTATGCTGGGTACCTGGCCACAAAGGTATAAAAGGCAATGAAGCTGCTGACAAAAATGCTACGTCAGTAACCTTTAGCGATACAGACGCAAATATCCCCATCCCTGTCACAGACCTAAAGTCCTTTCTACGCCGTAAGCTGAGGAAGCATTGGCAAGGAGAGTGGGATACCCAGGTACTAAATAAGCTACACATGATAAAACCAAACCTAGGAAACTGGCTAACTGGGAAAACGGCACGATATAAGGAAGTACTTGTTTTCAGATTAAGAATAGGACACACTTACAGTGCTCACTCTTACCTCTTGACTGGGAATGATCCTCCGATTTGTAGTAAGTGCGCCAATATTCTGACAGTTGTCCATGTTCTTATGCAGTGCCCTGCAATAGAAGCAGAGAGGAAACGGTATTTCCCTTCCGCATATTGCGAAAACATACCTCTTCACCCATCATATTTTCTTAGTTATGAACCGCTTTTTACCCTGAAAACAGTTTTAGAATTCTTAAATGAAGTAAACACCCTGAAAATCATTTGGCCAGGTAATTTTAGCATGTGATTAATAGCCCTTGCATTCAAGGGCTCTCTTCAAGCCCTAGTATCACTGTTATATCTCTTACATCATACGTTGTTAAGGAAACCCATTTGCCATAGTCCACATCACTAACTAATTAGTGTCATTATTTTACCACCTACACGTTTCACGCCATATACAGCGACAACTTTAGGCCCTTCTACAGCCATGTCACATCTACCATGAGGCATTTATTGTCCACGCCATCCACAATTCATCGATAGCATTACCATTTGTCATGGCGCTCTTTGGCCATACCTGGCCCTTGCGCCATAAAACACCACACATCATCATCCATTGCAAGAGGCGCTGAATAATGTTAAGTGGTGCGCTCCCAAGCTGTTCATCAATGGAATTCTGCCTGGACTGTATGCCAAATACTTTTGGATGTGAAAGGTGGGATTCTATCAGCCATCGTCATCTTCCTCGGCCGCCTTTTATATATGGCGCGCTCCGGCGCGTGTGTCTCGTGCCTCGCGCTGCGAGCTGCGAGGTTATAAAAAAACGGAGAGAAATAAAAGCTTCTTCTGCTCCTGTCATCGGTCCGAACGGCTCTTAGATCTTCCGCTCGCTGACACACATTGTTGTAGCGGACCTAACCTCGGTCGCTATATGACCCGGACGTGATCGTACGGCGAGCACCCCGTCATGGACGATGCCACCAACGAGAGATCAACGACCAGCGCAGAGGGCCTCGCCACGTTGGAGATTCACCTGCTGTCCTTTTGGCCACAAAATCCTGCAACCTGATTTACTCAGGTGGAGGCCATATTCGACCTTCGGCACATTACCTCGCAGCGCGCGTGGTTTCTCCATGCTGTCTCGGTACTCTCTACAGACAGAGGTCGTTGAGAAGTTTCAAGAAGTTGTGTACTCGCCCCACGACACCACACATTATTACCACTTCAAATCGACGATGCCGGATCGCAAGTCCGTGTCTGCACGCAGGCAGATTCAGCAGCTTCTAAACCAACAGGAGCTCGTCGAGCGTCGGAACTTCTATGTCGTACGCGGCGGCTTCTGATTGACTAGGCTGGACGCAAACAGGCCGCTGCTGCGTGAACTGTTCCTTCAGCGCCTGACGCAGAATCGGGTGGTCGCCTTGGCTGCCACACAAGAAGAAGACATGTCCCTCAACAGTCATGCCGAGCTGGCCAACCGCATCGCTGACAATTCAGCAAGAGGTGCTGTGGCAACAACGACCATTCCGCTGTAGCACCTCGAAGATCGGCAATCTCGCCTTCAGTAAAGACCTGAGTACCGTTCGGACCGAAGGCAGAAGCGGAAGAACTTTCTTGTTCTTTCTATTTTTTAACCTTGCAGCACGAGACACGCGCCGGAGTTCGCCGTATACAGACTTGAGATGGGAACAGCGCGAAAAGACTAAGGACGAGAAGGCGAACACACATCAGCTCTCGTGTCTGTTCCTGTATTGGTCCTTCGTCTTTTCGCGCTGTTCCTCTGTCCAATATGTACCAACTAATGATGACGATGTATGGTGTTTAATGGCGTAAGGGCCAGGTATGGCCAAAGAGCGCCAGGCCAGTGGTTATGAGCTGACAATGGAGCAATGAATTGTCAAAGGTGTGTCGTGGCTGTAAAAGGGCCTAAAAACAAATCGCTGTAAACTGCGTAAGAAACATATGTAATAAATTATGGCAGTGACTAATGAGGTGCACTATGATCATGAAAGAACCAATTGCAAGGTAATGACGATAAACGAAAATATATCGGTTTTTTTTTTCAGAGCACTACTGCCTTGACAGACCCTTTGAAAACGTAAGGGCCTGGAGGCGCGCTCTATGCAAAAACTACTATCGCGGCGACATCCTCTGAGGATAGGATGCGCTACGAAACTATTGGGCGAATAACATGCAGTACAACATCGCCCAGAAAATCTAGAACAGCTTTGGTGTTGAAGAGGGGTTCGTCACCAAGGAACATAGCAGGGTGGAGAGGGAGACGGTACTGGTACGCTAGAGGAAAGTGTCTTTTTCTCTCTCTTTCGGCTTCCCTGCACTCCACGAGCACGTGGAGCACGGTAAGCCTCTCTCCACATCTACCACAGGTTGGCGGGTCATTTCCAGTTAAGAGAAAATTGTGGGTGCCGAATGTATGTCCTATTCTCAGACGAGAGAAGAGGACATTAGTTCTTCGAATTTCCATAACGGGACGCCAGGGACCTATCTGTGGCTTAACCAAGTGGAGCGTGTTCGTTTCGGCATCCCACAAGCGCTGCCAGTGACTTCGAAGTTTCTTTCTCAAGTAGGGCTTGGCATCTGTGGCAGGGATAGAAGCGGTAGGGTTAAGAGCTCGCGATGTAGTTGATGTGGCCATTTGATCAGCCAGAACATTGCCCTCGATGCCTCGATGGCCAACGCACCCAGCATATAATAATATGCTGGTTAGACATGTATGCTTTGCACAGAGCAGAATACAGTTCAATAAGTACAGGGTTTTTGTGTCTATGTAGAGTCATGACGGCTTTTACGACGCTTAGGGAGTCTGTAAATATTATTGATCTTTTATGTTCTGATTTGCCTATACTCTTCACAGCCGATAAAAGTGCATAGGCCTCCGCCGTAAAAATGCTTGTTTCCACGGTGCAGTACATCAGACTCGGAGAACGACGGTCCGACGACTGCGTAAGATACCCCTGCATGTGACTTGGAAGCATCAGTGTAGAACTGAGTGCAGGACGAGTACTTGAACTGAATTTCTAGAAAGTGCATTCGAATATGCGCCTCTGGAGCGTCTTTTGTGACCTCTACAAACGAGGTATCGCACTCTATGAGTTGCCACTGCCACGGTGGCACTGGCTTTGCTGGGGCCATCAGAGCATTTTCAGGTAGTGGGATATCCATTTGTTCACAAATTTTTCTTACACGTACTGAGAAGGGATCTCTTGCTGTCGGCCGGTTATTAAAGAGTGTGGCACTGGTCATGTCATTTACGGTTGAGAAGGACGGGTGTCCCGAGTTCGAATTAACTTTCAGAAAATAGGTGAGGCTGAGGTACGAACGTTGCATGTCGAGCGACCACATGTCCGCCTCTACATACAGGCTTGCCACAGGACTTGTCCTGAAGGCACCAGTGGCTAGGCGGATGCCTAGGTGGTGTACAGGATCCAGCATCCTTAGGGCGCTTGGCGTAGCGGAATGGTACACTGTGGCGCCGTAATCTATTCTTGTGAGTATGAGGCTCTTATAAAGATTCAAAAGACACTTTGTGTCACTACCCCAAGCAGTGCGTGACAATACTTTTATAATATTCATTGTTTGATGCACTTGTTTCTTACATACCGTATGTGTGCCACAAATGTTAGTTTCAGTATCTAAAATCACACCTAAAAATTTATGTTCTGTTTTTACGGCCACACGTTTTCCCTGCAACTCAATGTCAGGATCGGGGTGCAGACCCCTCTTTCTGGAGAAAAGGACGCAGGTGGTCTTTTGTGGGTTAAGGCTAAATCCACTCTCATCTGCCCACTTAGACACCTTGTTCAGACCAAGCTGAATCTGCCGCTCACAGACTGCAAGATTGCACGAGGCGAAACGTATCTGTACATCATCGACGTATGCAGAGTAAAACATGTTTCTTGGGATGTACAGACGCAAAGAACTCATTTTTACGATAAAGAGAGTGCGACTCAGCACCCCGCCCTGTGGCACTCCAGTTTCCTGCACAAATGGTCTTGATACAGCAATTCCCACGCGAACACGGAATGTGCGATTAGATAGATAACTTTCTATGACATCTAACATGTTACCACGTATACCAACGTGTGAGAAGTCTCTAAATATTCAAAACCGCCACGTGTTATCGTAGGCTTTTTCCATATCAAGGAATACAGACAGAAAGAACTGTTTCTGGACAAAAGCTTCACGAATTTGCGTCTCAATACGTATTAGATGGTCGGCGGTGGATCGACCCTCTCGAAACCCGCATTGGTACGGGTCAAGTAGTTTGATTCGAGGAAGTGTATTAGTCTGCGGTTTATCATTCTTTCGAACAGTTTGCAGAGACAGCTTGTTAGTGCTATAGGCCGGTAACTTGAAGTAAACGATGGGTCCTTGCCCTGCTTCAGTATAGGAATGACAATGACCTCTTTCCAGGCAGAGGGGATCTCGCCGGAGGTCCATATAGCATTGTATAGGGAGAGCAGAGTTTTCTTTGTTTCATGGGGAAGGTGTTTCAGCATTTGATAAGCTATGCGGTCAGGGCCTGGGGCAGACTTGTTGCAGCAACTAAGCGATGCATACAGCTCAGCAATGCCGAATGGCTGGTTGTATGCCTCCTGTTCGGTACATTTTCTTTGTAGTTTCTGTTTTTCTATTGCAACCTTGTGTCTTTTAAATATATGTGAATAATGGGATGAGCTGGACACATGTTCAAAATGTGCTCCCAGGCAGTTAGCTTGTTCTTCCAGACTGTCGCCTTGTGTGTTTACCAACGGGAGTGCATAAGTTTGCATCCCTTTTATCTTATTAACTTTCTTTCAGACTCTGCCCTCATCTGTATACGAGTTGATGCCTAATAAAATCTTCTCCCAACTCTCTCTCCTGGCCTGTCGACGCGTTCTTCTGCCCTGCGATTTTATCTTCTCAAAATTGACAAGATTCTCCGCAGTTGGGGAGTCCCGTAGCAAGCCCCACGCTTTGTTCTGTTTCCTACGAGCGTTCCGACATTCGTCGTTCCACCATGGGACACGGCGTTTGCAGGTCGCACCACTTATTTTAGGTATACATTCAGAGGCGGAATCAATTATAAAAGATGTAAGATACTCAACAGTAGCATCAATTCCCAGCAAAGATATGTCAGACCACGAGATACTACTCGTAAGACTTTGGAATTTCTCCCCAATCTGCCTTATCCAACTTCCAGCGAGGTGCCTGTGGTGGTTCGTTTTGTAGCGGTGATCTCAGCAGTATCGGGAAGTGGTCACTCCCGTAAGGATTTTTGGTAACTTCCCATTTAAGTTCAGATAATAGAAACGGGGAAGCTATGCTAAGATCAATAGAAGAATAGGTTCTGTTTGCAAGACAGTAAAATGTAGGTTCCTTCTTATTCAGGAGACACGCACCAGAGGAGAAAAGAAATTGTTCGATTAGGCGTCCTCGTGCATCGATACGCGTGTCGCGCCACAAGCTGCTGTGTGCATTGAAATCGCCAAGAACGAAATAAGGTTCTGGTAATTGATCTATAAATGACTGAAATTCATGCTTGTGTAAAGGATAATGTGGGGGTATGTAGAGCGAGCAAACCGTTATCAGATTACCCAAAAGTACAGCACGAACGGCTACCGCCTCAAGTGCCGTATTGAGTGGAAGTTGCTGACAGGCTACACTTCTGTCGAGTATGATGGCCACACCACCAGATGATGCGGCAGAATCCTCGCGGTCTCTTCTGAAAACAATAATCTAACGTAGGAAGTTGGTGTTCCTGGAGTTTAGGTGTGTTTCTTGACACACAGCACCTTTGGATTGAATTTATTGATAAGTTCTTGGATGTCATCTAGGTTGTGGATTAGTTCGCTAACATTCCACTGCATTATTGTGTTCATGTTTGAGGAAAATGAAAGGTGCTGTGTGTCTCAAAGGGGAGGAGAGTAACTTACTTTACAGAGCCTTTTTTAGGCCCTGTAATTAGTGTTTTGTCTTTTTTGGAGCGGTCAAGGGAACCTCGCCGCTCCATCGACGCTACTAGCGCCGTTTGGCTTGGACTGGTGTCCATAGCCTCTTGCGAGGCACTGGACACCCGCTCCAGAGAGCGATGTGTGCGTCGCGTAGACTTAATCTCGAGCGACGAAGTCTTCGTCCCCACCGGACCGGAGGTCGACAGGACCCCTGGGGCCTCTGCGGTGCCCTGGCTGCTGCCGGAGCTTGTAGAGGCCACTGGTGTGGACAATTTGAGAGATGGCAGGGCAGCGTTGGCTGCTCCCACCTTAGGGGCGGGTGGCGTTGGCCTCGGCACGCTAGGCGTGGTGCGGGCTGCCGCCAGATGCCGTTGTGGTGCCGCCCCCCGCTGCACCACTTCGGCGAGAGATGTTTTGAACAAGAATAAAGAGGAGATACGTTGTGGTGCTTCACGGAATGTTATGTTCTCCTTCACTTTTACAGTAATTATTTCTTTTTCTTTCCTCCAGGCTGGACAAGCTCTGGAGTATGCAGGGTGACTGCCATCGCAGTTAGCACAATATACCTCGTCATTATTGCAATCGTCAGAAGAGTGACCGGTCGTGCCGCACTTTGCGCACATAAGCTGCCCTCGGCAGCTCTGGGATGCGTGACCAAATCTTTGACATTTGAAGCAACGTCGCGGGTTCGGAATGTATGGTCGAAAATGAAGTTTTACGTAGCCGGTTTCAAGAGTCTCGGCTAAAGTAGTTGAACTGAAAGTCAGTATAAAATGCTTTGTTGGGATTTCGTTGTCATTCCGTCTGATTTTGATGCGCTGCACATGGATTACCCCTTGGTCCTTCCATCCACCCAGGAGTAGTTCTTCATTCAATGTCATTAGGTCTTCGTCTGATACTACACCTTTTGCTGTGTTCATTGTTCGATGTGCACTTACAGAAACAGCGATGTTACCAAAGGCTACGAGGTGTGCGAGTTTGTTGCATTGTTCCTTGTCTTTTAGTTCGAGGAGCAAATCTCCGGTTGCCATCTTTGTTGCCTTATACCCAGCTCCAATACCTAGGCACTTGGCCACAAGAAATGGGGAAATTGCTCTAGCTTTCGTAGATGGTTGCTCACAGTGAAAGACGTGAAATTTAGGAAAGTTTCTTTGTTTTTGGGCCAGAATAGCGAGGTTGCGTCGGTGCGTACCCTTTTCGAGGCACGATCGGTTGTAAAAGGGTTTGAGGATCCCATGGAAAGAAGTGGTTTATTCGGCAACGGCGTCTGCCACCCACCACGGAGCCCAACAAGGGGACGTGGCAGAACATGTAAACAAGTCTGCACAGCACCAGCAGTATGCCGTTACTATAACCCAATATGGTATACCCAAGGTAGGACAGCCACACCAGGTTAACCCTTGCCGCCAGGAAAAGTAGAAGTGAATGGAAAAGATGAGAAGACAGGAAAGATTAAAAGTGATAGGGAAAGACGAAGATTGGAGAGAGAGCCAGGAAAAGGCAACTGCCGATTTCCCCCGGTTGGGTCAGTCCGGGGGTGCCGTCTACGTGAAGCAGATGCCAAAGAAGTGTGTTGCCTCCGCCGGGGGGCCATAAAGGTCCAACTCCCAGCATCGGCTCAACCCCCAGCATCCCCTTTTCCCCAGACACGGCTAAGCCGCGCACGGTTAAGCATGGGAGGGTCCGACCCTCATGTGCTCGGGTCCGTGGTGTCGCAACACACCAAACGCCTGCTGACGCAGACGCCCCTGCGGGCATATGTACCAACTAGCCCAAGCCTGTAGTTTCACTTAACTTCGGCCAAACTTCAAAGATATGCAAAAGCTACGTAGCTGGACAGAACCAAGGTAATGTTTGCCTTCGCTTAGAGATACTCAGATAATATTTTGCATTCCCCCTAATTATATAATTGGTCTTAATAAATAATCAACTTCTCATTTATACTTAAGTGTCAATGAGATAACTGTCATAATACACGCAAACTGGCTCGAGCGGCTAGTCGCGCGGCAGTTCTGATGGTGATCGGGGGCTTCTATCACATTCGGAAAAACGCTTTTAAGTAGCACGTATTGATCAACAGAAAGCTGTATCGGGAGGTTTTCATGTTGCTCTACAATTTTTTCATTGACACTTATCTAAATATAATAATCGAGAAGTTGAAGAATTAATGAAGACGAATGAGGTAATTAGGTGGAATTCAAAAAAATAATCTGAGAATCTCCAAGCGGCGACAAACATTGCCTTGGTTCTGTCCAGCTACGTGACATCTGCATATTTAAAGTTTGGGCCAAGTTACGTGAAACACCATGTATAATAAGCGGCTGAGGAAGATGACGATGGCTGCTAGAGGGCGAAATGGTAAAGCTTCTTGTCATTCAGAGTGCTTTTTTTACTTTAGGAAACAGGAGATGTGTGTAAAGTGTAACATGGCAGTGTACAAACGTATTCACTGGTTTGCAGATGATTTATTGTGACATTATGCTTGTTTTTTTTTTCAGAGTGGTATATATGTGCCTCTTGTACAATGCTTTACATATAAACCAAGAATTACTTCCTTGGTTACTTGAATGAAGCTGCCAGTGCAATAGTTTTATTTTCCAGGTTTATATAAGTTTTTAATATGAGGCTGATACATGCATGTCTCGTGCACTAGAATGCTAAGATTATTTTATTTATGTAGCATTAGTCAGTCTTATCGTACACTGCAATACAATGGTGCACACTTATGACACTGAATTCCGCGTTTGAGTATTGTATACTCTTTTTACTTGATTGTTGCTTTTTGGTTTTATGGTTCGTTTA
The DNA here is from genome assembly GCF_013339745.2 of Dermacentor silvarum. NCBI lineage: Eukaryota > Metazoa > Arthropoda > Arachnida > Ixodida > Ixodidae > Dermacentor > Dermacentor silvarum. Next base: position 361,067,937 of record NC_051154.1, read on the forward strand.
ATTTACACCATTACTATATTTGACGTATCCGAAAGGCAGTATTTTTTATTTTAACATGTTCCCAGTGCTTGTTTTTGATACTATGCGGCGTTATTCCTTTTTGTGTTCTTTTCAAGCTTCTAGATTATTGGTAACATTGATTGTAGGCAGCTACCATGTGATCAAATCTCACATTTCTCAGTATGTTTCTTGCAGTTGCTGTGATATCAATCTCTAAATAACTCTAGTCTGTTTATTTGACTGCACGGGCTGTTTATTTTGCTAAATAAGAAATTTACGAATTTTGTTTGTATAGTGTAGTCATTGTTTATCAATTTCTCGTTCATTAAGAATTGTATCTACGAACTTTAGTCATTGTTGGGGTACTTTTAATTCAATTTACTTTGCAATATTTCAGCAAAATGTATAAGAAATACACTTTTTCAATAAACTTTTGCTTTCTGGTACTGTCCTCATTCCATGCGCACTTGGCGCAAAAGCCCTGGCCGGGACGATCGTCCAGACGCGCCCATTTTTTCTTAGCGGGATTTCATTCCCATTTTGGTTGTAAACATCGTTGCTGCATAACAAAGACAGTATTCTAGATTCATTTTCGGGGATATGTTCATTTTCATGTGACTTGGTAGATGATCCGTCGGCGTCGATAGACGACAGTGCTTGGCGCTGCACCAGGAGCTCTTTTGCACTCGACACCGACGCTTCGACTCATCTGGAACCCCCGAAAATCAGCTTCAGATTATCGTAAACCTTTCAAGACCATTTCTAGATCAGCTTTTTGATAACGTCTTAAAAATGTTTAAAAATTGGATATGACTAGCTTTGGCAAAGGGCTTATTTGTTTCTTCCCCAATCCTATTTCTAGACGAGCTTTTCGAATACGTCTTTAAGATATGTTATAGATCGTCTCAGAAAAGTGATTAAGCCGGACATTAGCCGATATATACGACGTTTTAAATACAAAGTTGTCGCACTGGCGTCTTCTTTAAAATGTTTTATCGTATGGGATAAACTATACGAAAACGTTAGGTATCTCTTTTGTGCTACCTGGGTAGGTGGACGAGAAGCCCCAGAGAGGTGATCAATGAAGCGTTGACAGTACGGATCCGCCAGCTGACGAGAGGCGAGTGGCTGCTCGTCGTGGAAAGGAAGTTGGTACATTGAGGCCAGGGAGGAAACCGTAGCAGTGTCGGCCGAACTGGTGACGTGCGAAGCGATTGCAGAGGCGTCGAGCGAGGCCGTAGGAAGCGGGCAGCGAGAAAGAGCGTCGGAGTCTTGATGTTTCTTCCCGGACTTGTATATGATTTCGAAATCATACTCTTGGAGGCCTAAAATCCAGCGACCCAGGCGTCCAGACAAGTTCTTGAGCGTGGAAAGCCAGCATAAAGCGTGGTAGTCCGTAACGATGGTGAAATGACGGCCGTGGAGATAAGGGCGAAAATTCTGTATCGACCAAACAATAGGCAGGAACTCTTCCTCAGTGATCGTATAGTTCTTTTCGGAAGCGCTGAGTATACGGCTGGCGTATGCAATGACTCTCGCGAAGAGTTGTCGCGTTGCCGAAGAACAGCACCTATACCGTGGCCGCTAGCCCTACACCGCAGCACCTATACCGTGTAGGAGAGTCGGCGCGGCCTCATCAAAATGGCAAAGCACAGGTGTAGAGGTGAGGGCGTCCTTCAAGCGTTAAAACGGTAATTCGCATGCCTGGGACCACAGAAAGGGCACACCGGAAGCTAGTAGCTTGTGTAATGGAGCTGCGATGGAGGCAAAGTTCTGGATAAAGCGACGGAAATAAGAGGCGAGGCCAAGAAAACTACGCAAGTCTTTGGGTCTGTCAGGACGAGGAAAGCGAAGAACTGCAGCAGTCTTGTCAGGGTCCGGCTGCTCACGAGATGACCCAGTATGCTGGGTCATCTCGCTTGCGAAACGGCATTTCTTGGTGTTCAGCAGAAGACCAGCGCGGGCGAGGCACGTCAGAATTTCATCCAAGCATTGCAGGTGCTGATTAAATGTCGATGAAAAAATGACAACGTCGTCCAGATAACAAAGGCAGGTCTTCCATTTCAGGACACGCAGCACGGTATCAATCATGCACTCAAAAGTCGCGGGCGAGTGGCAGAGCCCGAAAGGCATTACGTTGAACTCGTACAGTCCATCAGGGGTTGCGAACGCCGTTTTTTCTTTATAGTCTTCGTGCATGGGGATTTGCCAGTAACCGGAACGCAAATCGAGGCTGGAAAAGTATTCCGCACCTTGGAGGGAATCAAGGGCTTCGTCAATGCGAGGCATAGGGTAGACGTCTTTTCGAGTTATCTTATTGAGCTCCCGGTAATCGACGCAAAAGCGCACGGAGCCATCTTTTTTGCGGACCAAGACAACAGGAGACGACCAAGAACTAGCCGATGGGCGAATGACCTTACGTTCCAGCATGTCGGCGACGTTCTCTTCGATAATTTTCTGCTCGGCTAGAGACACACGGTATGGGCGGCGCCGCACGATAGATGTGTCGTCTGTCAGAATGCGATGCTCTGCAACGGTTGTTTGCCCCAACGTCGACGAATAGACATCGAAAGAATTAGCGTGCTTTTTCAACAAAGCCAGCAGCTGTTGTGTCTGCGCGGGTTTCAAGTCGGTGCTGATGACTGATATAAGGGCGGCGGCCGAAGAAGAAACACCAGAAGATGGGTCCCCAGAAGAAATTGGTGTAAGTGGCAAGACGCAGACAGGCTCCAGATCGGCGACGCATGCAACGGTTGTGCCTTGCGGAATTAGGATTCTTTCGGGTGTTCCGTTAGTGGCAGTGACCAGTGCAGATCTATTGTGGAATCGAACAACTCCCGATGAAAATGCTATGCCTTTAGTAAGGCAACGGGAAGAAGGGAACACCAAGACGTCACCATGGTGAATGTCGTTGGATAGGAGAGTAACAAGTTGGTTTTGTCCTGAGAGTAGTTCCGTATCTTCCGCAGCGGTCAGGTGAAACGGCGTGTGGGTTTCTTCGCCAAGCAAGTGTTCGGTGTTGGTAAGGTGTACCACACGCTGCCCACAACAAATAGCAGCAGACGCAGAAGATAGAAAATCCCATCCCAAAATCAGCTGGTGAGAGCACGGGTATAGCACAGCAAACTGTATGTGATGGAGAATGTCATCAATAAGTTCACGCGCAGTACAGAAGGCAGAAGGTCGAATAGAGCTCCCTTCGCCTGCAACCAGCGTGGGACCTTCGTAAGGCGTCATAAGTTTCTTTAGACGGGAACACAAATGAGCATTCATAACAGACAAAGCGGCACCAGTATCCACTAAAGCATCCACGGGCACTCCTCCAACATACACACGAAGCATATTGGATGGGCGCGCTGGAGGAATTTCAGTCTTATGTGTGTATGCAGTTTTTCCTCCGGAAACTGCATCGCTTAGTTTTCCGCGCGACCGGTAGAGGTAAGTGAGGCAGGTCGAAGTGGTGACGATGAGCGGCGGAAGGGCGATGGGGAACGGCGTCTGGCTGAACGGTAAGCGCCGCGTGCTTCAGGTGATGCAGGCGGAGATCGAGAACGGTGCGAAGGTGAAGAGTAACGCCGCCCTTGGTAAGAGGCCCCACTATAAAAATCGCGCTCACACATATCGCGCCGCGTGCTTCAGGTGATGCAGGCGAAGATCGAGAGCGGTGCGAAGGTGAAGAGTAACGCTGCCGTTGGTAAGAGGCTCCACTATAAAAATCGCGCTCACACATATCGTAGCCCCGACGCTCGTCTTGCTCGCGCTTGCAGCAAAAACGCGATATGTGGCCGCGATAGCTGCAATAATAGCATATAGGACGAGACGAACGATAAGGGGGGTAGTAGTTTCCCACGGTGTACCGTGGGAAAGTGAGGTCAGATGGGCCGATGAAAGCTCTGGCGGTGACGAAGGGATGTGAACCGTGGGCGCAGTAGCAACCAACACGTAAGTTGGTAGCGGCAACGGAGAAGTGACGTGGCCGAGAGGCTTGGCAGCAACTTGCGCGTATGTCGGTCGTGCGGTAGTGGGTAATACGTGAGGGACAGGAGCTTGTACTGGCACAGCGCAGGTCAAGGACGCCAGTTCTTCCCTGATAACGTCACGCAATGACCCACCAAAAGGTTGGCTCGGACACGACGAAGGTGAGGGCAGCCCCATAGATTGCAACTCTTCGCGTATGAGCGAGCGAATCAGTGTTCGTAGATCGTGGTCCACCGTAAAATGGACGCCGTCAATGTCGGGCTCTAGGCGGACAGACTCGAGCTCATCGAGGCGCTGACAAGTGGTGACGACGTCAGCGACGGTAGCGGGAGTCTTAGTTGCGCGGGCATTGAAGGCAATAGTTACAATGCCTTTTAGAACGTGACGTACCCTGTCCGACTCCGACATTCAAGAATTCACACGTCGGCAGAGTGCAAGCACGTCCTCGATGTACGAGGTGTACGACTCGCCCAGGTGTTCTTTGCGAGCATCGAGGCTTTTCTTCGCGAGAGTGGACCGAACAGCCGGTGTGCCGACCACTTCACGAAGCTGGTGCTTGAAGAGAGTCCAGTTGGTCAAGCCGGTCTCGTGGTTAAAGAACCACGTATTCGCCACACCAGAAAGATAGAAGGAGACATGGCGGAGTTTATTAACATCATCCCAGTGATTAGTGGAACTGACTCGCTCATCATCGTCCAGCCAGTCTTCGACATCCTCTCCGCGAAGACCAGGGAAGAGATGGGGGTCACGCTGGGGGCTGTTGATGATAAAAGAAGGAGGAATTTGCGATGTCGGAATGGTGGCAATAGGGGCGCCAGGCTGCACGTCCTGCGGCATGCTTGCTGACGGTGGGCGCAAGTGGCGACTTGAAAAAAGCTCCAGCAGGCAGACCGGACGGCCAGAGGACGTAGGACCGAAGATGCACACTCCACCACTTGTGACGTCTCGGTTGGGACGACGTTTATTAGGCCCGGGAGCTCGTCAGCGAACCAGCGCAGCACACAGGCGATGATGATGCTCACATATACAGGCGAAGAGGAGGATAGGTAAAAGTGTGAGGATGATGATGATAACATACAGATGAGGAAGATGTGCGTAATAAACGCCCACAGTACTTCTGTTGTGTTTTTTTTTGTACAGCATCATTTATCGTCTGTTTCCTCTAAAGACATCTAAAAATGTTTCGTATGCGTGCATAAAAGTGCTACAGCGTGTTTATTTGCGCTTTTATAATTTGTGCCCATATATTTTTTTGTGTTTGATTGCTGTCAAATCGAGACGGCCGAAGGTCCACGTTTGTAGCAGACGACAGGCTCTACAGGTGCCGTGCTGCCGCTTCTGCGCCGCCGCCGTCGCCGCCGGTCTCCGCCACTCAGCGCATGCACACATGGAAGCAAGCTGTTGAGTGTTTTCCACGTGCGTCGACAGATGGCACTACGCGATGTATAATTTGTGCTGGACTAGTGCTGGATTTGTGTGATGAACAACCTTATAGTAGTTAACAGGGAGAATAAGTGTCATGGATAGGTAACGTGGCAATGCGGAAACAGGCATTCATGTATCGACTACGCCTTAGTCTCAGAAATGGTCTACGAACAACTAGACCAAATGATAATAGACGAAAATAGAAAAAATAGCCTGGGAAGCGATCATAGACGTTTAGCATTAAAGTTTGGGCGAGATACCAGCGCAGAACATGAACCAATAGCCTCAGAGTTTTTAAAAATGAATGACGAGCAAATAACAGAGATCGCAAACAACATAGAGAAGAAAATTGAGGCTGTTCCTACAGCAGTCTGGGAATATAAGGAACTGGTGGAGGTTATGCAGCATGAAATAAGGCGGACACGGCAAAACAATTGTTGGATTGGAAAGAGGAAACCACGTAAGTGGTGGAACAAGGAAATTAAAGAATCTATAGAAGAGCGTAAAGAGGCATCTAGGGTTCATCGAGAAGCCAAAAAGTTGGGATTACAAGAAGAAGAGGTGCTCCTTAGATGGAATACATACCGACAAAAGAAAAGGGTTGCGAGTGAGCTCGTGCAAGAGAAAATTAAATGCGCAAGTGAACGTTGGGTGCATAACATTCACAAAAGAGACAAAGGCGCCCCAAAAAGATTCTGGAACCATATAAAAGCACTCGGAGCTCCAACTAGAAACTCACAAACGGATATAAGGGGTGAAGACGGTAACATCTATGAAGGCGATGATGCGCTGCGGTACATCACAGACCTTATCAGGCATGACTTCGGCACGAGAAAAAGCGTGGTTCATACAACAGATCCAGCAACAACAGAGAGGCCTGAGAGATCAAAATTTAGCATAGAAAGCTTGTATTGGGAAAAGGCAGCAGAAAATGTCCCTAACAACACGGCAGCAGGACCCGATGAAATCCCAATACAGCTAATCAAAAACCTCGGTCCAAAAAGCAAGGCACTGCTGACTAATGCCATAGAGCAAGTGATTAGAACAAAGAATATTCCCGTTGGATGGCGTGAAAGCAAGATGAATCTCATCTACAAAGGCAAAGCAGATAAGGATAAGACGAGCTCGTACAGGCCAGTTACAGTAACATCGGTGATATATAGAATGGCAATGCAAGCCATAAAATTAGAACTGTCGAAATGGGTGGAGGAAAACGGTGTATTGGGGGAACTACAGAATGGGTTCAGGCCAGGCAGACGCTTAGAAGACAATATGTTTGTACTAACTCAGTGCATAGAGATTTCAGTAGCTCAGAAAAGACCTTTATGGATAGCATTTCTAGATATTAAAGGAGCTTATGACAAAGTAGACAGGGAATTTTTGTGGGATATTCTTCAATACGAAGGCATGGATGACGATTTCGTGGAGCTGCTGAGGGAGATATATCGAGACAACCAAGTACAAATGGCATGGGAAGGCCGAAAAGGAAATTAAATGGTGGGAATTCACCAAGGATTCAAGCAAGGATGCCCGCTGTCACCATTGTTGTTCACGCTTTACGTCAAGGGCATAGAAAGACGACTGGAAAACAGGGAATTAGGTTTTGATTTATCCTACATGCGTAATGGACAAATGGTGCAACAGAAGGTCCCTGGACTGATGTACGCAGACGACATTGTGCTACTAGCGGACAATAAAAAAGATTTAGAGATACTTGCGAATATCTGTGGGAACGCAGCGACAAATCTAGGCCTTAAGTTAGCACAGAGAAATCAGGGATTATGATCTTTAATGAACACGCGAGTAACTTCGTGGTGTCAATTCAACCGCAAGTAATACCCATAGTGAAGCAATATAAGTACCTCGGCGTACACATAAACGAAGGAAAGAATTACTCAAGCAACCACCAAGATAATCTGAAAATAAAGGGGAAGCGTAATGCAGCAATAATGAAACACAGAGCACTGTGGGGCCATAATAAGTATGAGGTGGTGCGTGGAATCTGGAAAGGAGTAATGGTGCCAGCGCTAACATTCGCAAATGCCATTATATGCTTAAAATCAGATATATTGGCGGGTTTGGCAAGTTAACCAAACATCAGTAGGCCGGTTGGCTTTGGGAGCACACGGTAATACGACAAATGAGGCAGTGCATGGTGACATGGGTTGGGCCTCTTTTGAAGTCAGAGAAGCACAAAGCAAAATTAGTTTTGAAGAAAGGCTCAGGAACATGGATGAAAATAAATGGGCGGCTAAAGTGCACAAGTATCTCTACATGAAAAGCGTGGACAGAGAATGGAGGAAGAGGTCAAGGAAGTTGGCAACCAAGTACAGAATAATCGAAACTGTAAATAGACAACCAGGGGCATCAGAAAGAAAGTGAGAGAAATAGAAACCGTGAATTGGATGCAAAGAATGCAAACGAAAAGGACAATGGAGATTTACAAGAATAAGAAAGAAATTAGAAGGGAAAATCTGTACGATAACACAAAGGGCAGTGCCTTGCTATTTGAGGCTCGAGCCGGTTGCCTAAGGACGAAAACATACCCGAACAAATATTCGGAACTAGATGAGACATGTGTATGCTGCAGTAAAGATCCAGAGACCACTCAGCACATCCTAATGGAATGCGACGGGATCCACCCAGCGAGAAGCGTAGGTAACGTGCAACTCCCAGAAGCGCTTGGGTTTAAAGTGGAAGGAAACATAAACAGATCAGCCGTAGAGATCAGCAAGAGACGATTAGAGTACTGGTGGAAAAAAAGCAGGGAAAAGATGGATACGACCTGATCTCTTCAAATCATAGGCAGCGGTACAAGGTAAATTTTTGAAAAAGAAAAATAATGAGAGGTATACAAAAATGCTAGCTAAAGAACATTTATAGTATACCTGATTAAATCAAGCAGGCTAGGTGACTATTTGTCGCCGCCCCGTTTCAAAGGGGATGCCAATAAATCATCACCATCATCATCATTTAGCGTTACACGGTTTGTCCCGAGCGAATGCGTTGCGCGGCGGCGGAGTCGGCGATCCTGTTTATCTTACTCCGTGGTTCCATGCCTTGTGTGCAGCAAGAACAAATTTATTGCAACTGAGTACACCAGCGAGTGATTAGGCAGAAGATAATCAGATAGTGACTGCACCAACGAACTGCACTGAGTCAGGAACGTGACAAGCCACGGCTTCAAAGTATTTGCCGAATGAAGAACGAAAAGCAAAACACTGATCCTTATTCAATTAATAAGAGGAAAGCTTGGAATACATTTTGGCCTCGCTTTAAGAACAAGCACCATATACGCTGCTCGCACCATTTGGACAAAGCTTAATAAGCTCTGAAAGCGCTTTTACATGTCTTCTGAAGCTCTGGCCAAAGCTTCGTAATGTTCACCCAGTCAGCGTCTACGATTTCTCCCGAAACAGAGGTTTCCTGCGTACTATTGTATAACATATACTATCGCCCAAGAAAGTTTACGGACCATGGACGGACCAAGGGATCTGACAAAAAGCTGAATATCTCCGCAGCCTCAAAACGCAGCCTGGTATTCACCTTTCCAGCCTCTACTGGTATATGCAAACATTGTGATGTACGGTTTTACTGGCTACATTTAATGGCGGCTCGGATATTTTGCGTTTTCTGAGATCGCATGGTCTGTAAACTTTCTTGGTCGATAGTACATCCATTGTAAACACGGAGGCAGCTGAGGCAAGCAATGGACGTGTCACCACTTGATCAAACATGACAGCGCCCACGGGATCGTCGCGAAAAGGGTCAATAACTTTCGGTGCAGTTATAGTGGCACTCGTCCGGGCCCTCCTCGCGCACATCGGTTCTTTGACTGGTTAGATGAGACTGTGACTGGTTAGATGATGGTTGTTTTAACTAGCCCTATTACAATCTCTACAGAGATTCAACCGGGAGGTGCGCAGAAAGCAGCAGCGGAAAGTTCAAAAGGCAAGGCAACTCAAAGAGAGGCGCACCTCAAGAAGCTTCAGCGCCTTCTAGAGCGTCTTCTTAGTGCCAAGCCTCCTGAGCGAAACTTCCAGCGTTCGAACGAGGTGGAGGACCCGTCCCTGGTACCAGTCATATGGATCACCAAGTGGGTGGACTACACTGAAGTACATGGACTGGGATACGAGTTCTCTGACAACAGCGTTCTTGTAAACTTCAACGATGACACGCGGATGATCCTCCTTAACAATAAGCAGTGAGTGCTCCTTCTTCCAAGGTGTATGAGGCAGAAAGCAATCATAATTGTGAAGTGGGCCACTTTTAGAGTGTACGAATTAATTCTCAAGTGACCTACCAACAGCAATTACTGCTGTCCCAGCTTCCCATGCTGATACTGTAGAGTACCAGTTCGAACAGACGCGGATCAGTTTAAATTAAAGTTATCTTTACTGAGCTCTACCAAATGGTGCGAAAAATGGTAAATGAAAATAAACGTGACTAAGACAGCATGCGTGTCCATAACACGTAAGAAAAAACCGTTACTCTTCACCAACAACCTGATGGGATCAGAGGTTGCGCGGACAGAGTCGTACAAATACCTAGGGGTAACATTAACGAGTACATTAAAATGGGACACAAGCAATAATAATACGTGCCAAAAAGCGTTCAAACAGCTTGCGTTGCTGCGCAGGAAGCTTGCAACAGTACCTCCGGATGTCAAGCTGTCATGCTATATCTGGTGCGCCCCATTCTCGAATACGGCAGTGTTGTCTGGAACCCATACCAAGTGTACCTCATCAGCAAGTTAGAGGCAATCGAAAACAAGGCGCCTCGCTTCATTTATTATAAATATTCTAGGAATGACAGTGTGACGTTACTGTGCAATCACGCTGCCATAAAGACACTTGAAATCCGGCGGCGCGTTGCTTCTTTGAAATTCATGTACCAGTTATATCACGATGACACTGCTATTAATAAGAATGACTACGTCAAGCCACCCTATCAGTAACCATCCAGAATAAATCACGTCAAGTGTATCAGGCCATTTATAACACGTTGCGACACTTACAAAAAAATTCTTTTTTTCCCGTGTACCATAGAAAAATTGGAACAATCTGCCACGTGCTTGCATGAATGTCAAATCCTTGGAGGCTTTCACCAGTAAAATCGAAGAATTTGTTTTTGTGCAATTCCTTGAAGTATATCTGTTGCTAGATCGCTAAATTCATTCCTTTACTGTTAGTTTCGTATGTGTGCAACACTGAATCATGTAAACTCAGATTTTCCTTCTTTTTCTCGACGAAATATGTAGACAACTTTGTCCCATAAAACGTAGTGGCGAAGTGTAATAACTATTCTTTATCTGTATTCTTATATTCTGCAAACAGTTATAGCTACGTGCTTATTGTTCACTCCTGTAAGGGCGTGCTAAGGCTACCAGTATCGAAGAAATAATAAAATGACAACGGTTGGTTGCTGATATTCAACAATGTCGTCAATATCTCTCATCTTCTTTAATAACATGTTTTACATAGTTCTACCACTTTAGACTTATTTGTGCTATATGAAGTACATGTTCATTCAGATCTTGCATTTTGAATACTCGGTTCGCAGAAGACACAAAACGCTTCATGTCGCTCCGCACCAGCTCTATGGGGTTGAGCTGGCAGTGATATTGAGATATTATCCAGGGCTATCACACTGCCCCGGTGAAGGCGTGGTAATAGGGTTTCTTGGAGACACTTTTCATAGTGGGGCCCGTCCATCTCTTCGTGGTAGTCTCCTGTGCCCCTTTTCACTGGATATACATCTCCGGCACCTTGCCCAACCGTGCTCTCGTTCCCACTATGCGTCACAATCTATAGCGTCCTTTTACCACACGAGTTCTGCAAGCCAACTGACAGTCCGGTCTTCCCTGCTTGCTCAACAGTTTTCACACTCTCATCGACCTGCATCTTATCGGCCATGCGTCCTCCGTTAACTCACGCTTCATCACTGCAGAAAATCAACGCAACGCCCTGAATAAGGAGGGCGTTGCGAGACCGTTTCTTCAAGCGAAAACCGATGTTCCTGAGCAAGCAATGGATTGTTTCTGGTGAAAGTTAATGCAAAGTTTCATCCTCGTTGAAGTGAAAGGCAAGCTCTAACACCGTGGGGACTTCGTTCTTCTTGAAATTGTCATCCACTACTTGTCGCAGCACGCTCAAGTCGAAATCGTCGAGTTTCTTCTTCCGTTCACGACCTCTGCCGCCACGGGAAATCCTGTTCGGGGACGCCATCTCAGCGTTTCCTTGAAGTTAAGAAGTCCAATGGTACAGGGTCTGTTCACTGGCATTCGTGAGGAACACGGTTCTCTTTAGGACAGCGTTCATACTGTCAATTTTACCCAGTTCATTTTTTACCGCACCAAACACATTTAGCACCAATAACCTTGCTTCTTTCGGAAAATGCTCGATCTTTGATATGTAGCGCTTCGGATATTCATTCGACACCCGTTCAACAGTCATCGCGTGCCGTATTTGAGTGCAATAGCAAAGTTTTGACGCAGTGAACGCCTATACATTTAGAGCGTTCCGCACCGTCAACGCCTCACCGGCGCTAATGTTGTGGCGCCATCTGCCAAGTTGACATCAAGCCACTTTTATGGATCCACACCTCTCTGTAGTCCTAGCAGCACCAAAACAAACAACTGATCTAAATAATAACGACAAAACATACATAATGCTTTGCCCTCGGCGTGAGATAAGATTAAGCGATGACGCATTTTACCGCTTCATTCTTGCTGTCCCGGCGGAGCACTCGAAAATATTATGCACCCTTAAAAGTGAACAATGAAGTAAATTATTTTACAGCGGGGGCCAGTAACAAGGGCTAAATCAGATCGGATAGGCTGGTCTGGGCTGTATGGGCGCTGCCATGTTGCTATACGTCAAAGCGGTTAGGGTGGCTATTGCGTTATACCGGCCGGTAACCGCCAAAATATTTCGTAGTATGCGACGTGCATGTTCGGAGGGCCTAACATACCACGTATCCCTGTAACGCATGCATCATGCAAGAAGCAAAGCTAAAACCCTCTTCTCTCATTAATAATCACACAGTTATACCAGGAACAATACTCTGTTGCGCAAGGATATTGTGAGTGTACATCTCATACCTTCGTCAGTGGTGCAAGTTTGTAGTGAGATGGCCTCAGATGGGGTATAGATGGCACAGCGTGTCCAGCGGAGAAGCTAGAGAGAGGAGCCACCAGGCTGTATACGGGCGTGCTATATGACGACTGGGCGTTAGCAATACGGTGTGTCGCTGGATTCCTTCAATGCTAATTGCATTAAAGTGGACATTCATCGTGAGATTGGTTCTGGCGGAATGTCTTTCTTTGTCTCTTTCTCCTTTTGAACGTACTATCAAGCGGAAATCAAACCCCCACGAGAAAAAAGGTTCGCATTTGGCTTTACGCATACGCTACGTAGGTTAGGGCACTTGCACGTGCCCTGGAACCATTTGTTTCACAGAGAATGAACATTAAAGTGTTTGGCTTACTTGCCGCAGCCTCCAATCGAAGTCAGTGCCATCGCCATTGTCATTGGAACATGTCATTAGAACACGTTCTACTGACATTATGGCGGACGTGCAAAAGTCGGGGAAAAAAGAAAATAAGAAAGCTTGGAGACCGTCGTTATTCCGGCGTGGTTCATTGCCACAACTACAAAGGCCGTAATATAGCCGTACCAGTCTGTTAAATTTCGTGAAAACTACGAGCATGCATGAGCGACGGTGACGTTGGATTCATGCAGGCGCGATCTCACGCCGTTTCAACAATTTCTACAGCTTTTCCTGCGAACTATCCATGTGCATTTTATTCTATTGAAAGCGAAAATGGCAATGCATGTACAGTACAAATTACATGCATGTTTTTGGTACAAAAATATATGCATCCGGCATTTTTTTCTAGGGCGCTAAGAGTACAATACTGTCACGTAGTAGTGGCGGTGAAGAAAACAGTCGCAAAACTGTGAATGACGAAACGGACATTTTATTGGGCGAACCAGTGCCCACAAAAGCAAGTTGCACTCGAAGCACAACGATAGCAGCGAACACAGTCGGCGCTCGTCGAAATCTGATTAGCGGCGAAATGCGTCGGCTTTTATACATGACTCATCGAAGGTTCCATAGTAATCCCTGGTGCGCGCGTGTCCTCCAGAAAGTACTAGACAATTCGCGTCGCTCACACAATCACATTGCATAAGCGTCGGTTACAAGACACAACGGATAGAAGCATCGATAACGTTCGAGAAACTCCCGATACATGCGATAAAAGCGGTCACTCTCTCTTTAAACAAACATCGTCCCGATGCTACAAACACGAAAGCGAAAACAAAACCACGCTTAATAAAGAAAAAACAACAACAAAGCAACAAAGTACCGAAGTTCGTCAGCGGGCGTAGAAAGGGCTAAGACGCACCACGTGGATGACTTCAGATCGTCCGCGGCGCCGCTGTTGTTGGGTAATGCCGTCTGGCAGAACCTAATAGTCTAGTGCGCAAATACGTCGGATGATCTGTAGGGTTCGAAATGGCGTCGTAACAGTTTCTCACTAAGTCCTTGTCGGCGTATCGGAGTCCAGACCCACACACGGTCACCGGGCTGGTACTGGACGTAGCGTCATCAAATATTGTAGTGTCGGCTATCGGTCCTCTGCCGCTTGTTGATGCGCAGGTGAGCGAGCTCTCGACCTTCTTCGGCGCGCTGCAAGTAGGTGGCAACGTCGAGACTGTCTTCGTCGGTGACGTCCGGTAGCATGGCATCAAGCGTCGTTGCCGGGTTCCTTCCGTAGACCAGGTTGAACGGTGGCATGTGCGTCGTTTCTTGCACGGCCATGTTGTATGCGAAGGTCACGTACGGAAGGATGGCATCCCACGTTTTGTGTTCGATGTCGACGTACATTGCCAGCATGTCGGTGATGGTCTAATTTAGGCGCTCAGTGAGGCCATTCGTCTGCGGGTGGTAGGCGGTAGTCTGGCCATGGCTATTCTGGCTGTATCGCAGGATGGCTTCAGTTAGATTTGCCGTAAAGGCCGTACCTCTTTTGGTGATGAGGACTTCTGGGGCACCATGACGCAGGAGGATGTTCTCAACGATGAATCTGGCTGCCTCGGCGGCACTGTCTTTGGACAAGGCTTTTGTGTCGGCGTAGCGCGTGAGGTACTCCGTAGCTACGACTATCCGTTTATTCCCGGACGTCGACGTCGGGAAAGGCCCCAGTAAGTCCATCCCGATCTGCTGGAACGGTCGGCGAGGTGGTTCGTTCGGTTCTAGAAGTCCGGCTGGCCTTGTCGGCGGTGTTTTGCGTCGCTTATAGTCTCGGCATGTCTTTACGTAATGGGCGACGTCGGCATTGAGGCGAGGCCAGTATTTTTTCTATATGCTCGCGAGCCTGCGGGAAATACCGAGGTGTCCAGCCTTTGGGTGGTCATGGAGAGCTTGCAGAATCTCTGGACGCAATGCTGAGGGTGCCACGAGGAGGTTGTTGGCTCGGAGTGGCGAGCCATTTTTCTTTAGGAGAATGTCGTTTTGCAAGAAAAACGACGTCAATTATCGCCTGAACACCTTCGGCACAACGACGGTATTGCCTTCCAGGTAGTCTACAAGGCTCCTTAATTCCGCGTCGGCTCGTAGTTCGGCAAATTCGTCGGCACTGATGGGTCCCAAGAAAGTGTCGTCATCCTGGTCGTCCTGTGGCGGCGGTTCGATGGGGGGGGGGGGGGGGGAGACACGGCGGCTAAGGCGGAGTAATAAGTGGTGCTTATGCCGCCTGACTTAATGCAATTGTTTCTGTGCGTGTTTGTGCGACGAGTGTGCATTTAAGTCTGTCAGAAACGTTGGTTTGCAAGCGATGGAAATCATTTGTTAAAGGTGGACTCAATCCAGCTCAACTGCTTATAAAGAGCATATGAGATTAGAAATCTGCTATTTGGCATTCGCACGGCCTTTCTTGAAACTATATCAGAAATACAGTCCGCACTGCTTCTAACCTAGTTATTACACGTAGCGTTGCATGTTCAAAGAGGGAATTCTCAGATGATTCTGTACAAGGTGTGTGGAAGGTGTGAAACGGAAGGCTCCGTTTGGACTCTTATCTGTCTGTCGTGTTAATAAACAACGAATGCCGCCTGCGCTCTGTGTCAGCATTGCGCGTCGAGCCTTGTGCTAGGCTGGGCGTGTACCTTGCAGCTCGCATCTTGCTTCGTGTGCTCGCTTCAAACCTTCTGTATCTCGTTCCCTGCGCCATCACTACAGAGACAGTTCGTGTTTGACCCTTTACTATCTCGTCGCTTTCTCTCCGTCCTCTTTCTCGCACGCCCGTTTTGCAATAACTTTAGTATCGCGTCTAGGGCGCGTCTGTTTATTTATTTATTGCTATGCTACGCTACTTTTCAGATGATACCAACGTACTTACCTGTATAGTGTGCAAGAAGTCGACTAACGGTGTTAGAGTATACGTGGCGGTTTGCTACAAACGGCGTACATTGGTATTTTCATGGCACTGAGTGCTAGTCGGGTGAATGTGAAACGATACCCGGAATTTCTCGCACAACGTTCTAAAGAAGCTGCAATTTTTATGGAAGTTTGCCGGCGCTAGTATACCGATTGTCTTAAATGGACGTCGAGGAAACAGATTTTGTAAGGTTACTGAAAGTGTGTCACCACAAAAGTGGTGACGCACTTTCTGAGGTTCATATACAAATTTCTGTTGGGAGAAAATTACTGCGGAAGCAAGGCGTTTTGGCACCAAGCGAAGCAAGGCGACGGTTGAACTGCGTGGTGGAACGCCAGAACTGGGCGATTGTCGGTCTGCTCGTCCTGTTGAATAAAATTGAAGAGCACCACACGCTCGTAATTCATTCTGCAATAAATATTTGTGGCTGTCGTAAGAGCTTGTAAGATCCAGAATTTGTGAAGTGAAGTTTATTCTTCTTTTCAGGGAAAAGAGGGGACCGGGACAAAAGGCGGTAAGGCCTGACGAGGTCTCGGTGCCCATACTTGGCAGTAAAATGTACATAGGTGTGACAAATATGTCAAAAACAACGCTACAATGCGTACAGTGGAACTTAATTAGGAAAAAAGACAAACATGTGCAGGGTAATACTCAAGCATACAAAATCATACACGTACAAATACAATGCATACATGACTGGTCAATTACGACACGAAAGGTGTGGCTACAGTACTTGTCTGCAACAAATATAGATGGAGAAAAACATTATATATATATATATATATATATATATATATGTGTGTGTGTGTGTGTGTGTGTGTGTGTGTGTGTGTGTGTGTGTGTGTGTGTGTGTTGCGTGTGCGTGTGACGACGCCCGGGACGAAGGCAGAGCTCTTCTATTGTCACATAGCGCGAGACAGCCCACGAACACCAACGCGACAAAATGATGATGATTATGAGGATGGGTATATACACATGAAGACGATGATGAACTGCACAGTTAGCGCTCACACTAACTCCCCCCCCCCCCCTCACGAAAGCGGCCGGTAACGCAGCGAGTCAGAAATGGTCGGAACGCCGAGAGACGTGAACAATTTCAGTGCTGCGGCAACGGCGGTCAGTAACCGAGGTAACAGGAGCTACGCGATGGTTGACGGCGAATGTTCTTTCAAGCACGGTATGTGGGCCGCGATACCTGTGAAGAAATGTTTCACAGAGCCCTGGCACTCGAACAGGTGTCCACAGGAGCACTTCGTCGCCTGGTCGGAACGAAATGACACGACGGGTCGCATCAAACGGACTTTCCTCTTGTTTGAATGGTCGCGGTGTGGGCGCGCGCAATTTCGTAGCAGTGGGCGACGCGGGCGGCGAACTCCTCTGGTAGAGATGTGGATGGAACAGAAGGCGTAGAGAGAAAGGTGGTGTCCAAAACAAAAGACGGTGCACGGCCGTAGACGAGGAAAAAGGGGCTGTAGATTTTTGTGCGTTGAACGGCAGTATTATATGCGAACGTGACGAAAGGAAGTATAGTGTCCCAGTTTGTGTGGTCGGGTTTCACATACATGGAGATCATGTCAGACAGAGTTCGATGGAAATGCTCGGGAAGACCATTGGTCTGGGGATGGTACGCAGATGTGGTCTTATGAATGGTGTTTGAGGCTTGCAGCACGTCAGCAAGAACATGGGAAAGAAATGTCTTGCCACGGTCACTTAGAAGAACACGAGGCACACCGTGGCGCAAGATAATGACTTGCAGGACAAACTCAGCGACCTCACAGGCCGCACCAGAAGGAAGAGCTGCCGTCTCAGCGTAGCGAGTGAGATGGTCCACGGCGGTGACAATCCAGCGCTGACCCACGGGTGTAAGCGGAAGGGGTCCGTATAAGTCGATGCCCACGAATTCAAAGGGAACGGACGGGCACGGCAATGGTTGTAAAAGGCAGGCGGGAGGAGAGGTCGAACGTTTGCGATGTTGGCATGACGCACCCGAACTGACGTACTTGGCAACACTAGTAGACAGGCCAGGCCAGAAACAGCGAGTCTTAATGCGGTCGTAGGTCGTAGTGGCCAGCCGTTGAGTCGTCGTGAAAATCGTGTAAAATTTGCAGTCGAAGAGAGCGAGGGACGACTGGGACCCATCGGTGACCGGTAGGGTGGTAAACTTTCCGCAATAATGAGCCATCATGAAGTTTAAACCGTTCCAGTTGTCGTCTTAAGCGGCTGTTGGGAGGATGGGATAAGCCAGTGAGCTGGTCGATAATTGTGCGGCAGTACGTATCTGCACGTTGGAGGGAGGCGAGGTCTTCTGAGGACCGAATGTCGACCGAGGTCACGAACCGTACCGGGGCCATGGTTGTGGTCGGTTGGCTGGGCGGTGCTGAACGGAGGCAAGGTGAGACAGGGGCATTTGGCGACAGCGGGCAACGAGATAAAGCGTCAGCATCTTGATGTTGCCTGCCAGACCTATATGTGATAGTGTAGTCGTACTCCTGCAAACGCAGAACCCAACGGCCGAGGCGTCCGGACAGATTCTTCAGGGAGGACGACCAACACAGAGCATGGTGGTCAGTCACAATTGTGAATTGGTGGCCATATAAATAGGGGCGAAACTGTTGTATGGACCATACGATGGCGAGGCATTCTTGTTCGGTGATAGTATAGTTTCGCTCAGCAGGAGACAGAGTATGACTCGCGTAGGCCACGACTTCCTCTTCAGACGCGTGGTTCCGCTGCAGCAGGAGAGCGCCTATTCCATGCCCACTTGCGTCAGTGTGGAGGATAGTAGAGGCTGTGGGAACAAAGTGACGAAGCACTGGTCCTGATGTGAGGCATTGCTTGAGGGTCTGAAAGGCGGCTTCACATTCATCCGTCCAGGTAAAGGGTATGGTCGTGGTCAGCAGCTTATGAAGAGGAGCTGCGATAGTCGCGAAGCCACGGACAAAGCGGCGGAAGTACGACGCTAAACCGAGAAAGCTGCGAAGGTCTTTAGGTGTGGTTGGTGTTGGGAAATGCTGTACAACAGCGACCTTGTCGGGATCTGGCTCAATTCCGTGCTTGCAGACCATGTGACCTAATACTTTGATGCTGCGGCTCGCAAATCGACACTTCTTAGTATTGAGCTGGAGACCGGCCTTGGCTAGACACGTGAGAATGTCGTCTAAGCGTTCTAGGTGCTTGAAGAAGCTGGACGAAAAGATGACAATGTTGTCCAGGTAACTTAGGCAGATACTCCATTTGAGGCCACGTAGTACGGTGTCGATCATTCGTTCAAATGTGGCAGGCATTGCACAGACCAAAAGGCATTACGTTGAATTCGAAAAAGCCATCAGGTGTTGCAAACGCGGTCTTCCCTTTGTCGGGCTCATGCATCAGGATCTGCCAATATCCAGAACGCGGTGGTAGCAGCAGTCGTTGCGGTGGTTTGCGCCATGACTGGTGTTGGCGAGCACAACCGTCGACCAGAGCGGAGCTCCAGGGGTGACCGGTAGAGCAAGAAGACGGGGATAGAGCAAGAGGACGACGTCTCACCACTTGTGAGACGACGCTCGGGACGAAGGCAGAGCTCTTCTATTGTCACACAGCGCGAGACAGCCCACGAACACCAACCCGACAAAATGATGATGATTATGAGGATCAGTATATACACATGAAGACGATGATGAACTGCACAGTTAGCGCTCACAATATAAACGTACGGTGGATTAAATTTTTTACATTTGAATTTCGCCTTCAATCAACCGTCTTTTCGTGTTTTTCAGATAAAAAGAAATCGTCAGTAAAGGGAAGTTTGTTGAGGGCTTTGGGTACTTGAAAATGTAGATTTTGTCTGTCATAATTCGTGAGCGTTCGCCGAACTCGTAGTTTTACCTCACGAAGGTTGTAACTTATAGTCCTGCAGTGACAGAGTACAAACGGTTTCGATGAATCTATTGCAACAGCCGTAGATAATACACTTCGCCAGTTTGTAGTATGCGATGTTCAACAAACAAGGGTTGTGTACGTAAGTTTTGTGGCACACCGTAATAGCCTTCAATAGCACACAAGGCTCTTTTTTGTAGCAGTAGTAGTTTGTGGTAATTTGAAGTCGTAGTCGTACCACATACAACATTACAATATGACAGCTTTGAGAAAAACAGTGCGTTATACATAAATACCTTTAACCAAACAGGCAAGAATTTAGAAGTCTTAAAAGCAGACCAACAGTTTTGCTCGGTTCGGAAGCAAGTTTTGAGATATGTACAGACCAGGAAAAATTTCCATTAAACCACACGCAGAGAAATTTTTGAGAAGAAACCTGACTGATTTTTGCATTATCATAGTGAATCTGTACAGAAGAACGTTACACGGGGTTGATCGGCTTGAAGAGAATTATTTACATTTAAGCTAAGCTTATTTGCGTGTGAGAATCACGAAGCTTCAGCGAATAAGTGTTAACCATACTTTGACGGGCGGGTAGTGTGCGGTAAGAAAAGAATTGCGTCGTCAGCGTACATTACCAGATCTGGAGAATTATATATAGCGGCTAGGTTATTGATGTATGTAATGAACAATAAAGGCCGTAGTATTGATCCCTACTGGACACCATTCATTATTGTTTGTGTATCGGATATGTTATTTGTTCGTACGTATTGGGACCTATTACTCGGATAACTTCTCAACAGGTTTAGCGCAATACCGCGAACCCCATAGTCACAAAGCTTCTGAATGAGAGTGTCATGATGTACGCAATCAAAGGCCTTGCGGAAATCTAAAAATAGTCCAAGAGTATATGTTTTACATTCAATATTGTCAATGATTTTGTCTTTAACAACAGCGCTGTTCCGTGGACCTATATTTTATAAACCCATACTGTGAATCAGCCATCACATTGTATGTATGCAGAAAATTGGCTATGTTAGAATTAATAACGCTTTCAAAAATTTTTGATAGAATCAGGTAATACCGAAATAGGTCGGTAATTAGACAGTTTGTTTATGTCACCACCTTTATATATTGGAACCACTCGAGCAAATTTTAATTTGTCCAGAAAAACACCTGTTGACAACATAAGGTTTATAATGTATGACAAGACATCTCATAACGGTGCATACATACTTTAGAGGGATTGTTTTTATATCGCCATATCCAGCGGATACATCGTTCTTTAAAGAAAAAAATATTGTAGCTACTCCTTGAGGGGTTGTTGGTGCGACTGCTATAGGATTCCGTAATGGAGTGGTGAGGGCCATAAAACTATCAACCGGAGCTTGCGTAACAAGATTTGGTGAACCGCATTAATAAAGCAGTCATTCAGGGCGTTGGATAGCTCACAGCCAGTTAGTTTACGATCAACTGTAGTTATTTCACGAAGTTGTGTGCATTTAGTTTTGTTTTTCAAGTTATGAACCTCTCGCCAAACTTTACGACTATCATGTTGAATTCGAGAAAAATAACGTATGTAATAATTAGATTTAGCATTTTTTAGGTTATTGTTAGGTTTATTTCTAACTTGTGTAAATTGAGAAAGGAGAACCAGATCTCTGCTATGGAGGAACTCATGATACATTTTATTTTTCTTATCCTTGCATAAAGTGATTTCTTCATCCAAGGCTTCTTAAACTTTTTAGCATTAATTTTCCTCTCTATTAGTGGGAGACCTGCGTTATATTGGGCTAAGCAGATATCAATACATTCAGAATATGCCGTATTAACTTGATATATATATATATATATATATATATATATATATATGTCCAATTAGAACCTTTCATTAGCTTACGAATCTCTGGTCATATGCGTAACGGTATTTGTTACTCGGTTTAATCTGAGAGGTATAAAACAGAATATCGGCAAATGGTCACTAATATATGAGGACAATAGACCGGATTCAGTGTGTGGAAGCTGAACATTTGAGATACAGATATCTAATAAAGTAGCCTTGTTGCAAGTTATTCTAGTAGGCAAAGTAAGACATGCGTAAGTTATACATGCGTAAGGAGAAATGAGGCTCTGCAATTTCCTTGAATGAGAATCATCTGATAATCGGCCTATGTTTAAATCGCCCATTAAAATGAAAGGTAGTTTAGTAGAGTCGAGGAAAGTAAAAAGGCTTTCCAAGAATTCAATAAATTATGATTTGTTACCCTGAGGGGTCTATACATAGAACAACAATTATATTCGGTAAGTATATAGCTAAGCACTCAACGTTGGGATTTGTGACTGTAACATCGCTAACCACAGAGTGCGAATTACATTTTTGAGCATAAACAGCAAGGCCACCAGCTCTTCCATGGGGCTTTCATAAACCATTGTAAGTATAGTCATGGAAGCAGCACTCATCACCATCAGTGCCAAACCATGTTTCAGAAAAAAGAATAACATCAAACTGCACCGACAGCGACTCTAGATATAAATCAGGATCGTCGCGCTTGTTTTTCATCCTACGGATATTTAAATGAAAAGCCGTGAAATATATTTTACTGGTACTTTTAAAGCTATAATTAAAAGGTCAGTTTTGTATCTAGAACAGACAGGTGGAAAAAGCATCGTGACAAGTCAGCAATGTGGAGCATGCTGCAAAACTAGTGTTATTCTCTAGTCATCTTTGCCAGATCATCCAGGTCCTCAATCCTAACGGCGTCCATGTTTTTTTCCGCGCGAAAACCTTGCCCCCGCTTTTCCAGACAAACTTCCATTCCGCTTCTTTCTTGTAAAGTCCCTATATAGTAAAAGTACCGCCATCTACTCTTTCCTCCGCTGTCTCCTCACCTAAAGCGCTTGTTTGTTTCTTTACTTTTTGCTTGCGAAAGTAAGTCGACGGTGGCGCCCCTAGAAAGTCCCCGCTGAAGCTTTAAGGCCGGGAGCGCGCCGCGGCCGCCACCGGCGACTCCGGCTGCGCAGAGTGACTTTCAACATGGCTCTGAGGCGGAAAAAAAAAACAAAACATAAAGAAGTGAAAGCGCGCGCTTTCATCGTCCAATCGGAGATACAGGATAGACAGAAGCGGCGTTGATCAAAGGATGCCGGTAAAGTCCCTGTATAAAAGTACAGCCATCCTTTGATCAACGCCGCTTCTCTCTCTCCTGTATCTTCGATTGGACGATGATGGCACGCGCTTTCACTTCTTTACATTTTTTCCCGCCTCAGAGCCCTGTTGAAAGTCACTCTGCGCAGCCGCAGTCGCCGGCGGCGGCACGCGCCCGGCCTGAAAGCTTCAACGTGGACTTTCTAGGGGCACCACCGTCGACTTGCGTTCGCAAGCAAAAAAGTAAAGAAATAAACAAGCACTTCAGGAAAGGAGACGGCAGAGGAAAGAGTAGATGGGGGTACTTTTTCTACATAGGGACTTTAGATGGCGGTACTCTACTTGTATAGGGACTTTACTTTCTTGCTGGCAATAGCGGCACCAAGCAGCTGTTGGTTAGTCGGCGTAAGATGCTCGTTCACATAAACACTGTCGGTCCCAGATAAGCCGAGCTGGTCATTTGTTACCTTTTGTTTCCTGGCCTTAGAAAGACACGCATGACGCTTATCTCTCCGAACAAAGCCAATCAAGATACTGGTCTCGCCTGGCTTGCGCGTTGAGATCCGGTGACACGTGTCAATGTCATGGCTAGCGAATGGTTCTTTAAGAACGTCACCGATTTTTTTGCCAATGTCAACAGGATGCTCGTATGACTTGATACCTTTTATTTCCAAGTTATTTCACCTGGTATAGTGCTCCAGCTCTTCAACTCTCCGCGTTAAGCGCTTCTTTTCATTTGTGAACGGGTCTTTCTACCCATAATCTAAATTGATGTATTGTATCAGGACACTAGGCACCATCAGTAAACACTATGTCTCCTGTTTGGACAGGAACGTTATTTACACGGAACACGAGAACACTGAAGGCCACTACTCACTGGAAAAGTACCCGCCGTCACTCGAGCACAAGATAACTCTACTGAAACACTTCGGCAAATACATGAAGGACTACCTGGTGACGACAGGGGAAGACATCAGCCGACGGGAGCCTGACAGCTTTGTCAGTCTACCTTACGTCGAGACGTGGATGCGAAGCGAGTCTGCGATAAGTTTCTACCTCACCAACGGAACCGTCCAGGTAAGTTCAAACTGAAAAGAGGAGTTACGAGTTGCACGTTAATATTTAGGATATATTGTCGGCGGTTCACAAAGCTCAGGGGCTTTATTAGAGAAGCAGCTGTGCCGCGCCATACTCGGGAGCAGATGTAGATGTAGAGCCTAGATGATAGTGGCGCATACCCACTCAGGGGGATTGGCCAAGAACCGGGAAGTTCGATATAACAATAAGGAAGGAGAATTATAAACTACAGCAAACATAAATTTGGGAATAGGTACGTATATGAGAATTGATGGGTAGATTATAAAAAACGATTTTAATAGGACAAAGAAATAAACAAAACTAAAAAAATAAACAGCTAATCAGCGATGTTGCAAAAATATAACGGAACCTTAAACTTTGATTTTATAGCCTAAATCCTGGAAATGAAATTCTGGATGGCATCGCCAACCTTCCTGTCGCTGTGTCCGAAGGTCGAGGCCCCCAAAGAGAGTAAATTTTGAAATTTCATTCTAATCTAAGAAGTCGGAACGGTGTTTCTAAGGTTCCTTTTCGCAATTCAGCATATCTCTGATAGACAATGAGGGGAAATGATTTAATGTTTCATGTTTCCCGCAGTAGGGACAGTTCGGTGAGGGAACCAGACCCGCTCTGTGTAGGGAAAAATTTAGAAATGGAATTCGGCAGCGTAGTCTAGTCATTGCGACTTCAAGTGATCGCGTTTGACAGAGTTTACTATTCCAATAATGCGACAAGTGCTGAAAATCTGAGGAGTTTGTTAAAGAATGGGCGTGAAATTTATAACGCAGCGTCATTTGTCTTCGAGATCTAGCCGCTATGATGAAAGCTGAAGCCGGTAGGATTTGAATGACCGGGCTTTCAGGGACGCTTTCGCCCACGAATCTGCCATTTCTTTTACAAACAGGCCCTTATGCCCTGCTACCCAAACCAATATAATGAAAGCTATGTGAGGGGGCACTAGCGAACTGAAAGCTCGCAAAACCGGGGAATTATCGGAAGCCGTGAAGGAGGAGCACAGAGATATAGAATCCGTGACGACCACTGGAGAAAGTGTTGATGTATTTAGTTTCCGGAGGGCTAGAACTACAGCTAAAATTCTGCTAGAAAGATAGGTACGAAGCCCGGAAGGCGAAGAGAGAACGACCAATCAAGAATAGGAGAAAACATTCCACTTCCACACTTTTCTTCATTTTGAAAAGCGTCAGTGGCAATATCTGTCTTTATCGGAACGTGCAAAAAGTAATAATTTAAAATACAGCTAACATGCGGTAAGATAGTATACCTGTGCATTTTTAGGGAAAATATCATCGTACTGAATTTTGATGGAATTGGTGTTGCAAGAAACAGGACTCACCTCACGAATTCGAACGTTTAACTGATCTAGGAGAGTTTGAATAAAAATAATTTGTGATGTGTGGAATCGCAGTCAGTACAAGCCGAAAAACAAGTTCAGCTGGGAGATAAAAACTGTCCGTGAACGCCTTATAGAGGATTCATATAGTCTTGAATATGATTGTACAGTTAATAATCGAAACCTCTTAACAAGAGAAGGGATTCTAGCCTCCAGATGTAGACCTTCATTTGCTAAAAATTTAGGTAGCCCAAAACATTGTCGCAAGGCCTGCCTCTCCAGAAGAACAACGGGGCGAATTTTATATGCAGGAGCTCCAGAGTACAGCACACAACCAAATTCCAATACCGGGCAAGCATTCATGCTGTATATTGCTAACAGCCTTGTTCTTCGCATTTCCGATCGCATATTGGTCAGCCTACGCCGCAAGCCAACCGCTCTAACACCTTCTGCTGCACTATAGTCAATGTGTGTCTTCCAAGACAGTGAACCATCAGATATCACGGCAATACTTGACAGTGTCTACTTGTGGGATACTATTTAGATGATAAGACAGAAAAATATATATGAGGTCCTTTAATGGAAACGCGAGCACTGAGCATTTGTTAACGTTGAGACAGAGATGCATCGCATCCAGCCATTTTTCTATAACAGACAAGTATGTCTGTAATATTTGATAAAGTTTTTAGATGTAATTTGCCGATGAGAAAAACGCTATGTCATCAGCGTACACGTATGAACTTCATCATGACTTGGGATGGAACTCATTAGAATAATAAATACGACTGGAGAACGTACTGCCCCTTGTGGAACGCCTCTTGATTGCGCGCACCTAGCGGAAGAAATGCCGCTTTGGTAGCAATTCTCTGTTCCTTAAAAATTCTGTAATCCATGCTTGAAGGTGTTTTGGTAAGTTAATGTTCTGAAGCTGATTGATCAATATCACATGTTAAACACTACCATATGCATTTGAGATATCTAGAGTGAATAATAGTGCATACTGCTTTAGGCGCCATGCCAACTGAATACGGCTTTCAAGGTGAATATGGGCCGGCCATATAGAGCACTGTGATCTGAAATCAATTTGTTTCGGACTCAAGATCGATCGCTCATTAGGATAATTTATCACACGAATATTTATACCAGAGAGGCGCCAACAATAACAATGTCTTCTTCTCTTGATGCCGCCCGGAATCTCAAGCGACCCGGTCGTCATCTTTGTCGGTGCCAGGGCGTGTTTGTGCACGAATAGCAACGCGGCATTGCCCTCCCTCCAGAGCGAGCATCGTCCCTATGCTAATCAAATCGTGGTGGATAGAATCGTAGTCGACAGCTTGTTGGTGCCAACCTCACTCGGAATGATATGGTTGCATGTGCACTACGTGCACTACCTCAGGCACCTGTTGACGGCGTTTCGTACAGCATGAACCGTCACCAACAACCTCGTAGGTCATGTCACTAATACGGCGTAGAACCTTGTATGGACCGAAGTACCGGCGTAGAAGTTTCTCCGAGAGTCCTCGGCGTCGGACGGGAGACCAAATCCAGACTCTTTCCCCGTGTGCATAAGCGGCAAATTGGTGGATGAGATTGTAACGTCGTGCGTCGCGTTCTTGTTGACTCGTTATCCTGACGCGGGCGAGCTGTCGTGCTTCCTCGGCGCGTTCAGTGAAATCTGCGGCGTCTGTATCTGGACGATTGCAGTCATGAGGCAGCATAGCATCAAGCATTGTACTGACTCCTCGACCATGGACCAGAGCGAATGGCGTCATTTTCGTCGTTTCTTGGCGCGCCGTGTTGTATGCGAATGTGACGTACGGTTAAATTGTGTCCCAGTTCTTGTGCTCCACTTCGACATACATGCAAAGCATGTCTGCGACAGTCTTGCTGCGGTGCTCTGTAAGCCCATTTGTTTGGGGATGATAGGCGTCGTCTTCCTATGCGCTGTGCCACTGAGCGTGAGCACAGTGCGCAGAAGCTCAGCTGTGAATGCGGCTCCTTTGTGGGTTATGATGATCGCTGGAGCACCATGCCTCAGGACAATGTTCTTGATAAATAATCGTGCTGCTTTAGCTGCCTTGCCGCTCGGATTTGCCTTGGTTTCCGCATATCGGGTGAGGTAGTCCGTCGTGAATATTATCCATCTGTTGACGCTGTCAGATATTGGAAAGTGGCCCAGCAGGTGCATTCCAATTTGAGCAAACGGCGTTTCCGGTACTAGAACGGGGTGCAATAGCCCAGCGGGTTTAGTCGGTGGTGCCTTGCGTCGCTCACACTCAAGGCATGCCCTAACGTAGTGCTTCACCTCTTCTGCGAGCCTGGGCCAGCAGTAGCTTTGTTTGATTCGTGCCAGTGTTCGCTTGGAACCAAGGTGGCCCAAGGTGGCTTCGTGGTGGCAGGCTTGCAAGATTTGGAGGTGGAAATCTTCGGGAACTACTAGCAGATGGCTCTTCCCTGTTGGAGAGAAGTTCTTCCTATAGAGAATTCCATCGCGCAAACAGAATAAATGTATAGTCCGTCAAAATAATCTCGACACCTTCGTAGCTCGCCCTTTCAAGAACCGTATCAGTGTGTTAAGCTCCCGGTCGTCTTGCTGTTGCAGAGAGATGGCGGCGGCATCAACCATCCCTAAAAGGCCTGCGCATTCATCCGCATCTGTGCTCGGTGATTCCATAGGTGATCTGGAGAGGCAGTCGGCATCTAGGTGCTGTCTTCCCAATTTGTACACTACTGTCAGGTGGTAACTCTTGAAGCCGTAAGCTCCAGCGTGCCAAACGTCCAGACGGGTCTTTCGTATTGGGCAACCAGCAAAGCGAATGGTCGTCGCTCACTACTTGATATGCGCGACCGTATAAATACGGGCGAAACTTCGCGACTGCTCAAACGACGGCAAGACGGACATTCCTTCTCCGTGGTTGAGTAGTTGGACTCAGCACGTGACAATGTTGTACTTGCATAAGCAATTTCCCTCTCGGTGCCCCGGCAATCAGACGATCGTACTGTTGGTAGTGCTACTGCTGCGCCCACTCGATTGCTGTGACCTCTTTAATAAACTCGTCCACTGCTGTCGACGGATTGCACACAAGGCCAGCGAGCAGCTGCTCCTTGACATCACGCATGAGATGTCTGAGCTTTTTAGCGTCGGGCATGTTGGGATCTGCGCGGCGAAACAAACGCACCATGTCTTCGACAGACACGTTAATTTGGCTTTTGGATGCGCCTGTCGAGAAGACAAAGTGCGTTTTCACGTCACTTTGTGTCCCAGAATGTGTCGAGTAACCGACGCGAAAACTCCTTTCACGTTGTCAGACTTCTCTCGCGGTTTTCCAACCACGTCTTTGCACTGTCTTCGATGGCGAAATAGACGTTGAAAAGCACCAATCGTTGGTCGTGGCATCAGTGATTCGATCTTGGTACGCGTTCACACTACTTCAGCCAGTCCGCCGCATCTTCATGCGTGTCACTATGAAATAGCTCGAGAATCCGAAGGTTTTGGACCGTTACCTGAATCGGGCTGCTTGAAAGTGTCATTTCTGAAGCTGGGGTGACCAATGACAAAAGCGATGTTTGCAAGATTCGGGGTTCAAACCTTGCAGGCGGCGGCTAGTGCGGTGAACAGGCGTCTTGACGCGTGGGTGTGGCTAGATGCAGGGGCCAGATGCAGGGCTGCTCGGAGGAGTGTCGATCATGAGGCGATAGCACCCAGCACCTCCAGCAGTCCGCCGCATCTTCATCTGTGTCACCGTGAAATGGCTCGGGAATCCGAAGGTTTTGGACCGTTACCTGAATTGCGCTGCTTGAAAGTGCCATTTCTGGAGCTGGGGTGGCCGATGACGAAGGCGATGTTTGCAAATTCGGGGTTCAAACCTTGCAGGCGCGGCGGCTAGTGCGGTGAACAGGCGTCTCAACGCGTGGGTGTGGCTATATAGATGCAGGGGCCAGATGCAGGGCTGCTCGTAGGAGTGTCGATCATGAGGCGATAGCACCCAGCACCTCCACCAGTGTCGTGGCTCACAAAGTTAGGGGCTTTTTTACAGAAGCAGCTGTACCGCGCCGTACTCGGGAGAAGATACGAGAGAGGCGCCAACAATAAGAATTCTTTTTCTCTTGATGCCTCCCGGCATCTCGAGCGTCCCCCCCCCCCCCCCCCCCGTCATCATCTTTGTCGGTGCCAGGGCGTATTTGTGCACGAATATAGACGCGGCAATATTGCTGTAACCCAAGTGTTACATCATTGGATCTGACTTTTTTGCATTTTGAATTTTGTGTTTCACGTGCCAAAACCATGGTCTTACTATAAGGCGAACCGTAGAGAGGTGTCTAGCTTATATCTTTGGACCACATCATTAAATGCACCCAATGCATGGTACAGGAGAGTTCTTGCAATCCGTCTCCATCGCAATGTGGCTGCCAGGACCGGGACTGAACCCGAGACATCGTATGCAGCAGTAATACGCCATAGACACTGTGCTACTGTAGCGGGTATGTTTGACTGTGTGGCGAAACATTCAGGATGGTTCAACTTTTATGCGTAGACCCATGGTCATGGCACGACGCTCATGTATTCTTGTAAAGCTTTACTTGAACTCTGTTAGACTGCATTCTCCAAGTTCACTAATTAAGAGGGACAGTAATGAACCTCTTGTGGTGGTAATTCTATGCTACTGTATTCTAAGAGTAAGGTTTAGCTCGAGGATCGACTACGATTTCCTTATTGAAATACTACATGTGAAACACAGAAATGTTGTTATGAGACAACCGCTGCACGGACTTCAATGAAAATAGTTCAATTTGAAACAATATTATGGTCTAGGTATTCTAGCTAGTTAAAATTTGGTTTAGGTACTCAAATGTGTTTCTTTTTTTTATAAATTGTAAGTTTAAATAAAGTAGAAGCATGCTGCTAACAAATTACTAACTCTGAACCAAAAAGGGACGTCACCGTTCCGTAAGCTGCAGCTGTTAAATCCTCTCAATCGCCCATTGTGATATAAAATTTACAGCTTACGTAAAAGTGTTCATATGTTTACGAATACTTTGTAAATGTCTTAGTCACAAATTATTGACGATTAGGGGATCGCTTGGGCACAACCAGGATGATGTAAACCAGTGCCTTTCTACGTTTTAAATCGTCCCGTGTCAGCTGCCTGGACGCTGCGATAACGAAGAGCACCGAGTGTTTGTTATCGGGAGGCCGAAATAGTGCCACCGTTACCACCAATATCACTGAAAGCAGAGACTCCGCATAATTGGCCCGGGATTGTTCGGCCACAACAGGCCTCATGTAAACGACTGCCTTTCCCTTGTACAACTATTTTGGCCGACATTTGTGGCCTCTTACCCCCCCCCCCCCCTGGTGTTTTTCACAGTTTGTCGAGCGCAGCTCTTAGGCGTCCATTTCTGCGGCAGGCGTCGGCGTTGTCCGGTCGCGTAACCACGCGAACCATAAAAGAGCGAACGCGGAGCGTCGCGGGGTTATGAAAGACGCGAGGTGGAAAGCGGAGAGGAGGATGCTGTGGAGCCATGAGGCGGAAAGCGAAGAAGGGTATGGCGAAGCAGGCATCGCCAGAGTAGCGCGCTTCGTCTGGGAGGTCTGTCGGCGGCGGGTGCTGTGAATGTCACCCACGCGTCAACCGCGCACTGGCCCCCACGATCTCCAGATTATGCGAGGCAGTCGCACCACACTTCGCTCGTTCGCAACGTGCCGCACGAGACAGATTGTCCACGCCAGCCAATATATCGCGAAATGAAAACACGTAGAGAGCTGCGCTCAAATTTCCCCTTAGGAAGTATCGTAACCGTCGGTGAATTTTTTCTTGTGCAATATGGGTGTTGCTATACTAAAATCAAGAGGATGCTTTGGACGGTTTGCTGCTCACTGCATCTGGTGGATATTCGTGGCCGCCACACATGACGAAGTTGCTCGTTGGTAAAATAATATATTTACAATGTACAAAATAATGTGCTATTCACACCAAGGCAATCGGAGAGAATATGCAGTGATTATGCAAGAGACAGCTTGCATCGACAGCACAATATCTGGCGTCTGCTGCGACCTTCACTGCACAACTGTCCCTGACCACTCGGGCAACACGTTTTTCGTGCCCCCCCCCCCCCCCCCCCCCGTGTACCCTCTGTCTCGGTGAACCCAACTCTCCGCTCGGCAAATGGGTTGGGCGGCGGCTCTCACGGGTCAAGTCACTCGAACCGAGCACACCGAGGACGTTGGCCTTTTGAGGCGCATTCCAGCTTCTGCTCTTTTCTCTTGTGCCTCCACCGAGTTGGGTATGCAGCGGGCCGTACAGATGTGTCAACATAAGAGTGGGGGCATCAGCACTTTTGCTGCTTAAAGAGTGCTCGCATGCGTTCAGAATGAACTTTCTGGCTCAGGATGCAACCTTACCTGTGCACCGTTCCCTATACGCCATCAATAATTTAGCTTTTTTTGTTATACACTGATCTGGCGATGTTGAAACAAACCCTAGTGCTAAGATCAAGGAAGTATTTTTTCTGCAAAAGGAAATCTGATGAAATAATTACAAGACAGAAAAATCATTCAACGGATTAATGGTCTTAAGAGACGTGTCATCGACATCGTAAAGCATTGTAGCTGAAAAAAAACAAATAGAAGACGTTAGTACTACTGATTAGGCCATCGAAATGAACACTTCAAAAACAAATGAGGCCCTCGTAGACGTTGCCGACAACATAAGCAATCGCATGAGGAGGAACAACCTAATCGTCAAAAGCATTCCCGAAAGTGATTACGAAAATTACGCAGTATCCGAACAGATTGTAAATGAATTATTCTCCAGTCACCTAAAAGTAGAAGCTGGTGAGATCGAGCGGGTGCACCATATTCGCCAGCACCGACATGTATTTGTGCGTTCAATAATAGTAAAATTTCTCAACTTATAATAAAAAGGTAAAGCGCCGCAAAACGCCCTCAAGCTCAAAAACATCGACTCAACGAAGTTATGACCGGAGGAGGATTTCTCTCCACAGATACATCTAGCGCGAAACAAGCTGCGTGAATTTGCTGAGAGTAATCTTAGAGAATATGAGCGCTTTTCCATCCGATCTAATAATCTTCATTTACGTGGAAATATTTATTAGTAAGACGCAGCCAAAATCAGCACCCCTCCGGTCTCATAAACAAAGGGGCCCTCTGCTAAATGGTGAACCACGATAAAAAAAATCCTATCCTGTTCACACAAATCCAATATAACTTTATGCTTTTGGTAAATTTCCGCATTATTTGTAGCAATATTGGTGCTCTTGACTCAATTGTTCAGGCATGCTCAGCAGACATCATTATAGGAACCAAAACCTCACTTTCGGATGGCATTACCGACAGCGGGCTTGCAATTCATCCATTTATGTCATCAGCATTATCAGCCTATATTTATGTCCACAGGAGGACGAAGGCCTTTCCCTGCAATATACAATTACCCCTGTTTTGCGCTAGCTGATTCTAGCTCGCGCCGGCAAATTTTATAAATTCATATCCCCACCTATTGTTCTGCGATCCTTGACTGCGGTTCCTTTCTCTTGGTATCCATTCTGTAACTCTAATGGTCCACCGGTTATCCATACTACGCATTACATGGCCTGCCCAGCTCCATTTCTTCCTGTTAATGTTAACTAGAATATCGGCTATCCCCGTTAGCTCTCTGATCCACACCGCTCTCTTCCTGTCTCTTACTGTTAGGCCTAACATTTTTAGTTCCATCGCTCTTTGTGTGGTCCTGAACTTGTTCTCCAGATTCTTTATTAACCTCCAAGTTTCTGTCCCATATAATAGCACCGGTAGAATGCAATGATTGTGCACTTTTCTTTTCAACGACAGAGGTAAGCTCCCAGTCAGAATTTGGCAATGCCTGCCGTATGCACTCCAACCGAATTTTATTCTTCTGTAAATTTCCTTCTCATGATCAGGGTCCCCTGTGAGTAATTGTCCTAGATAAACGTACTCCTTTACACATTCTAGAGGCTGAATAGCGATCCTGAATTCTTGCCTTGCCAGGCTATTGAATACTATCTTTGATTTCTGCATGCTACTCTTCAACTCCACTCTTACACTTTCTCGGTTAAGGTCCTCAATAATTTGTTTGTAATTCGTCCCCATTGGTGCTGAACAGGAAAATGTCATCTGCAAACCGAAGGTTGCTGAGATATTCGCCGTTGATCTTCACTCCTCACCCTTCCCAGTCTAAGAAATTGAATACTTCTAAGCATGCAGTGAATAGCATTAGAGATATTGTGTCTTCTTGCCTGACCCTTTTACTAACAGGTAACTTTCTACTTTCCTTGTGGAGAAACAAGGTAGCTGTGGAATCCTTGTAGATATTTGCCAAGGTATCCACGTATACCTCCTACACTCCTTGATTACGCAATGCGTCTATGCCGGCTGGTACCTCTACGGAATCAAATGCCTTTTCATAATCTATAAAAGCCATATACAGAGGTTGATTATACTTCGCAGATTTCTCGATTATCTGATTGATGACATGGATACGATCCATCGTAGAATATCCCTTCCTGAAGTCAGCCTGTTCTCTTGGTTGACTGAAGTTAAGTGTTGCCCTGATTTTATTGAAAATAACTTGGTGAGTATTTTATACAGTACTGAAAGCAAGCTAATGGGTGTATAATTCTTCAATTCTTTAATGTCTTCCTTCTTATGGATTAGTATAATATTGGCGTTCTTCCAGCTTTCTGGTACACTTGAAGTCGTGAGGCATTGCTTATAAAGGGCCGCAAGCTTTTCACGTATGATATCTCCTCCATCTTTCATTCAATAGGCCGTTATTCCATCTTCTCCGGCAGCTTTCCTCCTGGTCATGTCTTGCAATGCGCTTCTAACTTCATCGCTAGTTATTGAAGGAACCTCCGTATCCTGTCCATAACTACTAGAAATGAAAGTAGTTTGGCTGCTCTGAGTACTGTACAGGTCAGTATAGAATTATTTCGCTGCTTTTACTATGTCATCGAAATTGCTGATGATATTACCTTGCTTATCGTTCAGTGCAGGCATCTTGCCTTGCCCTATGCCAAGTTTTCTTCTCGCTGATTTCATGCTGCGTCCATATTTTACTGCTTCCTCAATCTTTTCCACGTTATAATTTCGAATATCTCTTACTTTCCTCTTGTTAAAAGTTTTGACCATTTTATGTATCCTCTCGCAAAGGATGTAGCTTCCACACGCGGCGATGTAATCAGAGCGGTTGTGGGATCTCACAGGTGCTCTTAGGACAAAGGAACGACAGCACAGTAGTGAAAACGATCAAAAGGGCACTTATTGTACCTTTCGTACACTAATGCCCGCTAGTCGAATTATTACCTATGGGCGCGCGACGAATTGCGGAGGTCCGACTCACCGCGATCGGCTAGCGAGCGAATATGCTCACCCCATGCTGGAAACTAATGCCTAGTCGTTCGCGTGTACAATCACGCCAGCGGTGGCGTGTGTGAAGGATGATCGCTTATTCGTTCATTCCGGTGCCATGCGGGCTCCGACGCCTCGCGAGACGGTCTCGCGGTCGGCACACGCGCGGTACATCCGCGCCGTTCGCCGATGACAAGCCAAAGTGGAACAGCCTTCTCCCTTTTGCGCCCGCGCAACCATTCGTTAGATGACGTTAGAAGCGCAACACTCGCGCCATGTTTCGGTAATACTCTGCAACCAGACCTAGAGCACTGCACGGGCCTGATTTTTCGGCCCGAGTCGGGCCCGGGTCCGCTTTACGATGCCCGAGCCCAGCCCGGGCCCATAATACAAAGCCGGAGCCCGGCCCGGGCGTACATGACCGAGACTAGCCCTGGCCCGGCCCGGGCCCGGGCGTTCATTACTAAGTTATAGGTCCCGCGTGTGCATGGCCAGGCCCGGGCTGTAAGAAAAAAAATTATATTTTTACTTACAGATTGTACCGTATCTGTCAGCCTCACCTTCTCGAGGTTTTATCAGCTGCAGTATATAAGCAATAAAAGGTCGAAATCTTTGTTTCTCCCACGGGAACATCAGTAATCCGGCCCATTGCCTTTGCTGCTATTTTTCCGCTGGTGCACACGCACTTACCTTGATTTGTACGATATGGTTCTATGACGTCATTTAACATGCAAATATACAGGGTCTTTCATTTTAGCTGAACCAAGTTTTTAAATATTACCTGTGGCAGATTGTACAATTATAATCCTTGATCTAAACTACTCAATGAGGCAGCTATTACTTCAAGGAGAAATCAAAGCGCCTAATTGAAGAACTAACGTAATTACACCAATTACCTTTTTAATTAATTATTTTACGGCTCATCTTTCAATCTGCGAATTATAGCCACTGAGTTCGCAAGGCGTATCCACTTGGAACGAATTCTCAGGACTGAACCAGTTTCGAGATACTAATTTTCGATGTGTCCGACGAAGTGCATGGTCGTTCCAGTTAACTTTATGAAGAAAACGCTGTTTTATGCATTGAAGCACAAAAGTAACTGGCCTTAGCGCTAAAATAATGCAATTGTATCGACACTGGTAATAGTGCAATC
This sequence comes from Dermacentor silvarum, assembly GCF_013339745.2. NCBI lineage: Eukaryota > Metazoa > Arthropoda > Arachnida > Ixodida > Ixodidae > Dermacentor > Dermacentor silvarum. Next base: position 361,103,756 of record NC_051154.1, read on the forward strand.
GCAAAAGCGGCAACATCAAAATGGTTTGAGGAGTGGTTCTTTGTATGATTTATTTTTCTTCACGCGGAAACACTTTTCGTTTTGCGGAAAAGAAAAAAAATTGCGTAGCTTGCACTAGCGGCGTAATGCTAAAGAGACAGCGTAGTTGATGGGCACCTAGCTAGTCCTGGCTTTTGGGCTAGGCTAAACACTACCAAGTCATTCCCAGCATTTCCTTGAATTTATGTATTATTGAATAATTATGGATTAGCTATTGATTGGCTATCGATTGTCTATCGCAAGATATTGGCCATGTATTTGGGCCAGGCTAAGCACTACCAAGTTATCCGAATTTATTGATTATTGATCGATTATTGATTAGCTATTGATTGGCTATCGATTGGCTATCGTAATGTATTGGCCACGTGTTTGGGCTAGGCTAAGCACTACCAAGTCATCCTCAGCATTTTCGGGAATTTATTGATCATTGATCGATTATCAACTAGCTATTGATTGGCTATCAATTGCCTATCAATGACTGACTAAGTTTAAGTAGTCCCCACCATTCTTAGCTAGACTTATCCAGGCTCAGCTTCGCTAGTTCACAGGTGTATGTGCCATTGCGCGTGCATCCTTTCTGCACTGGTGCCAGGATCGGCCCACATTTTTCGATCCAGCAGACACATTACGCCTGGCTGAAGCAGCTCCGCTGTTAAAAATGAGAACTTAATCTGTTTTACTATTTTCTTTGATAAGATATACAGTCATCTGATCAGATATACAGTCAAAGAGCGGTGTGGATCAGAGAACAAACGGGGATAACGGATATTCTAGTTGACACTGAAGCCGAAAAAATGGAGCTGCGCAGGCCATGTAATGCGTAGGATGGATAACCGATGGACCATTATAGCTACTGAATGGATACCAAGGGAAGGGAAGTGCAGTCGAGGACGGCAGAAAACTAGGTGGGGTGATGAAGTTAGGAAATTCGCAGGCGCAAAGTGGAATCAGCTAGCGCAAGACAGGGTGAATTGGCGATCGCAGGTCGTCCTGCATCGTCCTGCATTGGACATAAATATAGGCTGATGATGACAATGACAGTAATCTTGCACGTGACACATCAGCTTGGTACAGAATGCATTGAACCATGGAATGCCTAACGGTCGCGTGAGCTTGAAGGCCTACTTGGGCCCTTCAATGAGCGGGCCCGCGGCTTTAAGCCCGGCCCAACCCGCGGACCGGGCCGGGCCCGGGCTTTCGGGTCGGCCTGGGCCCGTGCAGTGCTCTAACCACACCAACCACCACCGCCGTACAGCCGCGCGGCGAAGACGGATTACAGGAGACGGGAACCATGCGAGGAAAACGATATCTGGGGACGCGTGAGAGTAGCGCATCCCCGACGGTGTTTCGTGTTTGGTGTTTCGTGGCGCAAGGGCCAAGTGTGGTCAAAGAGCGCCAGGCTACAGGTAATTAGTTACCAATGGATTAATGAATTATGTAGTTTGTTATGACATGGCTGTAGAGGGGCCTAAAAACAATGGATGTAAAGTCCGTAAAATGCATATGTAACAAAATTATGGAAATGACCAATAAATGTACTCTGAAAGAAGAAATACATTGAGAAGGGCGGTTAAAATGAACTACCATATGTCATTTGTGAAAATTTTCAAAAAGCATTACTGCATGTTCAGGGCCCTTGAAACGCAAGGGCGTGGAAGCATGTGCGTTGCAAAGGGATCCTATCGCAGCAGCAGCCTCTTGCAGGAGGATGCCATATGAATGTCTATTGCCTATCACTTTCAATATAGCAAAATCATTTAAAAAGTTTAAAACTGATTTGCTATCGAAAAACGGCTCTGGTCCATATAACATTGCCGGATGGCGGGGAATATGCTCTCTGTAAGCTGAAGGGAAATACTTTCTACGTAGAAGTTCTGCTTCCTGGCATTCAAGCCAAACATGAAGGACGGTGAGCCTCTCACCACATTTGCAACAGGTAGGAGGCTCATCACCAGTCAGCAGATAATTGTGGGTACCATACATGGGCCCTATTCTGAGTCGACGGAATAGGACATTGATGTGCCGTGTTTTTGTTGTGGAGGTACAAATGCCTAACTGTTGTTTTATTACGTACAGCTTATTATTCGTTTCAGCCTCCCACACACGTTTCCAATGTTTTCTTTAAATTTCTTGCGTAAACAAGGCTTAAGATATTCGGCAGGGACAGCCGTGGTAGAATTAAGAGCTTCCGATGCAACTGATGCAGCCATTTCGTCGGCAAGCATATTACCCTCTATTGCCTTATGCCCAGGAACCCAGCATACTGTCACATGTTTATTAGATCAATAAATAGTGCACAATAATGAATAAAGCAAAATAAAAACAAGATTATTGTGCTTTTTTAAAGACAGTAAAGCTTTTACAACACTTAAGGAGTCTGTGAATATTATTGTCTTTTGTACTTTGGATTCCTTGATGTGTTCAACTGCAGACAGTACTGCATAAGTTTCTGCTGTAAAAATACTTGTCTGAGGGTGCAGAACGCCGGACTCGGGGAAGGAAGGACCCAAAGCTGCGTACGATTCGCCGGAATGTGAGTTTGACGCATCCGTGTAAAATTCAGGGCAAGAATACTTTGACTGAAGGTCTAAAAAGTGCATGTGAATGTCTGTCTGTGGAGCGTGTTTCGTGACCTCGATAAACGATATGTCACGTTCTACCACCCACCACTGCCATGGAGGTACCTGCTTTGCTGGTGGCATTAGGCGATGTTCGAGCAATGGGACCCCCATTTCACTACTTAGCTTTTTCACACGCAGTGAAAAGGGCTCTCCTGCTGCAAGTCCATTGCGAAACAGTATGGCATATGTGGTATTGTTTGTGGTCCTGTAACAGAGGTGTTCAAGGTTCGAATGCACTTTCACAAAATAAGTAAAACTAGAGTATGACCTCTGCAAATTACGAGACCATTCATTCGATTCCACGGAGAGACTTTGTACAGGACTTGTCCTGAAGGCGCCCGTGGCCAATCGGATGCCTAAATGATGAATCGGATCCAACATTCTTAACGCGGTTGGCGCAGCAGAGTGATACACCACGGCACCGTAATCTAAGCGTGATCCTACTAGGAATTTGTACAGGTTCAATAAGCACTTTTTGTCACTGCCCCATGTTGTGTGTGCGACAGTATTTTGAGAATTTTCGTTGTTTTTAGGCATTTAACTTTGAGATACCAGATGTACGTGGGAAAGGAAATACAGTTTAGTGTCCATGTATCACACCTAAAAACTTGCGCTCCGCGTTTAAAGTTAGGCGCTGGCCAAGGAGTTCAATAGTGGGCTCTGGCACGAGGATAGGTTGGCTAGAATGGGAATAATAATACTTTATTCGTACTCAGAGAGTAGGATATGTGGTCTAGGCATATAGGGTCACAGAAGGCGGAACTGCCTATACCGGAGTGGTTTGCGCGCCGAACCTGGGACCCGTGGAGCGTGTGAGACATCTGTTCTTTTTCTTTCTTTAGTCAGAGTCCTGCTAATGTATTTTGGCAAGTTCGGAAGCCCTGTGGGCACGGCATCTTCTGAGAGGGCAGGAATGCGACGTACGTTGTATCAAGACTGCAGCTCTATTCATGAAGTTGCGACCGATAAACCTAGAGGGGAAAAAAACAGACGGTGGTGGTCAGATCGAGCTAGCCTGAAAGGCCTCGTGAATAATACTAGGATGACAATGCCGCGACGATGCTGTGCAACACGCTATCTATTGCAAGAAACACCCCAAAACATGTGACGAGACCAACTGACGGCGAAGGCAAGGAGGCGAGGCGAGGCCGGCGCGGCTAAGCTTACCGCGCCGTACCGCGCCGCGAGAAGCAGTGCCATTTTCCCCTGGTGGCATCGGTGTGCAAGGGGGTCACGCGCGCCCGAAGGAAAGCGCCGCCGGTATTCACACCTCCCCATTCTAGCCACCCTAACGAGGCTCTTCTTTCTTGTAAAGAGGACACAGGAGCTTTTCTGGGGATTTAACTTAAATACATTTTCGTTAGCCCATTTGGACACTTTGTTTAGGCAAAGCTGAACATGTCGTTCGCAGACGGCGTGTTTACATGACTTAAATCCTATTTGAACATCAATATATGCAGAATAAAACAGTTTGCGTAATAGATGAACGCAAGGAGTTATTTTTTTATAATAAAAAGGGGACAACTGATTACGCCACCCTGCGGCACCCAGGTTTCCTGGATAAAGGACCTGGACGAAGCATTGCCAGTTTGAACACGGAATGTCCCATTTTTTAAGTAATTTTCAATAACGTTTAACATGTTCCCCCGGTTACCCATTCCTGACATATCCCGCGTAATTCCGTAGCGCCACGTGGTGTAGGCTCTTTCCATGTCAAGGAACACTGACAAAAAGTACCGTTGATGCGCAAATACATCACGAATGGTAGCCTTGACGCGTACGAGGTGGTCTGTTGTCGACAGCCTTTCCATGAAAGCACATTGATGTGGATCAAGCCACTTTTTGGATTTGAGAAAGTGCAAAAGACGGTGATTAATCATCTTTTCAAACAGCTTACATAGGCAGCTGGTCAGTGCTATTGGGCGGTAACTTGATACCAAGGATGGGTCCTTGCCCTGCTTCAAAATTGGGACAACGATAGCTTCCTTCCATCTAGCTAGAAGGTATCTGGCGGCCCAAATTGTGTTGAAAATTGCGAGGAGCGTAATTTGCGTGTCAATGTGTAAGTACTTGAGCAGGTCATACATGATCCTGTCAGCTTCCGGCGCCGAGTTTTTGCATGCGTTCAAGGCAGCTTTCAGTTTAGCGATGTCGAAGAGACTGTTGTATGGTTCGTTTTGTCTGAATCTGCGGTCAAGTGCCTTATGCTCTTCTATTTCTTTGTAATTTAGGAATGATTGGGAATAATGCATAGAGCTAGACACACGTTCGAAGTATTCCCCAAGCGCATCAGCTTGGTCTTCTGGGCTGTTCCCTTCGTCATTTACCATGGGTCACGGATGGCTGTATTGCCCCTTAAGGCTTCTTATCCCAATACATACTTTTGCCTCCTGGGTATCCGAAATATTGCCTGAAAGGAACCTTTCCCAGCGTACCCTCTTAGGTTGCCGTCGCGTCCGCCTTCCCTGTGATTTAATGTGTTTGAACTCAAGCAGGCTTTCAGCTGTTGGCGATCGACGGAGTAGGCCCCATGCTTGATTTTTTTTGCGTTCCTGCTTGCAGTCTTCATTCCACCAAGGCACTCGTCTTTTGAATGAGCTGCCACTTGATTGTAGAATGCATTTCTCTGCTGCGTGAGTAATAAAAGCATTAAAATACGCAACTGCTTCGTCTATACCTAGTTCGCTGATAAAATCTCGTGGTAACAATGTCAACTCTTTAAAAAGTTTCCAATCGGCGGAGGATAGTTTCCACCTAGGGACATGCGGAGGGGAGTTATGTTGGGTTACTAAGTTTAGAGTTACTGTAAAGTTGTCACTTCCGAATAGGTGTTTGATTACACTCCAATCTAAGTCGGAAAAAAGGGAAGCAGAGCCAGTGAACAAGTCTAATGATGAATATGAATGATGATGTAGATTAAAATAGGTTCGCTTCTTATTATTGAAGAGGCATGCACCGGAGAGAATTCACGAGGAAGTTTCCTATGAATCTACCTGCCGCGTCGCATCGTGAGTCTTCCCACGTCGTGCTATGAGCGTTAAAATCTGCCACGAACATGTAGGGTTCGGGAAGATGATCAATGAGGTTATAGAAGTCTGTTTTCTCGGGATGATGGTTCGGGGGTACATAAATTGAGCATACGGTTACCAACTTACTGAAAAGAATTGATCGAATTGACACTGCCTCAAGACGCGTCAAAAGGGCGACATATTGACGAGCTACAGACTTGTCGGCAACTATTGCTACACCGCCAGACGTGGCAATCGCCACGTCATGGTCTTTACGGTAGATGGCGCATTGACGAAGAAAGTTTGTGTGTGTGGGTTTCAGATGTGTCTCTTGAACACACAACAACTTTGAATTGAACCTGCGTAGGATTTCTTTAACGTCATTGAGGTGGTGGAAGAGTCCTCTGACGTTCCACTGTAATATTTGTGTAGTCATGGTGAAAGCGTTTTGTGTTGTGTGTTCAAGAGAGGAAAGCTATGTTAGCCCACAGGGCCCTTTCTAGGCCCCGTGATGCCGGATTTGTCTTTTTTGGCGCGCTCCTGAGAGCTGCACCAATCCTTCGGCGCGTGAGACGTCGATTCACTTGGTAATGTATCCATCACCTCCGCCGATGCGCTGGATTCCCGCTCGCGGTGTAGGCTCACGGGTGATTCGGGCTTCTCTGCGCGAGCAGAGGCCCCAGCAGTCTTAGAGGGCGCAGGCCTGGAGGTCTGCTGGCTCACCTTGCTGGGTGGCGGAACAGCTGATCCCGCAGGGGGGGGGGGGGGGGCGAGTGCCGCTACCGCCAGTCCAGTCTGCGTGGTCCTAACAGCCGCCGAGAACCGTTGTGGCACTGCCCCCTGCCATGCCATTTCGGAGAATGTCGGTCCCTGTACAATAGAGAGGAGTTTGCGCGCTTCTTTCAACGAATTGTTTTCTTTGACTTTTAGGGGTAGGTTTTCTTTTTCCTTCTTCCATGAAGGACAGGAGTTAGTATAAGCAGGGTGATCACCGTCGCAGTTTGCACAGTGGAATGGGTCGTTCCAGTTGTCCACACGGGGTGGTCATGCGACGCACACTTTGCACAGGTGCTACGGCCACGACAGCTCTGAGAGCCCTGACCGTATCTTTGGCACTTAAAACAGTATCAGGGATTTTGTCTATAAGGTCTGACATTGAGTTTGATGTAGCCTGTTTCAATTTGTTCGGGGAGTGTGCTTTACAAAAAGTGAGAATCAGGTGTTTTGTCAGAATTTTCTTATCGTCTCGTCGGATCTTAATTCGCTGCACATTCGTGACATGTTCTTTCCAGCCCTCAAGGAGCTCTGTCTCAGTCAATTCTAGTAAGTCTTGTTCTGAAATTACACCTCGTGTGCTGTTGAGGGAACGATGTGGTGTTACCGAAACCCTTACTAATAAATTAGAATCGGTAAAGAATCGCAGCACCCTTTTTATAATGTGTAACTTCTCCCGCACGGCTAGCGTAACTGCAATGAAAAGTACCTTGAACCTTCCTAGTCTTTCCCTTCGCAGAAAACTATCGCGAATGATAACCTTTCACAAGATTTATTACCCCAATCATCAGCTAAAAGGGGATCTTCTTTCTGAGCCATCATTCATATCACCTCGCACAGATCATCGCCCTAAGGTATTCCATATTGCCGGACTAATGCGTACTTTAACTCTTTTGTGCCAAAGACGGCTAGCGATTGGAACCACCTGCCCACCTGTGTTGCCGACATATATGACACGTGTTTATTTAAAACTGCCACTGAAAACAATGGGTTCGCCTAATCTGTCTTGTTCCTAATCTGATTTGCATTTCACCTAAACTTACACTTTTTCGCTGCTATATACGATAGTGTTTTCTTTTGTGTACACCATATTGTTTTCTTTTGGGCCAAGGACGGCTAGCATTGGAACCACGTACCCGCCTGAGTTGCCGATATTTCTGACACGTTTTAATTTTTTTAACTGCCGCAGAAAACTATGTATTTGCCTAATCTGCCTTGTTGCCAATATGATCTTGCATTCTGCCTAAACATACGTTTTTTTTTTGTTGCTGGATACCATATTGTTTTATTTTTGCTGCAATATGACTTCTTTTTATACCACTCCCTTCTGTAACGCCCCCTGGGCCTTGAAGGTATTGAAATAAATAAATAAATAAATAAATTGTCGGTGAATTTTTTAATCCACATAAATGATGTCACTGCCAATATAACTTCATCAGCGCGACTGTTTTCGTCTATGGGCAAATGCCTAACGATTCAGATGTTATTTCTTTACAATCCGATTAGGATGTTATTTCTTCACAAGCAAATTAATTAAACCTAACAGTTTTGTGAGGCATGGCAGATGGAAATTATTATGCAGGAGACTAAGCATCTAATATCTTCTGCAGCTTTGAATAAATCTGCTAACCAGGAGACAGTACATGTGGCCAATATTCAAGCAGTTTCTTCAATTAAGTACCTAGGAGTGTTGTGTAAGTTTGTTCTAAGCTGGAATAATGACACACAACATATTACTAGTAATGCTCTAAAAAACCTTGGTATTTTATAACGACATTTGCATGGTCGTCAATATGGGTACAAGACTATGAGCTTACAAAACCTTAATCAGGTCGTCATTGGAATACGCATCAATCATGTGGCACCTCAGCAGGATAACTTTATCAGCTTGCTCGAATCAATGTAAAATAGAGCAGCATGGTTTATCATCTCCTCATATTCACGTTACCATAAAGTGCCCATACTGAAAGCTTATTCTGACGCCATTGACCGCACGAAGAAAACTTGCCCGTCTATCTTTCTTTGACAGCCTGTATCACAGTTATCTGTCATTGGGTCGTAGTAGCATTCTTCAAGCGCATCATGTTTCAGGCCGTGGTGACCATGCTTTTAAGGTTAAAGCGATTTTCGCCCATACTAAAAATACAAAAATTCAACGCTTGTTTTATCAATCACAGAATCTAATTCACCCCATTCATCCGAAATCGCCACGTTAACAGATTTGTCCGCTTTTCAATCGACGGTATTAAATTTTATGATTATAGACTGTGTTCGAGTTGAATTTATTTGGCTAGTATGTGTACTTCCATATGTGCTTTTTGTATCGCGCAAACTTTATTCTTTTAACTTGCATGTATCCCTTCGTTTATCTCTGTTTACGAGTTGCTACTGTGCACATGTGCTTCACTTGATTGTCATCCCTGATTATCATCTGAATGCCGACATGGCTTTTACTTCTTTCTGGGGTTTCATGTGCCAAAACCAGTTCTGATTGTGAGGCACGCCGTATAGTGGACGTCTCGGGATGAATTTTGACCACCTGCTTTTCGGGCACTTAAATAAACATATAAGTAAAATACACATGGGTTCGTCTGACAAAAATTTTTTTCTGTTTTAGTTGTATTATTATGTGTAGTTGACACAATTTTCATATCGTTTTTTTTTTGTTCAAGTCCGACAGTTGTAAACATTTATACGTCAGATTTTGTGTTGAAATATTGCAATTTCAAAAAAAGAATTCCTGAAAACCGGGAAGCTCCACCGTAAGTAGAGGGATAGCCTCCGAGTTTGGCGCATCGTAGGTACCAAAATCGGTAGTGATATTACGTGAATATCCAAAATCAGATTTGAACTACGTGTCACGCTTATGTTCAGTACGCGGAGCGCTGTGGGCACGCTCTGCTCCGCTGTAGCCTTCGCAGCGCAAAGCATCAATGAGGGAGCAAGGTCGATCCAAATGGTCACGAAGCTTCGGGCGAAAAGCGGTTCAGAACGAATTGTCACAGACATCAGCAAGGGTGGTTATGGGAGCAGCGATTGAAGCGCGACTATGTTTCGATGGAACAAACATTGCGAAAGCAAAAAAGCGTTTTTTTAACTAAAACGATACAATGTTTGATTCATTCAACGAAAATAACATTACTAATCAATTTTATACACGCATGGCGAGAAAAGAACAACTTTATTTTACTTGATCATTATCAATAAATACCTTTTTTTCTGCGCCGACCGTAAAAGCGCCCACCAATAGCGGCGGGCGTTGACGCCGCTATCACTGGCAATGCAATGCAGCTCTTGAAGTGGGCAGAAAGTGGCACTCGTAAAGTTCACCTGTTACAATATGCCCCTCTCTCATGTTGTGTTGCTATGCTTGTCGACGTTTGTCTAAATTTGGTGAGGCGTGTATCTTCATTGTTTCTTAGCCTGTTCACTCAAAAGTAGTGAGTTGCGACCGCCAGAGAATTGTTTAGTTTAGTAAACATTAACATTAGTTTACAAAATGACCCCACTTTTGTTTTTAACGGATATGGCGTCACTTTATTTTTTCTTTCGCCGGAAGTGTTCCCTCCTCACACAGATGTCGGTAAGCCCCATGAACCGCCGGTGAACCGCCATGTTTTGAACGTATGGGCTTCTGTGGAAGCTTCGCTACCAGGTGTATTTACCTTGGACGGAGCGGGAGGACAGCGAATGCGATCACAGGCAACATTTGCGTGCCAATAACTCGACTTCTGCTGAAAGCATTGAAGTACTGTTTGCTGCAAAGTCTACCCGGAATAGTCTGTTTTAACTTCAAATGCACTTCACGACTTCGATAATAAGAGGTTCAGGGCCTCTTTAAGGTATATTTGCTGTTAAGGCTCTCAGAAATTATTTCATCTTTATCCTGGTCTACTGGGTTCTTTCAATATTTTGTGTTGGGCTGCTAAGCACGAGATCGCGGGATCGAATCCCGGCCATGGCGGCCGCATTTAAATCGGGGCGAAATGCGAAAACACCTGTGTACTTAGATTTAGGTGCGCGTTAAAGAACCGCAGGTGGTCCAAATTTTTCCGGACCCCCCATTACGGCGTGCCTCATCATAAGAACGTGGTTTTAGCACGTAAAATCAAATAATTTAAATTTTATTCTTTCAATATTTGATCTGGCATGTTTTTTATGGCATTGGAATGGCTTTTGCACCCGACACATTCCGGCTCTTTTTCAGGTTAACTTCCACCGGGACCACACCAAGCTCATCATGTGCCCTGTGACGTCAGCCGTGTCGTTTGTTGACACCAACAGGGTATTACACACTTACCGACTAGAGAAACTTCGGGTGGGCTGTCCTTATCTCCTGCTTTCTCGACTCAAGTACGCGCACGCCGTCTTGGGAAAAATGGCGGAGATGCCTTGCAGCAGCGACCAAAAGACAAGGAAGCCTATGGTCCTATGTGGCGTATCAGCAGGGCCAGATGGCGCTACTGCATCCTGATGGAGCCACAGTGACGAATGTGGATATGTCAAGCAGCTCGGCGGCGCCGTGACCCGAGGTTGGAATCTCAGTATGACTGAATATCATTTGCCATGTGAATACAGATTCTCACTCGACGCTAGCACCAAGGCCCCCTTCAGTTACGGCCCTAGCAGGCGGGCGACGCTTTAAAGACGTCATGGCAACAAGAAGAGCAGCCGCGCGGCGCTTCTCGGCCTTGCGCTTTTTTTTTTTATGCCGGCCCTCTCCGCTGGCTTTCCTCCGCTGCCCCCGCCATGCCGCGCGCTCCGCTTTTTTTTTTTTTGTTGTTGTTGTTGTTTTTGGCCTGTGCGCGGCGTTTTCTTTTTTCTTGCGCGCGCGCTACGCCGCGCATTGGCATTGTGTACTCGCGCGTGCTGCGCGGTGAGTTATTTGTGCGTTTGCATGTACGCAGTCTTGCTCATTACTGCGATCACGCCAGCATGTGCGAGAAAATAAAAAAATGCATTCCACTTCCAACACAACAGATCTTTGGCCTCGTTTTATTGTCATCGTTTCCGAAAACCAACATTTTCGTATAATGTGGTGTGATACACGCTTAGAAAATGAAAATAAATGAAGGATACACGTGATGTTCATGACTACTAAACAACACAAATGTTCAGACAGTGAAATAAAAAATTGAACCCATTAAACACGAAGGCCGTTTCATGTATACACATATAAAGAAAAATATTTCTATTTAATCCCCCAATTACCAAAGTACAGAACTATACAGAAGTACAAAATCGAGCTCTTTAGTTCTGATATATGCACTCCGATATTGCACAAAACTGGACGACTCGTATGACATAGCCAACAAAACTTAAGAAAGCGAGAATTCACTCGCAATGGCAAAGACAAGAGCCGGGTCCATGAAGTCTGTCCTCGTGAACCGCGCCGAACAAATCCTGTATTTGTTGACTTGTTTGCGGGGCAAACCCATGAAGTCTGGTCTTCCGGAATACTCCAAGAACGCTTCCATCCTGAATGAAAGTAATAAAACCATAAATTCCAACGATATAAAGTGTGCAGTCGTATCACGCAAAGGTGAACTCGTTTCGTCCTCTCAGCACATTACAAGATGTGATAGATCTACATTGAGTATCAGAAACGCGTTTTTAAGTGATGGCGAGTGATTAGCAGCAGACAAATGGAAAGCACACATCCAAGCACGCGGTTATACGAGACGCAAAGGTCAAACTATACAGCATGTCTCAAGTGCTTTATGCTGCAATAAAACTTGTGTTTGAGCCAGTTGGTTCATAGCTGAAAACCTTGACGAGTAAAAAACAGGGACGAATAAGACACAGAGGACACAGGACGGGCGCATTACGTAGCTTTATGTTCGCTGCTTGTTGGTGCAACGATATTACTGTAACATCTGACTCTTTTCAAATCACATAAAGCCAACAGACAACGAAGCCAAGGAAAGCATCGGGGAAATTAAGTGTAGTTGAAATTGGATTGTAGAAAATAATGAAGAAAAGGGAAATGAAAGTGGACGAAAAGGTAACTTGTCGCCGGCGGGAGCCGAACCCGCAACCTCCGCATTACGCGTGCGTTGCACTACCAATTGTGCTATAGCGACCGCTATCAATTCGTCCATTAACTTGGGTATTTATGTTTACTAGATCTAGCCCTAGGAGTGTTAGTGCTTTTGCAGTGTTTTTGCTGTTGCCGATTTAGCCGGCTTTACGAACTTATCTGAATAAGCTCGTCTAATACGGGTGTCATACAGTGCACTTTTCATCGCGATCAAGCCCAATCCGGATCAAATTTCTCGCTTGTGATTGGCTCTTTTGCGCAAGATGCGCGAGGAAGCCAATTGCGGTAGCTAATTTTGATCTTAATCGGGCTTGGTAGCGATCACAAGTGTATGTGTGACACCGGTATTAAGGAAGTGCCCCTCTGGTATACTCGTTAGGGATTTTGCAATGCTAATAAAGCAGCACAAGTGCCATCACAATTTATTGTTTTACATGCAATCTAGGAATCTCATACCACCCCATTTTTCAAGATTCTTACAACATATTCCCAATAGAATTTCATTCTCATAACTCAATGCAACAATAGTAAAATTGTAGAACGAGTCCAAATTCGTAAATCTCACCAAAAGATTCAGGACCGATGGCAGGTACGAATTATACCAACAGAACCTAGAACTCATAAGTGGCAGTGACGGTTTTGTACACACCTTGTCAAAGCAAGCAGATCAGATTCCTTGTCGGGCTGCTCAGACTACATTTTGCCACAGGCTCCCATGTGGTGTAGAGACGCCTCCGTCTCACGAAATCGTGACATCCTTAAACAATAAGAAATGTTCAGTTTATTGCAATCACTACTCAAACTGCAAACTTGTGATTTAACAAGACCGCGTTAAATTGTGAAAAGACCTCAGCCAGCTACATGGTTGTGCAAATATCTAATTCTGACATCACGGGCAGTTATTTAACCTGTCAAATGCACGAAGACATACAGAACACTCAACAGAAGAAACACAGGTTGTCTTGACAATCTATAAGCAGAAAAATTTGCATACAAGCTAAAATGTGCTCATGAGTCAGACAGAACAATCCGGTGCCGTCTCGCGCAGATGTCAGCTGTGAAGACAACACGTCAACGTACTTCTAGAAATGTATATACGATTTCTGGCTGAGAAATTACGTACAGAAGCAGTGACATTCGCGGCATCAATTTTTGTGCCCGTTCAGACTAAACCATACTCGGCGCTAGCGTATTTCATAACAGAAAGCAAAGAAACAATAGATGAAGCTCTTGGCAACATCCTACACTTGTTTGAGGGTAACTTTCATAAAACGTTTCGCTAAATGTATACTACGGCATTAATGACAAACATTAGGAAAGCACTTTTAGAATTTTTGTCGCTGTACTAATCATCTTTTGTTCCGCCTAACAAGGCACACTACACGAACTATAAAAATGCGCCAAGCGCCGGACTTACCTCTCGAGACATACTCGGAAAACGCTCCTTTGTGTCAGGTCCGGCGGCATCGACTGCACGAACGGTCCTTCCGGCATAAACACTGTTAAATTCCGGATGAATGTAATAGTACAATTTCCAACACATTCTTCCGTGCACTGTGAAGTACCAGAGGCTGCTAATGAGCCGGGAACAAAGAGCGCGAATGGACAGAACTACGGTGACCAACAACGCCGCACCGCACGAAAGATACAGCTAGCTAGCAGCGTTGCACAGGCCCAGGGGCTTAGCGATCGCTGATGTGCACAAAAAAGAGCACTTTTTCTCTCGGTAAAGCGTAAATATGATTAAACTACCACATCAACCGTCCGCAAGGAAAATATTCATTCAGCGCTCACATACTGACAGCCCAACGTTTCTAGACTGGTAACATTTTGACAGCCGAACACGGCACAATGATGTCAATACGTCATCATAGAGGCACCGGAAGCTTTGCAAGAGCAGGATAAACGTCATGGCGGCCATATTGTTTACATCGTCGTCTACCGTTTTGTCGTCTCAGGCAACGTTGGTCTATGGCTCTTCGGCACGGTGCTCCACGCTAATCGTGATCACATGGATAGTGGCGGCTGGTATTCACATGTTATGCGAGTGATGCGGCGTGTTTCAACAACGTTTCTTTTAACATCGAGGACAGCAACCTGCGGAGCAGCCGTATCAACCGGTCAGGGCCGTTAAATCGCAGCATATCGTGGTTTGGTTTGTGAATGTTTGTGAATTCAACAAGGTGCTCGTGTTTTAGTGCGGCGTTATCGACGACGCATTTGGTGTCGAGTGGCGTCGTCGACGCACTTTGTTCTGGCTTGTGTGCCGCTTTGCGGATGCGTACAGTTAATGAGGAGTGCCGCCTGTTGCCACGCCGGCTCGATTTGCGTTCTAGCCATCGCGCGAGAACGTCCGCACTGTCTGTCGCGAGTGCTTTCGGACACTGCTTGTGTTCTGTGTGTGTGTGTGTGTGCGTGTGTGTGTGCGTGTGTGTGCGTGTGTGTGTGCGCGTCTGTGTGCGCGTGCGTGCTATGCGTCGTTATTGTGTCAGGGATTTGCAAAAGTGTTTTTTTCATTTGTTTTCGGCGTGCGCGAACGCCAGGATATGCTGCATGTTCGTCATTTAACGACCCTGCTTAAATGTAGGGACATTGACATTTTGGTCGTTTCGAGGTCAGCTTTTAACGCATAGCAAAGCGTTGCCTTGCTTTGAACCATCACTGCACGAACTACTTAGTTATTTCTCCGTTAATTTCAAATTCAGTTTTGTGTAGTATATACACAGATAATGCTCCGTTGCCACGCTAAACTCGTATTTGCCGCTGTTGAGCATATATGAGGTTTTTTTACTACGTCAAGCTCTCTCAGCATACAGTGCACAAGTTGTGACTTAGTGCAAATAAGTTTTCAAGCAGCAATTGGGCAAAATGTGTTGATCGTATGACAGCATTAGTGATTGATGGTTATGTAATTTCTTTACTTTTTTCTGTCAAAGTGCGATAGATTTTGGCTGCTATTTTGGCTATTTATTCACCAATTTATTTACACTGAGTTTGTGGTTCTTTTTATGTAAGTTTGGCCAGTTTTTGCCTGCCTGCTACAGTTTGGCATAAACAGGCACTAACAACCTCTTAAAATATGGGCAATAAAAAGTGACTAGCAGATTTGATAGTCTTGTGGGGGCTGTGACATAATTACTAACGCGAACAAGACTAACGGAAAAAAGGTGGGATAGGACAGAGTGCTCTGTCCTGTGCCACCTTTTTTTCCGTTGTTGGCACTAGTCACAGCAACTGCATCAACACCAACTAACCCAACTTTCTTCCTTAATTACTCGTCGTGTGGGGGGGGGGGGGGGCACACTTAGCTGTTTGGAAAATGTGCAGCTTGAACTTTCTGCGTTGCTACCTCTGACTGACAGCTCTGACGCAAGCAATATGATTCGGGTGTGACAAAGCCCGTGCATCTTCTGTTACTGATCAAACTACATGCAATAAAATCATTTGCCAACTCGTCCTTGTTGGATGTGTTTTCAAGGAGCTCTAATCGCATTGCCAGCTTCTTTTATTCTGCATAAAAACAAACCTATAGCATTTTTTTCCAAAATTGTGAAGGTACTCAACCCTATATTGCATTAAAAGCTTCGGATGATCCACTCTGAACAAGGGACGTACTCTCGGAAAACAGCTGTTGGCTATCACTGTCAGTGCGCGCTTATTGGCTGGTAGCAATGCGTCACACGAAGGCAATTGTATTGCCATAAGTGATTATCCGAGAATATGTCCCTAAGTGAAGATCATTGCATCATTAGGACTGACATGAGCTTTGATGGGGATGTGTGTGTCCATTATATGAAATTGCAGAAATTCAACACTGGAGCTCTTATTTACTCTGCAGTTTATGCTGCTATATGTGGCACAATAGGTTAGTGAGGTCTAGGATTTCTCTCAATTTGAAGAGAGAGAGAGTGAAATTAGTCAAGAGGAAACAGGCCAACCTAGAGGCAGTCAGGGTAAAAGCAGACCAATTCAGGCTGGTGCTCGCAAACAAATATGCAGCTTTGGAACAGGACGATGAAGATAACATAGAGCTAATGAATGAAACCGTAACTAGGCTGATCTCAGAAGCAGCAATTGAAGTGGGAGGTAAGGCACCAAAGCAACCTGTAGGGAAGCTCTCCCAAGAAACAAAGGACCTAATAAAGAAACGGCAAAACATGAAAGTGTCCAACTCAAGAGATCAGATAGAATTCGCTGAACTGTCAAAACTGATCAACAAGAAGAAAGTAAGGGATATTCGAAATTATAACGTGGGAAAAATTGAGGAAGCCGTAAAATATGGACGCAGCATGAAATCAGTAAGAAGAAAACTAGGCATAGGACAAGGCAAGATGTATGCACTGAAAGATAAGCATGGTAATATCATCAGCAATTTCGATGACATAGTAAAAGCAGCAGAACAATTCTATACTGACCTGTACAGTAGCCAAAACAGCCAAGCTTCTTCCATTCGAAATAGTGATGAACCGGATACAGAAGCTCCTTCTATAACTAGTGATGAAGTTAGAAGGGCATTGAAAGATATGACCAGGGGAAAAGCGCCTGGAGAAGATGGAATAACAGTAGATTTAATCAAAGATGGAGGAGATATCATGCTTGAAAAGCTTGCGGCCCTTTATACGCAATGCCTCACCACTTCAAGTGTACCAGAGAGCTGGAAGAACGCCAACATTATACTTATCCATAAGAAGGGTGACGTTAAAGAATTGAAGAATTACAGACCCATTAGCTTGCTTTCAGTATTGTATAAAATATTCACCAAGATAATTTCCAATAGAATCAGGACAACACTTGACTTCAGTCAACCAAGAGAACAGGCTGGCTTCAGGAAGGGGTATTCTACGATGGACCATATCCATGCCATCAATCAGGTAATCGAGAAATCTGCGGAGTACAATCAACCTCTCTATGTGGCTTTCATAGATTATGAAAAGGCATTCGATTCAGTAGAGATATCAGCAGTCATAGAGGCATTGCGTAATCAAGGAGTGGAGGAGGCATACGTGAATATCTTGGCAAATATCTACAAGGATTCCACAGCTACCTTGGTTCTCCACAAGAAAAGTAGAAAGATACCTATCAAGAAAGGGGTAAGGCAAGGAGACACAATCTCTCCAATGCTATTCACTGCATGCTCAGAAGAAGTATTCAAGCTCTTAGACTGGGAAGGATTAGGAGTGAGGATCGATGGCGAATATCTCAGCAACCTTCGGTTTGCAGATGACATTGTCCTATTGAGCAACAATGGAGAGGAATTACAACAAATGATTGAGGACCTTCATCGAGAAAGTGCAAGAATTGGGTTGAAGATAAATATGCAGAAGACAAAGATAATGTTCAATAGCCTGGCAAGGGAACAAGAATTCAGGATCGCCCGTCAGCCTCTAGAATCTGTAAAGGAATATGTTTATCTAGGTCAATTACTCACAGGGGACCCTGATCATGAGAAAGAAATTTACAGAAGAATAAAATTGGGTTGGAGTGCATACGGCAGGCATTGCCAAATCCTGACTGGGAGCTTACCACTGTCGTTGAAAAGAAAAGTGTACAATCATTGCATTCTACCGGTGCTAACAAAAGGGGCAGAAACTTGGAGGTTAACAAAGAAGCTCGAGAACAAGTTAAGGACCGCACAAAGAGCAATGGAACGAAAAATCTTAGTAGTAACGTTAAGAGACAGGAAGAGAGCGGTGTGGATCAGAGAACAAACGGGGGTAGACGATATTCTAGTTGACATTAAGCGGAAGAAATGGAGCTGGGCAGGCCATGTAATACGTAGGATGGATAACCGGTGGACCATTAGGGTTACAGAATGGATACCAAGAGAAGGGAAGCGCAGTCGAGGACGGCAGAAAGTCAGGTGGGATGATGAGGTTAGGAAATTCGCAGGCGCAAGTTGGAATACGCTAGCGCAAGACAGGGGTAATTGGAGATCGCAGGGAGAGGCCTTCGTCCTGCAGTGGACATAAATATAGGCTGATGATGATGATGTGGCACAATGGTTCGACGCCGTCATACAGCAGATTGATTATGTCCTTGCCTGTGCTACAAACGACTCATCATAAAATCTTGCTGTCATCCACGAGCTTTTGTATACACTATGACTTAGGTGCATGCACTTTGTATGCAATTCGTAGTCATCGGCAAAGATCTCGTTGCTCATATGACTACAGTGCGTACACATCACACGCTATCTCGCACACCTCGTACATAATCTCGTTAGGTTGGCGCAGCACATCGCACACATGTCGCACATGCGTACATCTCACACATGCATTCGCGTAGCACCTCGCATACATCTCGTACACTTCGTGAAGTCTACGCAGCTCATGCGTACAGATCTCGCACATTTTCTACGACATCTCGTTCAATGTGCGTAGCACTTCGCACACTTCTCGTACACTTCGTGAAGTCTACGCAGCTCATGCGTACAGATCTCGCACATTTTCTACGACATCTCGTTCAATGTGCGTAGCACTTCGCACACTTCTCGTCAAATCTGTGCGATATGCATACATATCGCACATTTCTCGCACAATTCGCGTACAAATTTCTCAATAAGGATCCCTGTGAGTCCCAGCGAGATCTATCAACGCAGCTCGTGCGGCGTGTGCTCCCGCTGCAACTTGTGACAAGAATGCACTTTTCCCCCCGAGATTTTAGCCATAGATTAGAAAGCAAGGAAAAGATGGCAGTAGCAAACAAAAAAGTGCGTCTTTTGTAACTTTGGCTTTTGAAATGTGATTCTCGGTGGATGTTTGTTGCATTGTTCAAAAAGTTGACAGTCACTTTAGCATACGCTTAAGTGATTGAATGCGAAAGTGTGCGCGCTCGCGAGAAATTCATTACATAACTTGACATTCTCATTCGAATGCGTCGTGAGTTAAAAAATCTAATTAAATTCTGGTGTTTTATATGTTCCAAAACCACGATATGATTATGAGGCACGCTGTAGTGGGGGACTTCGGGTTAATTTTGACCACTTTTAACGTGCAATTACTTCCTATAACTTGTTCTTTCCCACCAAAGGTCGTGGGTTCGAGTATCTTAATTAAGTGGGCCCTAATGAACCTCTCCTTAATTAAACCAAAGCTCGTGGGTTCGAGTGTCTTAATTACCTATATCTTGATTAAATGCGCCCTAATTTACTTCGCCTTAATTAACACCAATCGTAGAGGATTCGACTCCACCAACGATCGTGGGTCCACGTGCCATGATTACCTATATCCAAATCAACTGTCTTATTTAACATTGCCTTAAGTACCACCAAAGGTCGTGGGTTCGAGTGCATTAATGAACTCTATGTTTTAAGGTAGAGTTAACTAAGCCACTCGAAACCACGACTTTTGTTGGTGGCACCATGAATTTAGTTGCCGTAACACCGGACGTCGGAATTTTCGGCCCATGAGCCATCCACGGTTTTCGCCTTACTAAATTGTTTTCAATTTGGCTTGTGTTGTTCTCGTCGTCTTTCGCGTTTTATAGCCTTAAAAAGCGAGCTTTCATTGAAGTAATTCGGTATCTTGCTTTAAAAAACGCGTATCCTGGCATTAAGTGTTCTCGAACAAACAAGTGGTTCTAGGTTTCAACATTTTCGGCGGCATCGGATACTTATGTTCCCTGACCCACCGTAAACATGTCATCTTATGTAGAACTGAATTAAAAAAAAAGTTGCAGTGGCTTAGCTCGGCTATGCCAGGATTTACGTAGCGTTAGCAAAGGTTCAGCTGATTATTCTTAGCTTATTCTTAAGATTATTCTTAAGATAAGATTATTCTTATGAGTCAAGCTTCTCCGTTCTTCTGCGCTGTTGAGCAGCATTTGCGCTCTCCTTCTCCATGGCTATTCGCAATGCACACAGACAGTCGCGCCGCGTTGTGGCCAGCGAGAGAAATATTTCAAAGAGTATCCGCACAGTCAATGGCACAGTGTTACCGTGTGGCTCTCTATGCGCGGGCGCGTTCTGTTTTCCTAACAGCTTCTGCATACGCTATGGAAGAACAAAAAAGTGTTGCGTACCTCAGTGCACCAACCGAGCGGTGAAGGATGAGATAGGCCTTGATTTGTTTCCGCTGGACGCGCATCTTAAAACGAAGTCGGCGGTGAAGCTGCAGATCGGCAAGCCTGTGACTCCGCCAATGAAAGTTTGTAGCGCACACTTGGTCGCCGAAGACTTCTTCTGGAGCAACATTGGTTAGCAGAATGCTAATCGTTGACAGTGTTCACGAAAGCATAAAGATTACGCTTTTACGATGTGGTCGTTGTAGCTTACATGAACGGCACGTTCAATGCGGCACGAAAAAACAAGCTAACAAGTTCGCGCCTATGCCTTACTACGTCCGAACGCTACTGCTACAGCTGAATATTTGTAAATAAGGCTGCCCAAACGTTCCCGCAACAGTTGATTATTTGTAGAGCTATTTAGGCCGCTGGTGACTGGTTTTCGAGCGTAACTGACGGATCGTAACTAGGTTCGGAGCTTCGTGCCGATCGCTAGCTCTGTGGTATATTTGCTTGCACTGATCTTTTTTTTTTGATTGATTGATTGGAAAGCAAGATCGGTGAAAAAAAAGCAGATCGGCGTGCAGACACGGACACAAGAGAAGTGGACAACACAAACGCCGTTTGCGTTGTCCACTTCTCTTGTGTCCGTGTCTGCACGCCTTACCTATTTTGCATTATGAATCTTAACCAACTAGCTCAGCTCTCTGTCGTTCCATGATCGGTGTACGTTTTCTTACTTAAACCGAAAACGCTGCACTCCAGCCATAGCGTTCGTTCTGTAGATACGCTTCGCGTCGCATGCATCCTTCAGAAAGGTGAAGGGCGTCATTCGCCGTAAAATAACAAGCACGCACGCTCTTCTCGTTATGCACGCTTTTGGTTATGCAACGGCATTTCGCAGCCGATGAGAATAAAATCTGAAAAATAAGAATACACTCGGCGTGCGACGAGAATGATGAGAAAAAGCCCGGCATGCTACCACACGGACGCGCCGTCGCCTATTCTGATACTCTCTCGGTCCGCCATCATGGATCGCCTCGCGCGCCACCTGTAGTCCGTGTGCATTGCGAATACCACACTGGCAAACGCCAGTCAGAAGCGCAGTGGCTCCAGCGCAGTGTCAGACGGCGACTGCACAGCGAGCGCGGGCCGGCGCCAGTGCGTCTACCACGGCTACGACGTCACTCCTCTGGAATGCGCAGACCGGCGCCGGTGATCCGCGCGTGGCGGCGGCGGAGTGCGCGAGAGGTGCCGGCTCCGGTGGCTCCGGTGCGCATGCCGTGTGACATCACTGACCCTTGCGCATGCGCAGCACGGCTCTTGATGTGCCGCGCGAAACGGGCTTGGCTAGGCCAGTGTAGCTAACGCTACAAAAGAACTGCACCCGAATAATCTTCACAGCTGAATGGATAAGAGTCCCGCATAGCACTAGCTAGATGGAGGCATCTTAGTCAAATCTCTGCCGTATGGAATCGCTCTAGTGGCTGAAACGATACTCAAGTTGCACAATCGAAATAACGTTTGCTCAATATCTCGGCAATAACTCCCTTTACACAGAATTAACTGCGTAAATTGCGTTTAACGCAGCGCGCAGGCTCCGTAACCATGATGCGACCGGACCAACGGCATCGGAAGCGCCCCCTCACCAGCGGGAACCGAAAGGGGCCCCGTTTAACGGTGATCCGTCGCCGCGTCTCAACCCGCTCAGCCCCCACTACGGTTCCTAAAACCACTACGAACGGCACCTGCAGCGAACAATAATTCAAGATTTTAATTAAAGATATCAATTCTTATTTAATTATTTATGTTCCATACTGCTGCTCTCCTTCGAGAGCGTGGCAGTTGGGCAGTACAATAATTCTTCTGTACAGTGCAGTCAAACAAAAATGCAGGTTATACAAAAAGGATATATACACTGCAAGTTATACAATCTATACAATACTTCGATATTAAGGTCGAACGGAATTGTAATAAGGAAGAAAGAAAGAAAAAAAAGGACATGAAACTTTACGAAAGATGGCCAAGGAAAATAACCATAGCACAGGTATCACAAGGGGCAAATAATGAAACAGAACCTAAATTTAAGCATCGAACGTTGAAAATCAGTATGACAAATAAATAAACTGTCCTAGATGAGCAGGTTTACTGAAATTTCCTACCGAACAAAGAAATCTGTGCCGATGCCACTGCATGCAAAGGTACTAGCTCTTACGCACACGCAGATTTTTCTATGTGTGAGGTAAATTCAGATAATGATTCGATGTTGGTGAATCTGTCAATGTGTGCGCATGCTTATTGCGTGTAGGTCGAGCCTGGGAAAATGAAATGTATTTGGAGGTATCTATCCTATAGTTATTTTTTAGCAGTTGAAACAAGAATTTTAAGCGAGCGTGTTTCGCTCTTGTGGATAGTGTTAGCAAACCGGACTGGGTTAAAAGATTTGTTGGCGAGTCTGTACGTTTATATTTTTTATGGATGAACCTCACAGCTTTCATTTGTACTGATTCTAGCTTGCTTATGTTAGTCAGTGTATGCGGAAACCAGACTGTGTTAGCGTATTC
This sequence comes from Dermacentor silvarum, assembly GCF_013339745.2. Taxonomy (NCBI): domain Eukaryota; kingdom Metazoa; phylum Arthropoda; class Arachnida; order Ixodida; family Ixodidae; genus Dermacentor; species Dermacentor silvarum. The sequence continues at coordinate 361,126,803 of NC_051154.1, forward strand.
GAGAACAGGCCTTACAAATGATGTGTAGGCTAACAGCTTCGTTGACGTGGTTGCGAGCGCCAGGCTTCGTTTTAAGAAGAATAGTTTGCGCACCGCCTTTGAGGTTATGTTACTGATATGCTTGTCCCACTTGAGCTTTGAGGTTAATGTAACGCCTAGATATTTATGTTCTTCAACCTGGTTAAGTGGAGTGCCGTTAATTGCGTATGTAAAGTCGGATGATGCCGCTTTCCTGGTTACAGTCAATAATAATAATATTAAATATTTTAAGTGTTCTTGAATAGCTTGTATTACATGAGATTGCAGTTGTAGCGCAATTTTTTGTTTGTTCCCTTTTCTGTAAACACCATGCAAGATATTTATTTATGAAAGTTTATTTTCACCGGCCAACATTTATCATCGTTTTTGCTGGACTGACGCTTATACCCCCCCCCCCCCATAAAAATATTATCGAGATACGATATGAGCAAAAAACCGGCCAATGACGGCGGGTCTTAGGTGCGGACCGGCAACCGGCCGTTGTCTAAAAAACCGGCCCGGCCAGTCTAAAACCGGGCAGGTGGCAACCCTACGCCTATAGGCAGACCCTCAGTCGACGCTAGCGCCAAGGTCGCCTTCAGTTACGGCCCTTGCAGGCGGGCGATACATAAGCCAAAATGGCGGCTCGCGCGGTTGTTGACGTCGCCATGGCAGCAGGAACCGCAGCCACGATCCTTGCCCTAGCGTTTTTTTTCTTTGTGTTTCTATTGTGCCTACCCGCTCCCCTTGCCACGTCCCCCCCCCCCTTTCTTCATACCGCGCGCACCAATTTTTCTTTTTGCCTGTGCGCAGCGCTTTTATTTATTTTTTAGCGCACTCTACGCCACGCTGTGTACTCGCGCATTTTTAGTGTGTTTGCATGCACGCAGTCATGTCCATTACTTTGATCATGCCAGCATGGAATGAATTCCAACACACCAGATATTAGACCTCGTTTTACTGACTTCGTTTCCCCAAACCAAGATTTTCACATAATGTGGTTTGATAAACGCTTAGAAAATCAACAGAATGATGCATGATATGTTCATGTCTACTAAACTGCACAAAAGGTAACTGTAAGGTTTAATATTAAAGCAGACAACGAAAAAAAATGCAACAATAAAACGCTAACACCGTTTCGTGTAACGCACATAAAAAGATTTTTATACAACGCACTAACGACCAAAGCACAGAAGAGCTTCTGATATATGCACTCAGATATTGCACAACACTGCACGACGTGTACGACATAGTCATAAAAAGTAAAGAAAGCGAAAATTCACTAGAAATGGCCAAATCAGTGACGACCTAAAAATAGATTAATAAAGCAATTATAGTTTCATTGACAGCCATACTCAAAATTGAAATGAGGTATATAGTTGCTTATATATTACGCAAAAATATATGAAATGCGTGACATATTCACTACTACTAAACAAAATGAAAACGCATAACTGGCAGAATAAAAATAATACTGTACTAAAAACGTAAAGACACATTATTTTGCAATTGGTCGCAACTTGAGCATTAGTGGCAAAGGGGCGAAGAATGTAGTCACTTTTTGCATCAGCGCATAGAAAACATGCGCAGAAAAGCCTATTCCTCAAAAACCTGGTGAAACAAGCGAGCAACACAACTCTTCACTGCGAATGCAATGCCTAGCTGTCAAATTACGTCCTTTGTGTACTAAATACGAACTGCAAAAATCTGCTCATAGGACACTTGCAATGGTCCAGCTATGCAGAAATAAACCGTCTCATGCCTAGACATGAAGATTGTTTGCGCGCTTTTCCCATCGGCAAGTAAAAAGATAACAGGCAAACACGAAGAGTAATCTTTCAGCTGCTAGTACTGTTAGCAAATCGTTAGCGCCTTCCCTCGGGAAGCGCTCTCTATGTAGTGCGTTAGTAGGCCTAACTGAAATTGGGACCAACGTAGCAGTTGTCGGCTGGTCGGTGAAAGAATACGTGTGTCAATGATCGTGGGAGCTCGCCTGTGTGGCAAAGTTAGCCTGTGTGGCTATGTAACCTTTATTCTCCAGTTTAATTCTACTACGACATGTGCCTGAATCACCGATGGCAAGACAACAGTACGTTTATAGAACGTTGACCCACAGAAAAAGCACTGAGGGCAGAATTGAAAGCTGGGAGAATTAGTGAAGTTGCAGAATGAGACTTGGTACATAAGAAACCACAGGTCAAATGTCAGGTGACAACAAAGAGGAAGTTCTGTCGGCTTTGTCTAATGGTAAGATCAAAGTGTATCGCAATCAAGGCACATATTTTTGTGTTTTATAACGTCCGGAGACGCATGAAACACACACCTGCGTCAATTACAGATGCGTGTTAAAGAACCTTAGGGCAACAAAATCAGTGCACAGTTATCGGCTACATCATTTCGCATGATATATCAGATACAGATACAGAATACAGGTACTCACTAGCCAAATGAGTTTTCTGTTCGCCGGGACCATGCAGTACGTCTGTGTCATTGACATGCGCCGAGCAGATTCTGTAGTTGTTTACTATTTCTTTCGGCCAACCCACCAGCTCTGGCCTTCCAGAATACTTCAAAACTCTTCTTCAATCCTGAAGAAAATAAGTGAAAACAATAAATTCGAACGAGATAGTGTGCAGTCATATCATGCAAAAGTGAACTCGTTTCGTCCGCTGAACACAGTAGAGGTTATGCAATATCTACCAAGATTCCCCGAAACGCGTTTTTAAACGATTGAGTGTGATTAGCAGGAAACAAATGCAAAGCACACATCCAAGCAAGTGGTTATATGAGGTAACGCGAATGTGAAACTATTATGTTTTGAGTGCTTTTATGTTCGTTGTTTATTGGTATAACGATATTATTGAAGCATCGTGCTGCTCTCAAACAGCCATATTTACAAATATTAGCTGTTGTCTCACTGCAGAACAGCTGTGTATGGCTGCTCACACTAATTAGCGGAAACTAAAACTGGGGCGCAAACCGCACGCTCACCTTTTGTCTTTAGCTACGCGGAAGAATCTTGCAGGACTTGTTTTTGAAGCATTCGTGCAGCAAAGCGCCATGCACGATAGGTGCGAGTCGTGGAACATCGCGGCGCACACGCACACAGCGAGCGAGGATCACAAAATTTCCCGCCGCGCCGCCGATTGGTCTGCTGCCATCAGGTGAGCACTTTCCGCCATAGATGGTCCACGCCGCGCCGGAGCGCATAAGCAGAGAAAGGCATCGCTCGCACACGCCGCACGTATGAGCCATTGCCGTGGTCGAATTTAGCGTCCCGCTATCTGGCTGCACCGAATAAAGCGACAAGTTCATTCCCACTAGGTGAATTTGATGATATCGCAAAGCTGAGAAGCTTCTTGCGTTATCATTGAACACCTTCTAATCCTCTACTGCACATTACTGCCCTCCTTTCCTCTGGAACGCATTTTGGTACTCTTATAGATTATCCGTTAACTGTTTTGCATATTATATATGTTAACTTGTAATTTCTAACACTATCTACTCCTTGATAATATATTGGATATCATAGGTCATGCTGCACATCAACTTTTCCTGTCCAGTAGCAAGTATTATCAGGGCAAATGTGGCCCGGCGTATAGGAAAGAGTGTATAGTAGCAACGCAAAGCAAATAAGTGATGGTTGACTGACTGCGAAATGGAATGCATACGCAAGTGGTAACCCACTTTCTAAAAAATAAAATTCGCTATATATTGGGATTACAAGCCACTCTTTCGATTCCATACTAGGAGTGTGCGAATATTCAAAATTTCGAATATTAATCGAATAGTCATTGCTATTCAATTCGTATTCGATTCGTAAATTCCCTAGTTGAAGTTATCAAATAGAATACTCATTTGGTCTAATACTATAAGGGCAACAACAGTTCTTGCACTCTACAAGGAGAAAACTACTGATATAAATGGAGACTTGTCAAATGATTCTGATGCACGAGAATTGTCATTGCACAGATGATCCAGTTTCTGAACAAAGATGATCCAGTTTCAGAACAAAGACTTGGCAGTGGCGACGACCTCGTTGTGCATCGCCTTACGCCTGCTATTTCCTTTGGTGCAGATTGTCTCTCAGCCGCAATTGTGCGCACGTCAGCATCGGCCGAGACCACGTGCCCTGAGACGCTACTCAGCACGCATCGACAACAGGAGGCGTGGCACTCTTCGGCGGTGCTGATATCTGCAAGAAAGGCCTGACGTCACCCATTCCAGAGCTACAAAAGGAGCCTTCTTGCGCTTACTGCAAGGTAGATATACCTGGTAGCGAAGCTTCCATAGAAACCCATATGTTCAAAACATGGCGGTTCATCGGCGGTTCATGGGGTTTAGCGCCATCAGTGTGAGGAGGGAACACTTGCGGCGGAAGAAAAAATAATGTGACGACATATCCGTTAGAAACAGAAGTGACGTCATTTTGTTCTCAAAGGCGCGAAATTTGTTTTCGGAGGCCTGCCACTACAGCTGTATATTCAAATGCCCCGCCTTACGACTTGATGGGCGTTGCGAGCTTTCAGCGCGGAAAGCGATGCAGGAAAAGGTCAGCCGTACGGGTGTCTAAATCGCATCCCTGCACAGAACATACTTTCATTGGAGGCCGACGAACGCTTTGGGCGTAGAGCTCTCGTCCTTTCGTCGGACGCCAAGCCCGCCGGCCAGCGCTGTCGCACGAAAACAACTAAATTAAACAATTATTTGGCAGTCGCAACTTACTGCATTTGACTGAATAGGTTAAGAAACAATGACAGTACCCGCGTCACCAAATTCAGACAAACGTCGGCAAGCAAAACAACACAACATGTAAGGGGGGCGTATTGTAACAGGTTAACTTTACGAGCGCGCCTTTTTGTACACTTCAAGAGCTGGATTGCATTGCAAGTGATAGCGGCTTCAACGCCCGCCGCTATCGGTGGGCGCTGAAAAAAGGTATTTATTGATAATGATGAAGTAAAACAGAATTGTCCCTTCTTTTCTCGCCATTCGTATATAAAATTAATTAGGAACTTTATTTTCGTTTAATCAATCTAACTGTGTCTCTCTTTATTTATAAAACGCTTTTTTCTTTCCCAGTGTTTATTCCCTCCAAACATAGTCGCGCTTCAATCGGTGCTCAGATAACCACCCTTGCTGATGTCGGTGAAAATTAGTTCTGAACCGCTTTTCGCCCGAAGCTTCGCGACCTATGTCAATCGACCTTGCTTACTGCATTCACTTGGCAGTGGCGACGACCTCGGTGTGCATCGCCTTACGTCTGCTATTTCCTTTGGTACAGGTTAGTTAGGTTTTCTCTTTTTTTGCTTCTTCTTTTTTTTTCGTCGCTGCTGCCAAGTGTGTGCCTTGCCTTGCTTGTGTGACGATGTCAAAAGAGTTTGCGAAAGCGAAAGAAGAAATCCTTCAGTAACTAAAAGATGAACTCAAGATAGAATTGAAATCGTCACGCCAAGCACACGAGAGAGACCTGCGCAATGAAATTCGTGATCTGAATAATGAGCAGCGACACATGACAAAGAGCATCAAATTTGCGCATAGAGAAATAGATGGCTTAAAGAAGAGATTTGAAGCTGAAGTGGCAAAAACACTCAGCTTTTGAAAGAGAACCAGGCAATCAATGCAAAGTGCGTTTCCTTGAAAAGAAAGAACGGCGAACTTGAGAACCAGATAGTTCATCTTAAACAGTATTCTAAGAATGCCAATCTTGATATCCAAGGAGTCTTTAAGACAGAAAATGAAAGGGTTGTTGGCATATTGTCCGCTATCGGAGATGCTATTGAAGAACCAATCAGTGAGTGCGATATCGAGGGGAACAGGGGAACAGTGCGAAAAGGCTAAGGAGGAGAACGGGAACACACGTCAGCTCTGGCGTGTGTTCCTGTTTTTGTCCTTGGTCTTTTCGCGCTGTTCCCCTGTCTAGTATGTACCGACTAGCCCAAGCCTCTAGTTTCCGTTAACTTGGGCCAAACTTCAAAAATGTGCAAAGGCTACGCAGCTGGACAAAACAAAGGTAATGTTTGCCCTCAGTTAGAGATACTCAGATTATATTTTGCATTCCGCCTAAGTATATAATTGGTCTTCATGACGCTGTAATATTAATACCTTGTACTTTGTCATAGCTGAGTTCCTTTGTTTATTTATGCTAACTTTTACCTCTTTACCAGTTGTTTATTATAAAGTTTTTTGCCTTGTATTATTCTGTTATTACTAACTACCATTCTTTACCGCTTATAATTGTTATCCTATTTCATTACCTCTTGCTATTCCAAAGCATATGCAATGTATATGTTGTAATTAATGCTACGATTTCGTTCACCTTTGACAATTGTCTCCCTTTTTCTGTACTCCTCGTTCATTTTTAATACGATTTATTTGCTTTGTTATTTCTGCCAACCTTACTGTTTTGTTTGTCTTTGCTAATTGTCAATATATTGTATGTAAACTAAATATTGTATTAATTGTTATCGTAATATTGTAAGACAACTATGTACATGCCCTTCTGTTATGATCCCTGATGGGATCGACAGTATTAATAAATAAATAAATAAATAAATAAATAATTATTCAACTTCTCAGTTATAGTAAAGTGTCAATGACATAAGTGTCAAAATACACGCAAACTGGCTCGAGCGGCCAGTCGCGCGGCAGTTCTGAGTGTGTTCGGGGCTTCTATCACATTCGGAAAAACGCTTTTAAGTAGCACGTATTGAGCAACAGAAAGCTGTATCGGGAGGTTTTCATGTTGCTCTACAATTGTCTCATCGCCACTTATCTAATTATAATAATCGAGAAGTTGAAGAAATAATGAAGACTAATTATCTAATTAGGTGAAATACAAAAAATCTGAGTATTAACTTTAATCGAATATTTGTGTCTCACTTAATTTACTGTATTAGTTTCTTACACTACAACTGCACTATATACCAGGTGTTTCTGTGAAGAACTTTAGCAATGTTTAAAAATCACCTGTGGCAGATAGCTCAATCGCAGTCCTTGAGTTGGTCTGATAGAAGAGGTGGACATTATTTGTGTGAGAAATTAACAAGCATTATTGGCTAATGAACAAAAACAATAATTAAGATTTTGATATTGTTGGAGTTTTTTGGCGCAAGGGCCAGATGTGGCCAAAGAGCGCCAAGGCGATGATAATGACTTGTCAGTGGTACATGAATGGTGAATTAGAAGGTGTGGATAAAACAGATGTGGCATGGCTGTAAAGAGGCCTAAAATAGTCGCTGTAAAATGCGTAAAATCTATAGGTACTAAGAATATGGCAATGACTAATGAAGTGTGCTATGGATACGAGGGATGCATTGTGAAAGATTGATGATATACTAAGATATGTCATAGGCTAAAAGTTTCAAAAACACTAATGCCTTAACAGAGCCCTTGAGATGTAAGGGCCTGGAGGCATGTGCTATACTGAGCTATTATCACAGTGGCATCCTCTTGAGAGAGGATGCGCTACGTATTTCTTGGGCTCATAACATGCAAGACAACATCATTAAAAAAAGCGAGGACTGCTTTGGTAATGAAAAGCGGTTCTTTGCCAAGAAACATAGCGGGATGAAGAGGGATAGAACAGCGGTATGCCAGAGGAAAATGTTTCTTCCTCTCTCTCTCGGCTTCCCTACACTCCAGGAGGACGTGAAGAACGGTGAGCCTCTCGCCACATCTACCACAGGTTGGAGGATCATTACCATTCAATAGAAAATTGTGTGTACCATATGTGTGTCCTATTCTGAGGCGACATAATAGGACATCAGTTCGCCGTGTTTTTGATGCAGAGGGCCAGAAACCTAACTGTGGCTTAATCAAGTGAAGCTTATTATTTGTTTGCGCATCCCACAAGCGTTGCCAGTAGCTTCGCAGTTTCTTCCGCAAGAAAGGTTTCAAATCTGTTACAGGGACAGCAGCGGTAGGATTAATAGCGTGCGATGTTATTGATGTGGCCATTTGGTCGGCAAGAACATTACCCTCGATGTCTCTATGCCCAGGCACCCAGCATATTATGATTTGTTGTTTAGATGCATAAACAGAGCAGATCAGTGAGTAGAGGTTGATAATTACAGGGTGTTTATGTTTTTGCGGCATCATTAACGCTTTAACAACGCTTAAAGAGTCGGTAAATATTACAGCCTTTTGGAGTTTCAATCTATCAATGTGTTTCACCGCCGATAGTACTGCATAGGCCTCTGCCGTAAAGATGCTTCTGTGGGGATAAAGTACATCGGATTCCGAGAAGGACGGACCGACTGCCGCATAGGAAACGCCAGCATGTGACTTTGATGCGTCTGTGTAAAATTCAGGGCAAGAGTATTTTGACTTTAGTTCTAAAAAGTGCATTTGAATGTGTGCATCTGGTGCGTCTTTTGTGACTTCAATAAACGATGTGTCACATTCAACCAACTGCCACTGCCACGGCGGTAGCAGCTTCGCTGGAGGCATTAGGCAATGTTCAAATAGTGCAGCACCCATTTCTTCACTGAGCTTTCTCACGCGTAGTGAGAAGGGCTGCTTCGCTGTTGGTCGATTATTAAATAGTGTGGCAGATGTGGTATCGTTTATGGTAAAATAGGTAGAATGTGTACGGTTTGAATTTATTTTAAGGAAATATGTAAAGCTGGCATAAGTCCTCTGAAGGTGGAGCGACCACACGTTCGCTTCCACATAAAGGCTTTGTACGGGGCTTGTCCTGAAGGCCCCAGTCGCGAGGCGGATTCCTAAATGGTGAACAGGATCCAACATTTTTAAAGCGCTGGGTGCAGCAGACTGGTAAACTATCGCCCCGTAGTCAAGTCGTGAGCCGACGAGGCACCTGTACAAGTTCAAAATGCATTTCCTGTCACTGCCCCATGTTGTACGCGACAGTAGCTTCAATAAGTTCATTGTTTTCAGGCACTTAGCCTTCAAATATTTGATGTGCGGAACGAATGTGACTTTTGAGTCCAATATGATGCCTAGAAACTTGTGCTCTTTGCTTACACGTAATGTGGTACCAGACAGCTCAATAGCAGGGTCTGGTACTATTCCTCTCTTATTAGTGAAAAGGACGCATGTGCTTTTCTGTGGGCTCAACCTAAAACCGTTTTCATCAGCCCATTTAGCCACTTTATTTAAGCCATGCTGGACATGTCGTTCGCAGACAGCAAAGTTGCACGATTTAAAACCAATCTGGACATCATCTACATATACACAGTAGAACATCGTTAGTGGAATAGCCATGCGTAGAGAATTCATTTTCACAATAAACAGTGTACAGCTAAGCACACCGCCTTGCGGGACACCAGTTTCCTGGGTGAAAGACCTAGACAAGGCCTGGCCCACCCTTACACCAAAGGTACGGTTAGAAAGGTAACTTTGGATAGTACTCAACATGTTGCCGTGAATACCCATAGCGGAAAGGTCTCGGGTAATACCGAAGCGCCATCTGGTGTCATATGCCTTCTCCAAATCAAGAAATACGGAGAGAAAAAACTGTTTGTGTATAAAGGCATCCCTTATGATTGCCTCGATGCGGACAAGGTGGTCTGTAGTCGACCTACCTTCTCGGAAGCCACATTGGTAAGGATCTAGTATTCCGTTGCTTTCTAGGACACATATTAGGCGCCGGTTAATCATCTTTTCGAAGAGCTTGCACAGACAGCTTGTCAAAGCAATGGGTCCGTAGCTACTAGGTAAGGACGGGTCCTTGCCCTGTTTAAGTATGGGGATTACTATAGCTTCTTTCCAAGAAGATGGAATGGAACCAGCAGCCCACATGACATTAAAAAGAGAGAGGAGTGTCTTTTGTGTTTCAGGGTGTAGGTGCTTGATCATTTCATACATGATACGGTCAGCACCTGGTGCCGAACCGTTGCAACAAGCAAGAGAAGCTTTAAGTTCAGCTAAACTGAACGGGCAGTTGTAATGTTCATTTCGGGCACATTTCCGATCTAGGGGCTGTCGCTCTGCGCGTTCTTTGAACCTCAGGAATGTTTGTGTATAATGAGATGCACTGGAGACATATTCAAAGTGTTCGCCCAGACAGTTTGCCTGATTCTCCAGGCCATCTCCTTGGGTACTCACTAAGGGCAGCGGGTTCGTCTCACGGCCCTTTAATTTATTCACCCTGTTCCATACTTTTGCCTCGTCTGTGTAGGAATTTATTCCAGAAATGTACCTCTCCCAACTCTCTCTCTTGGCACGTCGACGTGTCCTTCTGCCTTGCGATTTAACCTGTTTGAAATTAATAAGATTTTCGGCAGTAGGAGACTCGCGAAGCAATCCCCAAGCTATGTTTTGATTTTTGCGCGCTTTACGACATTCTTCGTTCCACCAAGGAATGCGGCGCTTCTGAGCCAGTCCGCTAGTTTGTTTAATACATTTTGTAGCAGCGTCAATAATAAAACCGGTTAGATATGCTACGGCGTCGTCCACGTTAAGAGCAACAATGTCATCACGGCCTAAGTGTGTGAGCTCTCGGAACAGTTCCCAGTTCGCCGAGTCCACGTTCCATCGAGGAGGTGGTGACAAGCATTCATCTCGCTTCGCTGAGTTCAACATAATTGGGAAGTGGTCGCTTCCATAGGGGTTCTTGAGGACGGACCACTCCAGGTATGGCATTAGTGTGCTCGACACTATGCTTAAGTCTATGGACGAGTATGTGTTATGTGTAATACTGTAGTACGTAGGTTCTTTCTTGTTCAATAAACATTCACCTGAAGAAAACAGAAAATTTTCTATAAGGCGCCCTCGCGCATCGCAACGAGAGTCGCCCCACAGGGGGCTATGAGCGTTAAGGTCACCAGCGACTATGTATGGCGGAGGAAGTTCATCGATGAAGCTCTGAAATTCTGTTCTGGAAAGCTGATGGGAAGGGGGAATGTAGATGGAGCTAATTGTGACTAGTTTACCAAACAACACTGCTCGGACAGCAACTGCCTCAAGGGACGTTCGGAGGCTTAATTGCTGACATGCAACGCCCTTATCGACCATTACGGCCACACCGCCTGATGAGGCGAGAGCGTCGTCGCGGTCTTTGCGGAAAGTGACATATTGCCTTAAAAAGTTCGTCTGTGTTAATTTTAGGTGTGTTTCTTGTACACACATCACCTTTGAACTGAATTTGCGGAGGAGTTCTTTAACATCGTCAAGATTACGTAGAAGTCCTCTCACGTTCCATTGTAATACTTGGGTATCCATAATGGAAAAGAAGTTAGTGATGTGTGTACAGAAAGATAGAAGTTAGTTCACGAGACATTTGCAGGCCCCGTAATACGGGATTTTTCTTTTCTCCCGACGCGCTCCATGGAGCTACGCCGTTCCTTCGGCGCATGGGACGCCGGAGTAGTGATGATTGCATCCATTGCCTCGTCAGAGGCGCTGGCTGCTGCCCGCTCCGCGGGCACACTAGGGGGTTTTTGGGGCCGGTCTGCACGAGCAGTGGCCCTGGGACCGGCAGGCCCGGAGGACTGCTGGCCCTGCGTTGTAGGCGGCGGAACAGCACTGGCTGCTCCTGCAAGGGGGGCTGATGGCGTCACCGCCGTCACACTCTGTGTGACTCGGGCAGCCGCCGCAGGATGTGACGCTGCCCCCCGGCGCGCCACATCGGTGTAGGAAGGACTGGACTGGTTGTGGGCAGAAAAACGCTTGCGCGCCTCTGGAAAGGAAATGTTTAGCTTGACTTTGAGTTGTAATATTTCTTTTTCTTTCTTCCATGACGGGCACGATCGCGAATAGGCGGGGTGGTCTCCGTCACAGTTGGCACAATGGGTTGTGGAAGTGCAGTTATCTGAGGCGTGTTCTTTAGAAGCACATTTTGCACAAGTAGCGCGCCATCGGCAGCTCTGAGACCCATGCCCAAAACGCTGACACTTGAAGCATCGGCGCGGATTGGGTATGTACGGTCGTACACGGAGCTTATAATATCCCGTCTCGATTGAATCTGGAAGGTCACTTGATCCAAACGTAATAATTACATGCATTGTGGGAATTTCCTTGTCGTCACGCCTTAACTTAATTCTTTGAACCTTTACTACGTTTTGGTCTTGCCATCCATCCAACAGCTCGCTTTCGCTGAGTTCTAGAAGGTCGTCATCCGACATGACACCACGTACAGTGTTCATTGACCTGTGAGGGCCCACTGAGACGGGGATGTCACCAAATCCAACAAGTTTAGACAATTTGTTATACTGGGGTTTATCACGCACTTCCAGAAGGAGGTCTCCGCTTCCCATCTTAGTTACCTTGTAACCTGGGCCGATTGCTTCTGTCAGGCATTTTGCTACGACAAAGGGAGATATAGTACAGACTGTCTTCGTTTCGTTTTGGCTATGAATGACATGGTACTTGGGAAATATTTCTTTGGGTTTCATGAAAAAGTTGAAAGTGTCATCGGTGCGCCCCCTTTTCAGGGAGCGATCAGGAAGTGGGGGAAAAGGATTTGCCATACAAAATTGCTAAATTCGGCGGCGATGGTAGCCACCTACCACCGAGCCCAACAAGGGGACGCTACAAGGATGGAATGCTTGCAGACGCCAGCCATGCATCGCCGCTATAACCTAATATAAAATACCCAAGGTTGGATAGCTACACCAGGTTAACCCTTGCCGCCCAGAAATTCGGAAGTGAGAAGAAGTGACTAGAAGACAGGACAGATGGAAAAGTGAGAGAGAAAGACAAAAGATTGAAGAGGAGGACAGGAAAAGGCGACTGCCGATTTCCTCCAGGTGGGTCAGTCTGGACGTGCCGTCTATGTGAAGCAGAGGCCGAAGAGGTGTGTTGCCTCTGCCGGGGGGCCTTAAAGGTCCAAACACCCGGCATCGGCTCAACCTCCAGGATCCCCCTTTCCCCAGACACGGCTAAGCCGCGCACGGCGACACGCGGGAGGGTCCAACCCTCTTGTGCTCGGGTCCGTGGTGTCGCAGCACACCAAACGCCTGCTCACGCAGACGCCCCTGCGGGGAATAATTAAGATTTTAATAATTACCTTATAGTACATATTTCCATCTGCAAATTGTAGCCAGTGAGGCTGCAAGGCACATCCACTTGAAAAGAATTCAGTTTATGACACCATTTTCAAGATATGGCCCCATCACACTTGCAGTAAGGTTGTGCTGTCGCTCCATTTACTTTTTTATCAAAACGTCATTTTATGCATTGAAGCACTAAAGTAATTGGACCGCCAATGTATTTCTTTGTAAAGTTCGGGAACTAATATCTGGAAACTGGTATCATCCTGACAATTCGTTCCAAGTGGATCTGGTGTGCAGTCGCTGGCTACAATTTGTAAATTACAATATGTGCCGTAAGGTTTTTAGTTAAAAACATAGTCCATGTTTGGTTAATTAGTCAATTATGCATTTCAATTCTTGTGTACTTAATGTTCGTCTGTTTGAGCATTCCAGCTTAAGGATTAGAATTGTGCTATCTGCCACAGCTGATTTTTTAAAAATTGGTTAATGTCTTTGCAAAAGCACCCAGTATATGTGGCCAGAATTTGTCATATGCATAAAGGATTGCTGATGACATCCTCTTATATATGTGACCTGTCCAAAACTTACAATAAATGGAGCGTAGCTTCTTTGCACAGGACTCCTCCACCCTTAACGAAAATCGCAGGTAGTGGTCACGTGGCATTACAAACTCTTAACGCAAGCATCCGTTGCAACTTTCAAGCCACACATAGGCTGTGTATCTGATTGAACACACGCCACTTAGTCTTTCACTCTGCGGTTCAACTCACTCTGTTTTTTAAAAGGAAATCTAAAGACTCCTTTCTTTCATATGCTGCCATGCGTTGTATTTTCAAATATGAATAATAACTGTGATTAACATAATTTTCAATTTATCTAGAGCTTGATGGCTTCCTCAAGAGAGCCGAAATCCGGGTGAAAGCACTGGAGTTGCAGAAAAATAAGAGTGCTTACAGATGCTCTGAAAGCCTTGGGGACGAGCTTTTGGAAAATGATGTCAGCCATTTACAACCTGCCATGGTGGAGCAACAGATTCATTCACATAGCCTGGGCATTGTGGAGGAGCATGTTCCAGACATACATGTTCGAGTGGAGGAAGGAGTGGAAAATCAAAGCCCTATCCCTCTCAGAAAGCCCCTTATGCCGTCCTCTGCCCCAAATGGAGAAACGTCAACACAGCTTTTATATACATGGGGTAAATCTTTTCGTTAATGTCACACATTCAGGGCTGATTGCTTCAGTATCATGTGAGTGGGTATATCTTAGCTTAAGCACTTGCTCTGTTCGCGCACATTTTAAAGAAGAATACCTTCCTTTCTGCTGTCCTTCATCTTGAGCACATACTGAAGGGTAGTGGGGAATCAGGTTGAAGTTTACTGTTACATCAAAGTTGTTAAATGTAGTTTCGCAATGCTTTTCATGCATCAATGAAGGCTAGTGTGGGACCATGTAGTCAATATTAAATATAAATGCAATGTGTGTCAAAGGCCAGGATCTGCTTTTATACGTAGATCAATGATTATAAAAGTTACCTTCGTACATCTCATTTGAAAGACAACTTATACGTGCAATATTTTAAACCTGTAATCCATAGTTTTCGTTTCTGAAGTTGTATTATAGTAGCTCTACATTGGACGTTAGCTAGAAGTTTGTATGGCTGTGGTGATAGAAGTTGACGCCGTGGTGGTTGAACATAGCCTGCATTGTCTCGTGTGGATGCATGGTGCCTCATTGGATAAGGCATTTTGCTGCCGAGTAGAAAGCATAACATTAAGAGACAGGAAGAGAGCGGTGTGGATCAGAGAGCAAACTGGGATAGCCGTTATTCTAATTGACATTGAGAGAAATAAAATGGAGCTGGGCGGCCATGTAATAGAGGGGTGGATAACCGGTGGACCATTAGAGTTGCAGAATGGGTACGAAGAAAAGGGAAGTGCAGTCGAGGACGGCAGAAAACTAGGTAGGGTGATGAAGTTAGGAAATTTGTAGGCGCAAGTTAGAATCAGCTAGCACAAGACGGGTGATTAGAGGTCGCAGGGAGAGGCCTTCCTCTTGCAGTGGACATAAAAATAGGCTGTGATGATGGTGATGATAATGAGAAGGCCATGGGTTTCATTCTCAGGTGTGCAGCCACATTTTGATGGGAGTGAAATGCAAGAACCCATCGTGTAACGTTGAGGTGCACATTAATGAACCCCACGTGGGATTAATTTGGTGCCGTCTACTATGGCTTCCTTTGCAACCCGCAGTGCTCTACGTAACATTAAACCCCACAATTTAATATTGTTTTCCCCCCTTATTTGTTTTGACAATTCTTTACAAACACTTGAACTATATATATATATATATATATATATATTTGAGGTTGTGGAGCTAGAAGTAGCATCAGGAATATTTGCTGAAAAAGGTGTGCTCTGCAGCCTCGAACACTTTGGGAAAAGTGCAACAGGCGTGGCACGGGCACTGCTTAACACGGTGTTCACACCACAAGCACTCGTGTCCTGCTCAGATAAAGGGAACCGGGCCACGGGGGCCCATCGCCCGTATGAGCAACGGCCTCCACTCCACCCTGGAGCATTTCAAGCTATTTTGTGTGAGTTATGTCAGTAGCATATTTCACTTTTATTTCTTAAATTTTATATGCAACTGACAGGCACCTATGAGTGCAAGAGTTTTTTTTTCAGTGCTTTTGTTAAAGAGCCCAGTGCAGTTATTGTTATTAATAGGTCATTTGATGAATGTAAACCTAGCACTAGGTGGTTCGTATTTATTTGGGTGTTTTTTTGTGGAATATACAGAATTTAAAAAAATTCACGTTTTGCAGCTGGATTACTTCATCAGAAAAGAAAGTGCATAATCAACAATTAACACAATTTTACTCATCAAATATTTAATTAATTGCTGCACATATTGCGATTTGTTAATTGTAGCTGGGGAGCTTGCAAGACATACTCCCTTAAATGAATTCTCACGGTGATGCCAGTTTCGAGATGTATTAAACTGTTTTAGCTAAGCATCGCTTACAGTCCGTTCCATGCAGACCTCATGCGCTAATGCATGTACTGCAGAGAACTGAGTTGATATTGCATTTTTGAAGAATGCTATCTCCATCTCCTGGAAACGCGAGTGACATGCAGTTAGTTGGGCTACAAAAGAAACCAAGTAGACAACCCTTTCTCTGTGATCAATTGTCTCTGCAGCAGAGTGAAGGCAACATTTTGCGTTCTGCTACTGGCCTAGGCATCATGAGAACGTCTGAGTGGAGCTGACCATAAAAACTTTCTAGGAATGCCTATTTTTTCCTAAAATGTGCGAAAGATTACATTGATGTTCCAGTTATATTTAAGTGCATGAAACAATGTTTTGTTAAAATATTTCCACAATGCAGTTTTATTGCAAGCTTGCCAGCACATATATCTCGAATCTTAGTATGACCAAAATATTTGAACTTGTTTTGAGCGCATAGTACTTGTGTGTACTATGTGTACCACTCCTCCAGCTTGATAAGAAAAAACATCTGTGGATAGCGTACGCAGCTGTGAACATCTGAGCCAAATTTTGCTGAGCCCAAATTACACACTGTGGATCGAAGGATTAAAACAACATAAATAGAATCAATGCCTACGTTGATTCCAGGTGACGTAGCAGCACCGCTTCGTTCTGTCGGTACGAAGGAGTTTGAGAAAGAATTTTTTAAAAAGTAAACATTGCACTCGTAGTATCTACGCTGCCACTAAGTTTTTGGTGAAATTCGTTTAGTAGTATATATTCCTGGGGGGCACCGAACTCCTTAGAAAGTGTTTTTGAGGCTTCGAAAAAATAAAAGGCAGTGCAGGCCCCCTTTAAAATATTGTTTGGATTAAGCTTGCATGGGCTTTCCTCGTTATCAGACATTATATGTTATGAATATGTGTGCTGATCATATTTTGCCTTTTACAGCATACACGAGGGCCTTCTCAGCAAAGAAGGGCGTGGACTTCACCGAGAAGGTGGTGTTGCTGTTCATTGGGACAAAGCTAAGTGAGCTGAGAAGCGAGAAGGCGAAGCACCAGATGTACTTTAATGAAGACCTGCATTTTTAATTAAATATTCTGCATTATGTGAAAAGCTTTTTTTATCTGTACTTGCACGAAAGGCATGCAGACCAGGGGTACCACGAAAAAGACAACCTTATTTCCTTGATGCCTTGGGATATGTAACATGAAACTGAAAATGGCAGTTCATACTTAAATGGTGGGGGCAAACAATGCAGTGCATCTGTCGTACAGTTTCATGCACAAACCTGTCGACAGTATTGTTTGCCGAATGATTTCTGGCTTTTTGACAGCCCCCTGGTCCACATAATCCAGATCGCAGGTATACAATAAGGTCATTTTAATGTAATGCAGCCATGGTTGCATGGTATGCACCACAGAAACACGGTTTACATTTATGCGGTTGTGACAGATATATTCATATAAAAAATTAGCATAGCTTGCACTGGAGGCGCAATGCTACAGAGACAGCGGAGCTGATCGCCACCTAGCTAGTCCTGGCTTTTGGGCTAGGCTATAAGCACTACGAAATCATCCCCAGCATTTCACGGAACTTATGGATTATTTGTCGATTGATTAGCTATTGATTCGCTATCGCAAGGTATTGGCCACGTATTTGGGTTGGGCTATATAGCACTACCAAGTCATCCCCAGCATTTTCCGGAATTTATTGGTTATTTATCAATTAGCTATTGATTGGCTATCAATTGCCTATATCGATGAAGCTTAAGTAGTCCCAACCATGCTTAGCTGGACTTAGCCAGGCTTAGCTTCGCTAGTTCACAGTGGTATATGTGCCATAATATTGCGCTTCGACCCTTTTTTCACTGCAGCCAGGGATCGGCCCACATTTTTGGATTCAGCAGGCACATTACGCCCTGCCTAAACAGTTCCGCTGTTAAAATTCCTAACCGGCCGTGGTGGCGCAGTGGCTAAGGCGTTGCACTACTAAACAGATAGCGCAGTCATCACTTTTCGATGGGGGCCAAATGCAAGAATTTCCCGTGTACCGCACGTTAAAAAACCCCAGTGCATGGGTGTTAAAATTAATTCGGAGTCCCTACCACACTGTGCCTCATAATGACATTTGTCATTTCGGCATGTGAAACCTCTGATTTTAGTTTAATTAGATTCTAAATATAACCATTAAGAGGGCCATGCATATATGGTCATTTTAAAAATTGGACAGATATGGCCATATATAGCATATAAGGGGCCCATATATGGGCATATTAAAAACAGTTCAGATATGGCCATAACTCGCTGTCACTAAAACTGTTACTTTATACAACTTACGTTCGGCCCCAGCTAGAATACGCCTCGTCTGTTTGGGATCCGCATCACTCTACATTTATACCGGGCATAGAGGCAGTGCAAAATCGCTGCGCTCGCTTTATTTCAGCTAACTATAATCGCAGTGCCAGCGTCACAGAAATGAAAGATACTCTTGGTCTTCCTTCCCTGGCCAACCGTAGAAAGCAGTCACGCATTTGTCTTTTTCACAAAATGTACTACCACAACCCCGCTCTTCGATCCTTGTTCATCCTACTAGGACCATTTCGCTCACTAGAGCACTGCACGGGCCGATTTTTGTGGCCCGGGCCCGTTTTTACATTGGGCGGCCCGCCCGAGCCCGATCAAAACTTTTATGGCTAGGCCCGGCCCGGGCCCGGAAATAATCTACGTTACCCGCCCGGCCCGGCCCGCCAGCCCTCTGCCTTAAGCCCGAGCCCGGCCCGAGCCCGACTAGAAACCGGCCCGAACCCGGCACGAGACCGAAAAATACATGTTTTTCAGAGTTGAGAAGCCCGAGGATAACTCGCAGAAAGCCCGAGCCCGGCCCGGGCCCGCGTCAAAAAACCCGAGCCCGGCCCGGGCCTGGGTCAAAAAGCACACGCCGTGCCCGAGCCCGGCCCGAGCCCATGAAAAAACTCCTCTACCCGGCCCGGCCCGGCCCACGGGCCGGGCCGGGCCCGCGCTTTCGGGTAAGCCCGAGCCCGTGCAGTGCTCTATCGCTCACACCGGCTTGATCATCCCCATAAGGTTAAGATACCGTATTTTTCAACTACTGCAGGCTCGCAATCTTTTGTCCCTACCCTTACGAAAATGTCAGATATGGACTGATATGAAAAAGGCCATATATGGGCATAATTAAAATTGGGCAGATATGGTCATATATGGCATATAAGGGCCATATATGGCCATATCTGCCCAATTTTGAATATCCCCATATATGGCCCCCTTATATGCTATATATGGCCATATCTGCCAAATTTTTAATATGTCCATATATGGGACCCTTATATGCTATATATGTCCATATCTGCCAAATCTTTAATATGCCCATATATGGGACATTTCTATATAAGGCCACTTCTAAAGTTTTAGTATGTCCATATATGGCGCTCTTGTATACAGGGTGTTTCAGCGAACACTTTCAAAATTTATTTAAGGTGGCCTGTGGCAGATAACCCAATTCTAGTTAATGAGCTGGCCTACTCGAAGAGGCCGACATTACTTGCACAAAAAATTGAAATGCATAATCGACTATAATCAACAAAAATTCACTAATTCAGTTTTTAACTAATTACCTGATGGCCCATATTGCAATTTACAAATTGAAGCCGGGGAGTTCGCAAGGCGATCCACTTGGAACGAATTCTCAGGATGACACCAGTTTCGGGATATTAATTCGCGAACTTTGCGGAGAAATGCATTGGCGTTCCAGTTAATTTGGTGCTTCAATGCATAAAGCAACGATTTGTTAAGAAACTAATTGGAACGCCAATGCGTTTCTCCGCAAAGTTCGGGAATTTATATGTCGAAACTGGTGTCATCCCAAGAATTTGTTCCAAGTGGATCCGCCTGGCGAACTCCAAGGCTACAATTTGTAAATTGCAATATGAGCCATCAGGTAATTAGTTAAAAACTTAATTAGTAAATTTCTTTAAATATTCGATTATGCATTTCAATTTCTTGTGGAAGTAATGTCCGCCTCTTCGAGTAGACCAGCTCATGAACTATAATTGTGCTACCTGCCACAAGCAACATTTAAGAATTTTTGAGAGTTCGCTGAAAAATCCTGTATATGGTCATATTTGGAAATTCAATAAATTAAAATCTGGGTTTTTACATGCCAAAACCACAATTATATGATGAGGCACACGCTGGTGATCGAGGCATTCCGAATTATTTTAACTCCCTGTGGTTTTTAATGTGCACCCAATGCATATGGCACACAGGCATCTAGTGCATTTCACTTCCATCGTAATGCCACCGCGCCCGGGATTCAATCCTGAGCTTTCAGTTCAGTAGAGCAACGTACGTACGCCTTAGCCACTACGGCGGGTCTGGAAATTTATATGAATATTTCCAGTAAAAAATTCCAACCAGCTATCAGCTTACAGTCTGTTGGCTAACCCTAATTTCAGACCTTGATGGTCTACTAGCCAATCGGCATACAAGTTTACAGGTCTACAAGCCTACAAGTCTACTACCTGTCTACTACCTATTTTACTGTTTGTCGGTAGACCACTGTTCAAATGTGTATTGATTATTGAATTGATGAATTCTGACTGTGATTGCATTACAGTCTTTCAGTCTTAATTACAATATATTCAGTGCCTTTGAACACTAGAGTATGCCAGTCGGCACTTAAGATGGCTCACTGCATAAATATGCTCACCATTCCATCCAAAACTTCAGGTCATGGTATGTGTGTGATGTGGAAATCACATTTATAACATCTGAAAGCAATATGAACACAGATAAAACTTTATTGCAAAGTTCACTACTACAGCACATTACCCAATTGCTGCAAGGGGTACCAGTGCACTGCTTTCAGTCTCTTTTCCATAACTTCCTTTGACACGGTGTCGTCCGCGTTGTGAAAACAGCTGCACAAACAAATGAACCATTATTGCCATACGACAGAAGACTAAGTACAATACTTGTTGTGTTGATTAATACACTGAGAATTGAGGAATTGAGCATAAACATTAAAAGACTAACAAGTGGTGAAAGCAGCACAAGTAATATTTATGACTGTTTTGAAGCCAGCTTTGTGGCTGGTGAAGCAAATGCATATTTTCAAGTAATTAAAGGCCAGGCACACCAAGCTGTTTTCATTACACAGATTCCTATTGAATAGCAGCAATAATCCCAACATAGGCCTTACTGCATACCTGCTTGGTTAATTAATAATAGTACACACTGTAAGTTTGCACATTATGAAAATTCACATATTTTCCCCCTCCCACACAATGACCACACTTACAACTCAACACTGCAACCGGTGGCCTGGTTTTGACTTCGACTGATGATAATGGCCAGCTGCGGATGCCAGTGGCAGTACCAGCACTGGAGCTATCTAGTGCTATATGCACAAAGCTAGTATTTTTCCCTTTTTTTGTCAGTCTAGACGGGTCATGCCGCGCATGCATGGAGTGATCAGACTGCTAGCGTGCCACATAAGGTCGCAAGCTAGCTACAGCACCCACTTCAAGCTCAAAGCATTTCTACATGCTTTGTAGAATGGCAGTCGTTAATTCAGAAGGTACTTCGGCGTCAAAAGTACACATCTGCCGTTAGAGATGGCCGTTTGAAAAGCTGAATGCTACCAGCAAGGCAAGCAGGAATTTCCGCTGACCCAAGACTGATTTTTACTCGCAAGTTGAAGTAGCTGTGCTTTATAGCTCAGAAGCCTCTGGACAGCTGTTCTGTGTAAATTTAAATGATACAGAAGGAGGCTCGCCGACTTACAAGGAAGCAGGGCATTCCAACTACAAACTTCAATGCAAGCAGCGACTGGGTGATGTGCTTCATGTGGCGGCATGGGCTTCATGAGAACATGTCAGCAGCTGCCTTCTACATACAAAGAATCACAGACTTTCAGTATTTGTGATCATTCCCTGGCACCGGGAGGCAGGTTTAGAAGGGTGCCAGTGGAACTGTTGTGTCCATTGGTTCTAGAGGCACAGAACATGATTTCTGATGACACTGTCATCAAAAGCTTCAAGAGAACTGGCATCTGAAGCTCAACTGACACCACTGAGGACCACCTACTATGGGACGACACTACTGAAGTTTAAGAAACTGGAGGGCCAGCCAGAAGTGCAGATTTCTTAAGCTTAAATTCTTATTTGAAATGTATGTTTTCAAGGCTCGAAAATAAGACTTGTCCATTCTTGTAAGTTACACCTTTGTTTGATTCTTTGGTAGCTGGCTTTTCGACACAATCTTAGTGTGCCGTAGATTAGGCTGAACTAGGTGGCTGTGGAAATTAACTTAAGATTTTACCCTGCATATAACATAGCCTTCCACTTTGTGTCATTTTCTTAACTGTTTAAAATAGGAATAAACAAATGCATAAAAAATACCTAGTGCGTATGCTCGTTCCACAAGAAGTATGCTGCAAAGTATCAGCAGGACTGGTATACTGTAGTGATTCCTTTCCCTTCATTTCTATATTCCATTCTTATCATCCACTGCACATAGCCAGCCAATCATGATCATATAGGCAGAATGCTACCCTTACAACGCACAAGACAATTCCAATAGAATAATTACACTATCCCTGCCCTAGATGCTCTCATAAAGTCTTTATGTAGCACATGGGCATCATACATGAGCTAAATATTCATGTACCTGTCCACAATATTTTATAAATGCTGTAACCACAAGGAAGTTTTCACATATACTGAAAAGTTTTCACAGCTGAAGTCATGATAATGTTAAATTTGTTTAAATACATTGGTACCTCTGACCAAGTATTAATGGCAAATCGACAATAGAATGGATTTCAATAATACTTTAGAGGGAATGTGGGTGGCCAGCTTCAAACTTGAGCGCCATGTGACATTAGCATAACTGCCGCATGAATGCATCCTGTGATGTATCCAAGTTTTTGTGATTGAGCCTACTTCAGCAAGTTGTCTGGGGGGATCTATGAGCTGAAGCAAGAGGCCAGAACAGGGACTGCTTGCACGAAGGCATTTACTGATGGGCAAACTTACCAAGCAGTAGAAAGGTACTTCAGGCTTCTAATTTCGTTGCGCTGTGTCCGGCAGCGCCCGAGGCAAACATATAGCCGAGCTTTCAAGCGACCTTTTACTATTGGCCTACTCATTCACATAGGGTCACAACACAATTACCTGCCTGTCTCCAGTGGGTGAAACTTTCCCAAGAGAATTTTTTGCCCTGCTACTGTGGTGAGTGCATCAGCTCAGTTTGTCTTGTCAAAATGGCTCCCGCTACTTCACATGTAGAGTGCATTTGTTTGATTGCCCTTGTTGTAGATTGCCCTCCTCGGCCGCAGAAAGTCGTAGGTTCAATTTCTACCACCGCACGGCGCCCACTGATTCAAATGGACACAAGTGTACCCCAGCATGGCGTTCGGCTTTCTTCAGGGAGAGGAGCCTGTGCTCTAAATACCAGTCAAAACCCTCATGAGCACAAAAAGAATAGGTCTGGGCCATTCCCAATAGTGGCAATTTCCCATGTGGTGCCCCAAATTCCCTTTCGAAGCGCTGAGGTCCCATAATGGCCAAGCACCAGGTGCAGTGCAAGGACCTTATGAGTGTTGCTTATGTGTGTGGACTGCTTGAAAACTCTTGAGGACTGTGAATGAAGGAAGAAGAAACAGAAGGCGAGCCAGGCGCAGATTGCGTGCTTGGCAGTGTTCAGAAAAGAAACAATAGAGAAGGAAGAAGAGAGGTGGGTACCAAATGGGCAGAGGGGGCTAGCAACTTAGAAGACGCAGGACCAGTGCGCTGTTTCGGGAGCTCCTGCCGTGGTACCTGAGGCAGCCCTGAGGACAACGCGCCTTCCTGTCAGTGCAGATGCAGAGTGGCGCCTGGCGTGACGCCGTTTGGAGCAGGCCTGGCTGTAGCCTGCTCGTAGCCGCCTGTTGGAGCATCTTTAGGCTGTGTCCGGGGTGAGGCCTAACCGAGGCCTTTGCTTTGAAGCCGCCTCTTGCTCGAGGTGGCATGTGAGGTTGTGGCGGTGGAAGCAACCCGCTCAACAGCCGTTCGAGTCCTCGGGCCACGGTAATGCAGCCGTCGCCTGCCTCATCTGATGACCATTGCCGTCACCCTGCCTTGGCTGGCCTTCCACGAGGGTCATCATGCCTTGGGTCGCCTCCAACGGAAATCTTCACGACAGCTAGACGATCTACCACTGATCGACGACACCATCAGGAATGTAGCCATGAGACGTACTTGCTCTTTTCTTGAACGCTGCGCGTAGGACTTAGAGTAGACGTGTTTGTTTTAGGGACCTTTGATATGTATTCTGTGTTTAGTGCTTGTCTTGTTACAGTCTTATCATCTTAAATTTTGGTTCACATCGGTTCGCGCGTCTCTGACGTTCATTACTGCTTGACTGCACACAGACATACGTGCCAAACAACTATCCATCACACCAGACCGGGAGCATGCTTGTACCTATTTCACCGGTAGGTACCTAGCGGCTGCACTTGCCTCAAGGCAGCCGAGGCTGGTGCTCTTCAACAAGGCCATCTGTCGTTGGACAATAAGTGCCCAGAGAGCACGCATGAAATCTCTTTCAAGATGTGAACCCTCACAAGAAGCCGAGCACAAGGCCAAGGGACATCTCTACCCATCAGAAAGAAACGGAGGTTTTCTGGCGGCACGGGGCTTTGAACTCAGTACCTCCCACATACGAGGCGGATGCTCTACTGCTATACCACTACTGCGGTAGATTCATTCAGTTGAAATGGTTAGTCATGAGGATCTGAGACCGCTTTAGCATCCAAGAGAACGAAAAATTGGGCAAGCTGTTATGTATTCATGGTTGAAATGTTGAAAGCGGCATGGGCAAACGCAGACAAAGGAATGCTTGCCCTCTCTTCATTTCTCTGCCCCTCAGTCTGCATTTGTTTTTTAACTGCTTTAAACATTATAATCGCTTTAGCTGTACCCATGACTGTTACTTTCATTGTCGACCTATTACTGCACCTGGCATTGTGTATATAGCACAGCATGACTAACATGGGAGTGCCAATGTTGCTGTAAGTGACTGCCATATACTTAACAGAAAAATTTATGGAGGCGTAATGGAATAAGATGAGCGTCTACAGCTCCAACAGTATCCCATATTATTATTATTAAGCCCTTGTCTTCAAGGAGCCTACTGGATAATTATTAGGATAGGAACTTTTCCTTGTGTGTGTTGAGGGCTTTACTAAATGCATTAGGAGCAAGTTTGAATTTTTTTGAGGCTACAGCACCAAGTAGTTCACAAGAAAGTTTCTCACTATTAAGCAACAATGGGAAAGAAGCATTGTTGCTAATATTCAGTAACAGTGACGCACGCTGTTTGCGGCGGTATGCATGAGGAAACAGTTCCCTTTCTTTTTGCTTTTTAGTTTCGCAAGTTTGAATTTGACTGTAGCACGCTGATGCCTACAAGATGAAGAGAAGATATACAATAAAGCTTGCTCAGAGTCGGTTACTTTAGCGAGCCCTGCTCAGATTCTGATCGAGATGTATGAAGCTATGTATGGACTAAATGTACTATCACATATTTCTACTACTAGCACTAAACTTAGTACTAAGTTAAACAGAAAGATACTAAAGAACTCTTCCCTGATACCCAACAACAAACAGCATGCTTGTGTGTGCGTCACTGATGCAGAATGTAACTAATACTTTAATTGTGTTGCCTCAAAAATGAACTTTTTTGAGTTCCCAATGCTCCGTCCCCAAATAAGGTACGAAAAAAGCAACCTCCTCCCACAGTGGCTAGTAAGGCTGCAGCTAAGCCCCTAACGATTACAATGAAAAGCATGCAAGTTATCAATTGGCTAGATTGCCATGCAGCGCATAATACAGGATGCCATTGACCCATGGACGAAAGCCGTATACCCTGCCGTGATGAGTGCTACAGGTGCTGCAAATGTTATCGCAAGCAATTATAATGCTGACACTGCCATCCTAGACACGCTGTTCTGCGTAAGTAGCTGAAGGGCCTCCTGCAACAACTTGGCATTCAAGACAATGCCATCACTGTGGAAGACAAATTGGAGTCAGATCTATCACCAAACTTGTCAAACGGGTGAATATGGTCTCAAAACAAGCACTGGTGTTGCAGTTTTGAGGCAAACCAATGAATGCACACAGGTTGAGAAGCAGCAGAAAGTTCGAAAAACTGAATTGGTAAACTTGATTCAGGTTATCAAGGTAAGAATATGCCACCGACACTCAAGGCAGGCAGATGGATTTGTTTTGTGTCCATGTGAACGAGCGAGCCTGATGCAGAAGATCGCAAAAAAAGCTTGACCAATTCTGTTGCCTCAGATGCTGCTGGACGCAGTGCAGTGGCAAATAAAGACCTGAAGTGCCTTCAGAAAACCAACTTACTTGGTTGGTTTTGCTTTCTCGTTTTTTGATCTGCTACGTACTCCTTCCGAGTAATCATTATAGATGGCAGCATCTGCTTTTTAAGTCTTGTTTTTTTAGGTTATTATTTGCTGGGCCAGCGCACATGCTTCAACCTACCTTCACATATTTTTAGAGGCAAGCGTCATGCTGTGCGATAATCTGGATTGTCTCTTATCACCTCTGGTATACTAGGCCGTACCAATCTGTCATGGCACATGGCTATGATGTGGTTGTATTAGGGGGTCCTGGTGACTCCAATATTTGGTTGCTTTATCATTAATGTGATGCCCCATGATGGTCTTGTTCAGTACTTAATATCACATTTCTTCAGTAAACTGCAGTTGAAAGTAAGCGCCAAACCCGTGTTTACGCAAAGCGATCTCTGCTCTACCATTTTCCAGTGATTATGCTCTCAGTAACGTGCTTAAATAGATTCTCATTTTCTACGGAAATTGTTCATGTGTGTCACAATGGCTCATAGAGAGATTCAGCTATACCTTTGCAATCCTCCACCTTGAAATCCCTATTCATCAGCTTACAGTAAGAGTCTTAAAATCGATTTCGTTCCTTTACAGACACTTTCGCCCATATTTTCACTGCACATGCTTTCGCTCTTCCCTTATATCCTCACAATTTTCTAGTGGCCCCATGACCTGTGCAGCACTCTGCACAGCACAACTTATTCCATACATTCCACTCAGTAATTTCATTTCTGTAAGTTCTGTACTAGACACTAGCTAATTGTTTTATTCCTTAAAAATTTCATTTCTCTTTCATAGCAATTACTCCGGCTGCTATTAGAAAATAGCAAAACATTATTTTTATAATGCCTTCAATGAATCAACCTTCAATGATTTAGCCTGCATATCATGTACAGCATGCAGCTCTTCTGCAATGTTTCACCCTAATCCAAAATTTAACTATCTCGATCTAGATGCAGATGCTTGCTATGCATTGCCCTTCTTGTGATTACTTTTATATGTGCACCTATGATTCATCGCAGTGTTCTTAGAGTATCACGGATGAACATCAGTTCTTCCTATTTATGGAGGTGGTGTTATGCAGGCAGTGTCTGACAAATTTAACATCTTTCCTAAAGTTCGGAAAGCAGACACAATTCTATATGAAGGAAGAATAGAACCTGATCACCTTTCTTTCTCATACAATCACTCCCCAATGAATATATAAACAAAAGAAAAACAAAATTTTCTTTTAGTTATATATAACCTAAGAGTAACTCATTACTCATTAGTTTGCTGAGCTATCTACAACTGATACTGTTGCAGCATGTCAGAAATGCTATAGTGCATAGCACATTATGTTTATCATCAGTAAATGATCATTTTCAGGCATCAAGCTCAGCATATCAAAGATATGATGTTGGCCTTTGGGAGGTTAAAATGTCCACAATTTTGGCCATCAATTCCATCCCGTATGATATAGGCCACATGACAACACAAAAGCATCCAAATAAGCTAACATGTTGACATCTTCAATGCCTATAAAATCGTCAGCAACTTTCCATTTGTTGTTGCTTATATGAAGACCAAATGTACATGTCCCTTGCATAAACTTATGGCAAGAATATCGTGATCACAAGTATTAATTTCTATAATTATGACTTAAACTCACTCTAAAACATAATGTAATAAACGTAGCACTGACATATATACATACCTGGCCAAAATATACCCAGAGCCTAACTACAGTGTTGGCCAATTAAACGAGGAAATATAACTTATTTCACTTAAAATATAGTCTGTGGTACTTTACCCAAATATGACTCGAAGGAAACTGCACAAATCTGAGTGGCGATGCGGGCTTGTTGGTTGTTCATGTTGAAATGAGCGAGCTGTAGCGCGAACAGGGAACAAAGATATGAGAAGGCACAATGAAGTGCTACGTGTGTGTATTCTTTGTGCCTTCTCATGTATTTTTCCCTGTGCGTGCTACAATTCGCTCGTTGCACAAATCTGTTACCAAGCTTCTTATCGTCATTTATTTCATCTTTAAGGGCCTCTGTCAGGGCATTGCGTTAGGGGTGGCATATTCATGCAGTCGTCTCTAGCATTCACTCAAACCATTACCAAATGTTCACACCCTAAATGTATAATTGCTTTTAATGAACAAGTCTGCAATTCTATTTTCTGCGAGCATCGACAATACATATCCTGACCTATGCAGTGACTGATCTGCTACAAATTATCTTTGAGGTTCTTAAGCTGCGTGATTTTGTACTTTTATGTTTAATAATGCACTACGTGAGATCATGAGTATACTTTATATGGCTTCGTTTTCAAATTTAAGTAACTTCAGGGTGATGAACACACACACACTTATGGAAACATGAAAATGAGAACCAGAGGGGGTTTGAATTTACCATGTTTTTTCCATTTCCTGTGGATAGCCAGGAGGTGCTCCAGCAATGACAGTCCCCTGTCTGCACCGCCCCATAGAGGCCAGCTGTCACTGAGAAAACACGGATTATTATTATTACCAGATATTAGCTAGCAGCATCACATGCAAGCCGACTTGTTTAGAACAGTGCAAGACAGTTGAAGTGACATGTACATTAGGTGAATATTCATTTAAGACACATGTAACTGCAGTCATCCGTGTTGCTGAATGCATGTCTTTGCAGAGTAATGCAAATAGGCGTGCAGCTTACATGATATATGAAGCTCAAGTGCACTGTGTAGGTTATCAATTTAGGTGTTGTTCTCTAGAGGTCTTTGTGATCAGTACACGTGATGCCATATGCACTGAAATGTGATGGTAAAGAACCGAGTGCTCCCAGTCATTCCATGAACTCAATACTATTGCTGCAGCTACGTGATAGCAGAAGGCTGTATGCACTAGTTCAAAGAGCTACCCAAAACAGGGTGCATGCCATAATTGATTACATGAATCAGTGGGAAAATGTCACTTCTTCTTTCTGGGGTTTTACGTGCCAAAATCAGTTCTCATTATGAGGCACGCCGTAGTCGAGGGCTCCGGATTAATTTTGACCACCTGGGGTTGTTTAACGTGCACTACAACGCAAGCACACGGGCGTTTTTGCATTTCGCCTCCATCGAAATGCGGCCGCCGCGGCCGGGATTCGATCGCGCGATCTCGTGGGATCGACATGGAACTAGACATGGGAATGGTTAAGTAGCGCTGCAAAGTGCTACTCAATGCTGGTTCCTAATTCCTTACATAACATTCACTACGTCAAACAACAATGCCACTAAGTCCTGACCTGTCTGCCATGCAGATAAAGGTTACGCATTGCTGAAGTTGTGCTTGCAGGATGTGAAAAAAAGCTGTCCAAAAGAGAATTTAGCACATGGATAAGAATGTCAAAATGAAATCTAACCTCACTAAAGTTTTGGTATAGTGGCGACATTTCACACAATATTTCAATAGAACCATGAAAATTTCTGTTAAATTGAAAGCTTGCCTATATTGTTGTGTTGTACCCATGTATTAGTGCTATGACAAATGAAGGATCTAAGTTGACAGATGAAGCGACAAACTTAAAATGTCCACGTGCATACATGCTAAAAGGCAGTTTCCCTGTTTCATTACATTTTCCAAACTCTTGCAGAGCTGTTGTATACTCTACGAGTACAAAGCATGGCTCGATAATAGAATAAACCGCACAGTATGTGCTGCCACGCTAACAAATTGGTAAAAGAAAAACAAGGAAAGCTTCTGCTGTCATGATTTTACCACTAAGTGGGCTCAAATACTACACGAACACATATATCGAGAAAAAAAATTGGTTTCAACAAATGCAAGCAACGTGTGGAGTCAGCCCTATTATAACAGTTACCAACTCATGTGAGCAGAAAAGCAGGTGAGAGCACACTGGCTCAGGCTGAGCCATTTGCCTTTCCTGTAAATAAATCCTCATACTCTGAAGCTCATATTGATACTCCCTTCAGTCACGGTGTAGATAATTGTGTGCACAACTTATTTTTGCCATTTCTGTGCAGCTGTGTCAAGGAAATGACCACAAAAACTAATCTTAGGGTAAATTAAACATTATGGTTACCTGAAGTACCTTCATTTCACTTCTGAGGGAAATGTATTGCTACTGAAGATAGCTTTGGAGAAGGCACTACAGTGTTTGACGGAAGGTGTGATGTGGGATATTTCTGTAGCAATTGCAAAATAATTTTCTTCTTTCTAGTAAAGCTTGCAACCAATAATTAACTTGTGCAGGTAACACACAGTGATTCAGTAATTTTTTATGAAGAGACCTATCATTACAGCGTGCACAACAATTAGATACTTAATCACTCTGTGATTATGGTGAATCATCATAATATGCAGTCATTCTACCATCTTGACTTGCTCTTAATGGAGTCTGCAGCACCTTGGCATATATTTATGTAAATTTCATACATTTATCGACAGTCAATCATACTTCGTCACTGAAGGGGTTAAGTGTAATCGGGCAATTTTTTCACGCCAGTGTGTGAATCGGGAATGCAGAACTTCAACGAGTTCCACTGAACGCAGTGTAAAGAAGGTAAGAGCAAATCACAACATTAAAAAAACATAATGCCCCCCCCCCCCATGCCATAAAATTGCCGCAAAACCAGAAAAATGTTGGCTGGTATCAAAGTGGAGCCAATGCACACGAACATGCTTGATAATAATCTACTGTTAAGAGTTCGTGCAATTTCTTAGTCCCGATGATAGATTGATGATGATAAATAATAATTTAGCCTATAAACACATCCATGTAAGTCCCGAACAAGTAGAGATATCCATGAATCTAGCTTCCTGGATCTTGCGTTTTACTCACTTATACCAGAAGGATACGCCACATAAAAGAAAAACCTGCATGCATGCCGGCATCTCTATGATACGAGCACTTGTCAGTTAAATAATAAATCGCACAGCTATAATTTCAGTCAATACAGAAAACAAATCAAGGTGAACACGGTTTCTTCAATAAGTTGTCCCAGACTGACCAAGGTGTTGTGTACTAACGATAAGCATTGCTGCACACGCTTCTTGGACAGCCCTGGGCAGTCAGGGGTGGCCAATCGAAGAGCCTAGTATACATATTGAAAATCAGTCTGCACTCCAGTGAGCTATACATCCAGAGAGAAAAAGATCTCCATTTGTGTTCTCCCTATTGACTGCTCCAACTGTCTCTGCAGCTAAATCTTCGTACACCTTGCTGGTTTGGCACATCCCATTTGCTTAGCTCACTGAGGAAAGACACTGCATTAGAACGTTTTCCTTGTCGTTTGAACTTTGCCCTAGATCAGTTCATTGCTGCACATTTATGCAGCCGACATCACATGAAAACAATTTAACACTTTATCAGTGACAATCTCTCTCATTTTGGGAATGTTGTAGTAATCTTACAGTTCAATGCAAGCAACGGCGTAAAAGTTCCTTCACTGCTCAGAATGACTGTTGGCAAATTTTACGCATAGCAGTTATATCCACTAGAGAAGAAAAAAAACTCATGATGCAAACAGCCGCAGCTATGCTGTGTAAACATTTGTATAGCCTTTCATATGAAAGTACCGCACAGTTGAGGCCACCTAAAAATACTGACAAGGAAGCTGTGCTGGACAGCTCTCTAGCTAGCGGCATCAGCAACAGCAGCAAATAGTAATAACGAAAGTTAATAATTAATAATTGCATTTAGTAATGTCACCAGGGTGATTGGGACGTCCGCCAGCATGACAAAGCCCACTAATATAAACGAAGTTGGTTAAAATTCGGCTAGACGAATCGCCTAGCAGCCAGCCAGGTACACTCCGTCTCTGCAAAGACTATTACAAGGTGCCGCGCACACCACAGTGAAATAAATGCAAATGATATAGCTACATCTAGCTCCAAAACTACAACGCTGAATTCAAACACATTAAATAATACAAGATATTTCATAGCGTATAGCATAGCATGACTCGAAACAAGGACGATCGATCGAATAACGCAGACCTTCAATCAAATTAATATGACAGTCAGCCTCTGTGCTAGTAGATCATTCGTACTTGTAATTGGGTTGACAGGGTCCGATGTACATACGCCACGAACTCCAAGGCAAACATAACAATAATAGGGACTGTAGACGAAACTGAAGGGGCGGATTCGCCCGCTTGTGTTTTAAGCCCAAACCGCATTCACGCGATTTTGTACGCAACGGCGACGAGTGACGAAACGGGCCGTCGCGCGAACAGATCGCTTGGTCTTTTCGCTCAATCGCTCGGTTCTAGAAATTTAGAATACGTCGCTCGTCGCCCGGAAGTGCTATGAGCGACTAGCCAATAGCGCGAAGCCGGAACTGGATATACATCAGTCAAGTACTACCGATTGTCGCACGGAACGAGCAAACGACTAGATTTTGATACGTGCAAGGATAATAACGTAGTGAAATATTTAGAAATATTTATGCTGCTCTTTAAAACCCGTTAAATTAATAAAGCAAGCGTCACGCCAGTTTCGGCGAGTATTTGCTGCCCTCATAAAGGCAACACCGGGGAGACGTCGCTCGTCTCGTCGCTTGCATGCTGTACGACTTGTAGGCGACGAACGAACGCGACAGCCATCTCCATCGCGTCGCTTGTTGTCGCGCGCAAGATTGCGTGAATGCGGTTTATACTTTACGCGGTATCGCAACACGCACTGCTTCAAAATTATGCAAATAGCACATAGCAAGAGGGGGGGGGGGGATTGTATGTACCTTTGTAAAAGTTGCGACTGCAAGTGACAATCGCCAGGCACGCATTCTCTTCAGAAAAGGTCTTCTCGGGCGCCGCCGTCTACGTACGTGGCAGCTCCATCAGCAGTGACGCAGTTTGTGCAGTTTCACGATGAGCACCTGCATATAATCATCACTGCACTGCGACAACGCGCAGCCACGGTATTCAAAAGTTGAACCGTGCGCGCGACACATACAAACAAAGCGATCGCCGAGGGCCGCGCCGGTGAAGGCGCCCGCTGCTTCCCTTTACTTACAGTCGCGTTAAACTGCGTTGATGAGGACTCGTTCCGATTGCGTTCACGAATAACACACAAACCGCGGAGAACATTGCGTTAACACGGATGCATGAACGAAAATTACACACGAAAACAGGCCTCGGTATCTGACAGCTGCCCTCCATGTGTTGCCGGCGCAGCAAGCTTACCAGTGTTGCCAAGCGATACATTGCATTGGCCATTCCACGTTTGTTTTCGATTTGGATTTCACTGAATGTGTCAAAACTTTAGCTTGGTGGTAATTTTTGGCAGTATTTCATTTAATGGGGCTTGAATAAAGTATCTAGATTGACTGATGTAGCAAACTTTTTGTTTGTGGTTGTGCAGTAGCTGATATAACGAATAGGAATTCGTGCAGCAGGTTTCCTAACTCATGCTTTAATATTCCCAGGCTGCTTTACATAGGCCGGTATATATGATTGCAAAAGTATATATTCATGTTCTCTCTCAAAAAGTAGACATATTCATCGGGTGTGGTTGTGAGCCAACGTGCAAAACGATGAGTTTATTGTGTGTGTTTCTGCGATAAAATTCACTTCAACTCGTTACTACCTGCTCGGTGCAAGCACATTCATTTCGATCGAGATGCTTTGCCTATAGCTTCAGTGCAAAACATCGCATTTGTTACGTGCAGTATAGCTACATCTCGTAAATAAGGACATGCTGTCCAGCAGGCGCGGTGCTAATAACCCATACTAGACGGCAGTAGCGCACCCAGGATCTCTGCCAGGGGGGGGGGTACATTTTTTATCTTATCTATGTAAATGATATTGCTAAAAATGTGGATCCTAATGTCAAGGTGAAATTGTTTGCTGATGATTGTGTCATTCATTCTTCTGTCAGGAGTTCTTCATGCCAGGATACACTTAACCGTAGTCTTTGTAAACTCGCGGACTGGTGCGACGACAGAGGAATGCAAATAAACTTTTCCAAAACAGTGTCAATGACAATAACATTGAAACGAAAACCGCCACTTTATACTTACCACATTGGCAATCGGAACCTCGAATCTATTACCTCTGTGAAATACTTAGGCATAACAATTAACAGTAACCTCAAATGGGACACCCATATTGACAACATATGCAACAAAGCATTCAAAAAACTTTGCTTTCTACGTAGAAAGCTAAAGAAGTCACCTTCATCTGTCAAGCTGCAAGCTTATCTTTCCCTCGTTCGCCCAGTCCTAGAGTATGCTTCCATAGTGTGGGACCCATACTGTAATAAGGAAATTTATAAACTTGAAAGAATTCAGCGCCTGGCTGCACGGTTTATTTGCTCCGACTACAAAACTTCGTCGTCAGTTTCTGGTATGTTAGGCCAACTTGGACTGGATCCGCTCCATGTGCGCCGTAAAATCGCCAGGCTGAAATTTTTTTACTCATTGTTTCATAATTAAACTGGTTTAGCAAATGCCACATATATTACCCCTGCTCCACACAGGTCGGCACGTATTTTTCATTCTAAAGTAGTCCAGTCGTACTTTGCCCGCACTAATATCTTTCAGAAATCATTTTTTCCACTTACGAGCGAAGAATGGAATCATTTACCGGAATTTGTTGTTGAATGCACATCTTATGTTTCATTTGAAAAACTACTAAAAAATGTTCTTTTGTAAACCCTCTCCTGCTTGGGCAGCATTGCTGCCTGCAGTATTGTGTAAATAAATAAATAAAATAAATTTGTGTGTGTGTGTGGGGGGGGGGGAAGCAAACACTTTACATAATATGTAATTACCTTGCTTTAGCCAGAGGAATCCAACAGCAACTCAAATGCCTAATAACTATAATACAAAACATAATTATAATAATAAATCATAATTATAATAATTATAATTTTAATATATAAGGATGATGACAATGTTTATTTCTTCAGCGTTTTACTCAAAGTAATTTAAGAGTGAATGAGTAAATAGAAGACAGTAGGTGATAGAGTGTTTTTGTTAATCCGGAAAATTCGACCTCAAGCCATTTCCTGAATGGTAATGACAGTGTGCACAGAGCGCTGAAGGTGCACGTTGGACTGGTGGGGCTCGACGCGTGAGTGGAGGGGGAGGGGGGTTACAACTACAATTTAGGTATACTTCTAAATCCTTATATGGCAATATAAGGCGTTTACTTGCAGCCATATATGACAGTAGAACGCCTATTTGTACCCTTAT
Organism: Dermacentor silvarum; assembly: GCF_013339745.2. Classification (NCBI taxonomy): domain Eukaryota; kingdom Metazoa; phylum Arthropoda; class Arachnida; order Ixodida; family Ixodidae; genus Dermacentor; species Dermacentor silvarum. The sequence goes on from NC_051154.1 coordinate 361,162,369, forward strand.
TTGACGTTATAAAGCCTTACTTGCAGTCATATATGGTAGTATTAGGCCATATCTGGACCATTATATGGCAGTATAAGGCCATATCTGGACCCTTATATGGCAGTTTAAGGCCATATCTGGACCCTTATATGACAGTATAAGGCCATATATGGACCCTTATATGGCAGTATAAGGCCGTATCTGGACCCTTATATGGCAGTATAAGGCCTTATATGGGCACTTATATGTCCAAATATGGCCATCTATAAAACATATAAGGGCCATATCTGACATTTTCGTAAGGGTAGAACTGCAAGGGTCAGGAATCACTTGCCCGCCTTCATAACGGACATAGCTGATTCAATTGCCTTTAAAAATGCCCTATCAAGCTTATTGTAGTACCACACATCGCGTACTTTTGTGCTTTATGTCAGTATGTAATTATTCGGTCTAATGCTTCGTATATGCTGTATATGTTTTGTATAATTCTGTGTAATGCTTCTATCTTAATGTCATCCTTATGTTATTATTTTTGTGTTCACTTTTACTTTGTATGCCCCTCCCCTCTGTAATGTATTTATACCCTGAGGGTACTGAAAATAAATAAATAAATATATAGCTTATAAGGGGCCCATATATGGGCATATTAAAAATGGGGCATATATGGCCATATATGGCCCTTATATACCATATATGGGCATAATAAAAATTGGCAGATATGGCCATATATGGCCCATATCTGCCCAATTTTTAATATGCCCATATATGGCCTTTTTCATATCAGTCCATATCTGACATTTTCGTAAGGGAGGAGGTGACGTACATAGAAAGTATGTCGCCGAGCGTACGGTTGAACCGTTCTGTAAGGCCATTGGTTTTCAGGGTGGTACGCCGTTGTTGTGCGATGAACAACGTGGCACTCTTTGAGAATGGCTTCAACTACCTCCGACAGCAAGACACGTCCGCGATAACTGAGCAATTCCTGGGGTGGACCATGCCTCAGGCTGAATCGGTGAAGCACGAATGAGGCAATATCGCGTGCTGTAGGTTCTGGAGGGCAACAGTTTCAGCGTATCGTGTGAGATGATCTACTGCCACAATGGCCCAGTGTTTACCAGCCAACGTCAAGGGAAGTGGCTCATACAAATCGATTCCAACGCGCCCGAGCGGCCGGGTAGGGCAGGGTAGAGGCTGCAGACCAGCTGACGAGAGCTGGGGTGAATATTTCCGGCGCTGACAGTAGGGGCAGGAGCGAACGAACTTTTGAGCTTAGGTGTACATCCCTCGCCAGTAGTAGTGCTGTCGAAGGCGCTGGTAGGTTGTGAATACTCCCGAGTGTGTGCACTGTGGGTCGGCGTGAAAGGATGCGCATATATTGGAGCGCAGACTGCAAGGAACTACTAACCACTATCGATGCTTTCAACATGCTGCTAGCCATAAATCTTCGCACTGTGGCAGAGATAACCACACTGTGCCAAAGCTACGAGGAGCTACGGAGGCAGTGGTCGTTGACCCGTCGCCCTACCCCTTACGAACATGTCAGATATGGCCCTCATATGTTTTATATATGGCCATATTTGGACATATAAGTGCACATATAAGGGCATATAATGTTATATATGGGTCCAGATACGGCCTTATACTGCCATATAATGATCCAAGTAAGGACTTATACTACGATATAAGGGTCTAGATATGGCTGTGATGTTATTGGGTGCAGGATCACTCCAGAAAGAGATAGAAGCAGCACGCCGAAGCACAAACACACATCAGACTTGTATTGGACACGTAATACATTGAAACGGCACACACGTAACAGTTCCCCAAAATACGCTCTAGAAGACATGCAGATATATATAGGCTAGTTAAATGCAGTCTGCCTACAGTTCACGTAGAACCAGGTGTCGCCATGTCGGAGACGTCGAGGAGCCGGTGTCGGACAGCAGTGTCGGACAACAGGGTTGGATCGCCTCGTGGAACTCTGGTGGCCCTGCGCCACAGTCGACGTATCGGAGCCTCCGCGTGCCCGGTTACCCGATGGCGGGGTTTGCGCCCCGGAGCACACTGCAGCAGCCCACCGGATCACGTCCACAGCTGGCGAGGTAGCCCTGTGGCCGCTCACCCGAACGCTCGATCAGCCAGGCTCAGGACCGCCAGCCCTCCTGGACCAGTTGCCCAGCGGAAGAACTGGACGAGATAGCCCCCCAGCTGGTGACAGCTTTGATTGTGGTGCAGACGTAGTGACGCGGGTGGCGATAGCTCCTATGGGCCGGGCGCCCAGCGAGAAAGCTCCGCCATCGAACGCCGAACCTCACGCACTGCTCACGCCATGGGCCACGCTCTCTCGAGCCACGCTTTTCGAGGCGCCACTGTCGACGCTCACCAATGGGTGTCGATGATGGTGATGACGACCTTAAAGTACATACCCACTTATGGGTATTGGCCAAGAGTCGGTGTCCTCTTCGCCACCGCACGGCACACTGTTTTCATATGTTTGTTTGCCACTCCCGCGTGCAATATATTATCACAATGGCCTTATACTGCCATATAAGAGTCCAGATATGGTCTTTACTGCCATATAAGGGCCCATATAAAGACTTATACTACCATATATGACTGCAAGTAAGGCCTTATAACGCCATATAAGGGTACCAATATTCCTTATACTGCCATATATGATTGCAAGTAAGCACCTTATATTGTCCTATAAGGATTTACAAGTGAGCCTAAATTTGAATGCGTCTTATATTCTCAGATTTCATATATTTGCTGGCATATTTCCTTTGCCAAATAAGAGCACTCAGAAGGCCACAAGCATATTTATATACGACTGAAGTAAGGCTTACAATAGCCAGCTCACCCATACTGTCTAAATTTTTGACATCGTGCAAAATAGTCCTATTAGTGCCATGAACATTGGGCTTTATATATATATATATATATATATATATATATATATAATGTGAGCGCTAATTGTGCAGTTCATCATCGTCTTCATGTGTATATACCAATCCTCATACTCATCGTCATTTTGTTGGGTTGGTGTTCGTGGGCTGTCTCGCGCTGTGTGACAATAAAAGAGCTCTGCCTTCGTCCCGGGCGTCGTCTCACAAGTGGTGGAGGTGCGGGGTGGGCGACGTGACGAGAATATATAGGGTCCTGGAACGTAGGCGTCCGATCTGGGCACATAGTCTCTCTCATAGGCGGAATAGCCACGTCGTTCATCATGCTGGCACCGGCGGCAGAAACGAGAGATATGACCACGTATGCCATAGTAGAAACATACTGGGCAGGAAGGGTGCCAGGTAGAGTCGTATGGTTGCACGGGGGCCTTCGCTGCCATCGAGGCCAGGTGGTCGCAGACAACGGTGGCAGGTGCAGATGGAACTGGGACCGCTGGCCGCGAAGCAATCTCGGCGTAAGAAGGTGCACAAACAGGCGCAGGGGACCGGGCATGTGTGACACATACTGGTGCTGCGTCGATAAGCGTGGCAACAGTGCTGCATGGCACCCTCGCTGTCTCGTGCTGTTTGACAATACAAGAGCTCTGCCTTCGTCCTGGGCGTCGTCTCACTATATATATATATATATATATATATATATATATATATATATATATGAGGAAAGCATGGTTGCGCGAACGAAAAAGAAAGCCTTGGTAAGAAAAGTAGGAAACGATAGGTCAGGCGCTGAACCTATCGGTTATATATATATATATATATATATATATATATATGCGTGTGTGTGTGTGTGTGTGTGGTTACATAATCTCAATATAAAAAGTAGTCATATGCAAGCATTGTACTTTATTGAAAATAATTTCAGCACTAGCTCCAAGTATGAAAATGCTAGCTGTGTACGTAACACGTCAATCAATTCCTGCCTTTTTTATTACAGGTTTGACTGATAAAATATTGAGCTGAGTGTGCCATAATAGCTAGGTTCATGCAATATCTTTTAGCAGCAGTGGATGCCCACTGCCAAAAAAAATTAAACAACATGTTGTTTGGCCATTGTGCACTCAGCCGCACAAATGGAACCACTATAGTTATCAGCATTGAACACACATGAAATAGCACAATGGATAAAGCAAGTCTTAGAAATTGTGTCCATTTCGTACAAGCACCGTTTTCAAGGCACCCATCCTTTGCTAATAAGCTGTGAAAAAAGATCACTCAGGTTTACTATTGCTGGATATTTTAAACTACTTTTGCCTTGCTGTTTGAATTACTCGGGGGACATTGAACACCAGTGTAATTGAAATGCATGCACCGTGGCTCATTTGACACAAGCAAGGTAGGCTGTAGAGATTGATGCCTTTGGTTGAAGTGATCCCCTAGACCTCACATATGCTACACCCAATTCATTTCAGAGCCCCATCTTGAGTTCTTCGGCTAAACAGCCTTGACAGCTCATAGCATATGCAACAAATTGCTTCACTAAAAATCAATGAATGCTTTGCTACCAATTTATGTGCATTACATAATAACGTAATGAACAGAAGACAAGTTCTGCCATATCATCACTGTTCTGCTTCATAGTCAACAAAAAACATGCATAAAGTATTAAACATAAGACAGCTATACAGTAAATTATACTTTTATTTTATACATATAGACAATGTTGCAGAGCTAAGCAACTGATAGCACTGCCTGCACTCACTAACGCAAGATTTCACACATGGCACAAACACTACAGCATGAAATAGAAATGTGTTATGAAATTTTCCATATAGCAGGGGCTTTACAGCTTGTAATCACAGCATATTAAGTTACTACACAAAGTATGGTGGATATCTGAATCATAAAACAGTTGTAAGGTGACACAGTACTTGCCTTCTTTTCATGCAACAGTGCATACCTATTCATAACCAAAACTAGTAAACAATATTCTGGAAGCTAAAAGGTAAACAGAGCATAATTTGAGGCAATGATACTCCAGACCCCTATTTAGCACCATTCAAAAGCACATAATACAATGAATAAGGTTCTTGCACAGTGAATGTACACAGTAAACATATACGCACCAGAAAAGCTCCACGACTTTGTCCACAATATTCAAACACAGAAATTAGTGTTATCCAATTTGTTCATATATGTGCTGAGGTAGACTCAGCCTTGAACGTTTCCAAGTAAACTAGACAGCAGATCTCTAGTTAGTAACGCGTGCAGGTTGGCCATTTTTGGGAGAGTTGATTATTCATAGCAAAATTGTTTTAGCGTTGCACATGTGGTGATCGAGATAGACACTAATTCCAAACAAAGCTGCACTAGGCTTCTGCACTAGGCTAGGAAAAACTTGTAATTAACATGATGATGATGTGGGGTGTTTTATGGCGCAAGGGCCAGTTATGGCCAAAAAGCGCCATGCCAGTGTTTGTGAGTGTGCAGCGATGAATTCTGAGAAGTGGATGAAGCGTGGCTGTAAAGGGACCTATAAGTATTCTAGAATAGTTCATTGTTGGGTTAGTTGGTTTTCCATAACTGAAGAAGTAACTCAGCACGATATAAAAGACAGACACAAGAAAGAGACACAAGAAAGGGAAAATGCATCTTTGTTTCTCCCTTTCTTGTGTCTGTCTTTTATATCAGGCTGAGTTACTTGTTCGCCTATAAATAATCGCAGTGAAGTGCGTAAAATATACATGTACTAAAATCATGGCAATGATTAATGAGGTGTACTATGAAATGAAGAATGCATTGAGAAAGAATGACACAATATTTCAAATATTTAAGATACAGTAATTGGCAAGAAGCACTACTGCCTAAACTGAGCCCTTGAACCACAAGGACCTGGAGGCATGTGCTAAAAAACTTCCATCACAGCGGCATCCTCTGGAGAGAGAATGCACTACGAACTTATTACGAACACGCAGGACCACATCGTTCAAGAAATCGACGACTGCTTTGGCGTTAAAAAGCGGTTCTTCACCAAGAAACATGATGGGATGAAGAGGGACATGATACCGATGCGTTTGAGTAAAATATTTCTTTCTCTCTGTTTTGGCTTCCCGAAACTCCACGCGGACATGGAGGACGGTCAGCCTCTCACCGCATCTACCCCAGGATGGTGGTTCATCACCAGTAAGCAAAAAATTGGAGGTGCCATATGTATGTCCTATTCTTAGACGACAGAACATTACATCAGTTCGTCGTGTTTTTGTCACGGGGGGCCAGAAACCTAACTGTGGTTTTATCAAGTGAAGCCTATTATTTCTTTCCGCATTCCACAAGCGTTGCCAGTGGCTTCGCAGTTTCTTTCGCAGGAAAGGCTTCAAATCTGTTGCAGGAACAACAACTGTTGGGAGATCTAACGCCTGAGAAGTAACTGATGTGGCCATTTAGTCTGCTCGAACATTACCCTCAATGCCTCTATGGCCCGGCACCCAGCATATAATCACATGCTGGTTAGATATATACACTTTACACAGAATGGAATAGAGCTTATTAAGTACAGGGTTTTTGTGTTTACAGAGTGACTTCAATGCTTTCACGACACTTTGGGAGTCTGTAAATATGGTAGTCTTTTTAACTATTGATTTCATTATATACTTCACAGCCGATAATAGTGCATACGCCTTAGCCGTAAACATGCTTGTCTCCGAATGCAGTACACCGGATTCCGAAAAGCATGGACCGATGGCTGCATAAGATACCCCGACATGTGACTTGGAAGCGTCTGTGTAAAACTCTGCAACGAGTATTTAGATTGGAGTTCAAGGAAATGCATTTTAATGTATGCCTCTGGCACGTGTTTCGTGACTTCTATAAATGATGTGTCACAATCTATGAGCCGCTACTGCCACGGAGGTGACAGTTCCGCTGGAGCCATACGACGATGATGAAGCAGCGGAACACCCATTTCCTTACTAAGATTTCTCACACTCAAAAAGAACGGCAGACTGACTTCAATGCTTTCACGACACTTTGGGAGTGTGTAAATGTGATAGTCTTTTTAAGTTTTGATTTCATTATATACTTCACAGCCGATAATAGTGCATACGCCTTAGCCGTAAACATGCTTGTCTCCGAATGCAGTACACCGGATTCCGAAAAGCATGGACCGATGGCTGCATAAGATACCCCGACATGTGACTTGGAAGCGTCTGTGTAAAACTCTGCACACGAGTATTTAGATTGGAGTTCAAGGAAATGGATTTTAATGTATGCCTCTGGCGCGTGTTTCGTGACTTCTATAAATGATGTGTCACAATCTATGAGCCGCAACTTTCACGCAGGTGACAGTTCCGCTGAAGCCGTAGGACGATGATCAAGCAGCGGAACACCCATTTCCTTACTAAGATTCCCCACACTCAAAGAGAACGGCTTTCTCGCTGCAGGTTGATTATGGAAGAGTGTGGCAGCGGTCACGTCATTTATAGTTGAATAACAAGAATGTTCAATGTTTGCTTGTACTTTCAGAAAATACGTGAAACTGTTGTATGACCGCTGCAGATGAAGTGACCACTGATTCGACTCTAGGGAGAGGCTCTGGATTGGACTTGTCCTGAAAGCACCGGTCGCGAGAGGGATACCCAAGTGGTGAACGGGGTACTGGTATTTTTAATGCACTTGGCGTTGCAGAATTATAAATTATGGACCCGTAATCAAGGCGTGAGAGGACAAGACTTTTATACAAGTTAAGCAAACACTTTCGATCACTACCCCAAGTCGTACGCGACAGAAGCTTTAAAAGTTTCATTGTCTTCAGGCATTTTGCCCTCAGATGCTTAAGATGAGGAATAAATGTAAGTTAAAAATCTAAAATGATTCCTAAAAACTTGTGCTCGCTGCTCACAAAGAGCGCATCTCCTTTGATTCCAATACTTGGGACTGGCGTTACGCCTCTCTTGTTAGTAAAGAGTACGCAAGTGCTCTTCTGGGCATTTACTTTAAAACCATTTTCATCTGCCCATTTGGACAATTTGTTTATTACAAGCTGCACTTGCCGTTCACAGATGGAAATATTGCATGTTTGAAGGCTATTTGCACATCGTCGACATAAACAGAATAAAACATTGTGCGTGGAATGACTGTGTGCAGGGTATTCATTTTTACAACAAATAGTGTGCAACTAAGCACGCCAGCCTGTGGCACACCGGTCTCTTGGGTGAATTACTTAGACAAAGCGTTGCCCACTCTTACGCGGAATGTGCGATTAGATAGGTAACTTTCAATTGTGTTTAACTTTTTGCCACGGACACCCATCGCCGAAATATCTCGGAGAATGCCGTAGCGCCATGTCGTGTCGTAAGCTTTTTCTAGGTCGAGAAACACTTAGAGGCAGAACTGCTTATGTATAAAAGCGTCTCTAATATAAGACTCAATGCGAACAAGGTGGTCTGTTCTGGACATACCTTCCCTGAAACCACATTGCAAGGGGTCTAGTAGTTTGTTATTTTCAAGGAAACCGAATAAGCGCCTGTTTATCATTTTTTCAAATAGTTTGCACAGGGAGCGCAGCTTGTTAGCGCTATTGGCCTGCAGATGTTGGCTAGGGACGGGTCTTTGCCTTGTCTAAGCACGGGAATGACTATAGGTTCCTTCCATAAGGACGGGATATACCCATCCGCCCACATGACATTGAAAAGGTACAGGAGTGTTTTCAGAGTTTCAGGATGTAGGTGCTTAATCATTTCATATATCACACGATCACCACCTGGCGCCGAGTTATTGCAGCAAGCGAGGGATGCTTTAAGTTCAGTTAAAGTAAATGGATAGTTGTAGGCCTCACTCGATGAACCTTAACGTTTTAGGGGCTGTCGCTCTTCGCGTTCTTTGAACCTCAGCAATGCTTGTGTGTAGTGGGACGCACTGGAGATATATTCAAAATGTTCACCCAGACAACCTGCCTGATCTTCCAGGCTCTCTCCTTGAGTACTTACTAAGAGGAGTGGGTGTACCTCCCGGCCTTTTAATTTATTTACTCGATTCCACACTTTCGTCTCCTCCGTGTAAGAATTTATACTGGAGATGTACCTCTCCCAACTCTCCCTTTTAGCACGTCGACGTGTTCTTCTACCCTGGGAATTTATTTGTTTGAAACTAATCAAGTTTTCGGTGGTTGGAGAGTCGTGAAGTCGTCCCCAAGCTTTGTTTTGATTTTTCCATGCTTCCTTGCATTCTTCGTTCCACCACGGGATACGACGTTTATTAGCCAGTCCGTTAGTTTGACGGATGCATGTTGTGGCAGCCTCAATTATAAAGCCCATTATATATGCTACAGCATCGTCAATATTTAAAGAGGCGATATCATCCCTGCTTAAATGCGTTTGTTCCTGGAAACGTTCCCAGTTAGCCGAGTCAACCTTCCATCGGGGAATGCGTGGGGAACATACATCTTGTTTTGTCAGTTTTAACATGATTGGGAAGTGGTCGCTCCCAAAAATGTTCTTGAGAACAGACCACTCCAGGTACGGAATTAGTGTACTCGACACGATACTTAAATCTACGGAGGAGTGTGTGTTGTGCGCCATGCTGTAGTACGTTGGCTCTTTCTTATTAAGTAAACATGCTCCTGAAGAAAATAGAAAGTTTTCAATTAGGCGACCCCTCGCATCGCAACGAGTCTCCCCATAATTTGTTATGTGCGTTTAAATCTCCGACAACTATGTGCTGCTGCCGGAAGTTCATCTATGTAGTTCTGAAATTCAGTTTTAATAAGTTGATAATTAGGAGGGATGTATATAGAGCTAACAGTGACTAGCCTGTCAAACAATACCCCTCGGACAGCAACTGCCTCTAGGGGCGTACGAAGTTTCAGTTCTCGACAGGCAACACCTCTGTCAACTACGATAGCAAAACCGCCGGATGACCGAAAGTGTCATCGCGGGCTTTGCGAAAGATGACGCATTGCCGGAGAAAGTTGCATTGTGTAGATTTAAGATGTGTCTCCTGAACACACAGCACTTTCGGATTAAACTTGTGTAGGATTTCTTTGACTCTAAAAGAGTTGACTGTTGGGCTAGTTGGTGTTTAGACATAGGAACCATTGTTAAAAGCGCAACACCACACAACACAAGATAAGACCAGACGAACACAGGCGCAAACTGACAACTGATTTATTGAAGGCAGATCTCCACCTATATATACCAACAGGCTGCGCAGGCGCATCGTCACAACAACCCCCCGGAAACATCAAACATATCGCGAAAGAAAATCAATTTCAGCTTTATACAGCGCAATAGAAGTGTCGCTGACACACTCTTCACCTGCCTTTCTGATTAAAAATGCTTCCAACGTTTCACGCGCCGTTTTCTGTCTGCTTCTGCCTACAATTTTTGCAACTCCGAAACGTGGTTCACAATTCGGGCAGTTCATGCAGTGGACGACAAGATGACTTCTCTCCTTGTTAATTAGATTCCTTGCATGTTCCCTGAGCCGGTCATTGAGGCAGTGCCCCGTCTGGCCGATATATACTTTGCTGCAGGTCAGGGGAATCTCGTACACAACGTTGTTGGCACACTGAACGAAACGTCGTTCATGGTTCTTTTTACAGCCTCCCTTTTCCTCGGCACAGGTGGTGCGACGGCTAAGCTGAGCGAGCTTCTGGGGGACCGAGAAAGCCAACGGCACGTTGAACCGGCTAGCCACTTTTTTCAGGCTATGTGTGACCTTGTGTATGTACGGCACCACTTCTTGCCTCTGGAAGCCCACCAGGGCTTCGCGGCATCTGGGTTGCAACGGTGCTTTATCTTCTTAAGAAGCGTCTCAGCCACAGACAAGACGACCGAACCAGGGAAGCCGGCTGAAAACAGCCTCCGCAATTGAAAGTTAAAACTATCCTGCACCTTGTGAATGCACGACTTCCGAAGTTCTGAATCTAAACAGAGAGTTGCGATGCCTCTCTTTACCGTTTTTGAGTGAGCTGAATTGTACGGAAGGAGCTCTTTTTGTGCACGCGGAGAGTACGCCCAGCAAAGATGCCTTTAATGTTTTCAGCCGGCTTCCCTGGTTCGGTCGTCTTGTCTGTGGCTGAGACGCTTCTTATGAAGATAAAGCACCGTTGCAACCCAGATGCCGCGAAGCACCCTGGTGGGCTTCCAGAGGCCAGAAGTGGTGCCGTACATACACAAGGTCACACATAGCCTGAAAAAAGTGGCTAGCTGGCTCAACGTGTCGTTGGCTTTCTCGGTCCCCCAGAAGCTCGCTCAGCTTAGCCGTCGCACCACCTGTGCCGAGGAAAAGGGAGGCTGTAAAAAGAACCATGAACGACGTTTCGTTCAGTGTGCCAACAACGTTGTGTACGAGATTCCCCTGACCTGCGGCAAAGTATATATCGGCCAGACGGGGCGCTGCCTCTATGACCGGCTCAGGGAACACGCAAGAAATCTAATTAACAAGGAGAGAAGTCATCTTGTCGACCACTGCATGAACTGTCCGAATTGTGAACCACGTTTCGGATGTGCAAAAATTGTAGGCAGAAGCAGACAAAAAACGGCGCGTGAAACGTTGGAAGCATTTTTAATCAGAAAGGCAGGTGAAGAGTTTGTCAGCGACACTTCTATTGCGCTGTATAAAGCTGAAAGTGATTTTCTTTCGCGATATGTTTGATGTTCCGGGGGGGGGGGGGGTTGTTGTGACGATGCGCCTGCGCAGCCTGTTGGTATATATAGCTGGAGATCTGCCTTCAATAAATCAGTTGTCAGTTTGCGCCTGTGTTCGTCTGGTCTTATCTTGTGTTGTGTGGTGTTGCGCTTTTAACAATGGTTCCATTTCTTTGACGTCATCGAGGTTCTGTAGGAGTCCTCTGACGTTCCATTGTACTATTTGTGTATTCATGTTGAAAGTGTTTTTTGTGCTCTGTGTAAAAGAGACTAACTTAAGCTACAGAGCCCTTGTCGGGCCCTGTGATGTGGGCTTTTTCTTTTTTGGAGCTATCGCGAGATTCTCGCCGCTCCTGAGGCGCTGGCCGCGCCGTCTGGCCGGTTGTTGTGTCCATCGCCTCTCGTGAAGCGCTGGACACGCGCTCTTGCGAGCGATTGGTTTGACGGGGAGGCCTCGTCTCCAAGGACGAGACCCTTGAGGCCACCAGCCCGGAGGTCGATGGCCCCTTCTTGTGAGTTGGCGGAGCAGCGCTAGCTGCAGCCGCCGGGGGGGGGGGGGGGGGCGGAAGGCGTCATTGCCGGCTTACTGTGTGTGGGCCGGACAGCCGCCGGAAGCCGTTGCGACGCTTATCCCTGACGCGCCACTTCGGCAAAGGTGTTCTTTGGCAGGTATGATACCCGCCTGCGTGCCTCTTTGAACGAAACGTGCCTCTTTGAACTACTCCGGCTTGATACGAAAACACATACTGTGGATAACGTACGCAGCTGTGAACATCTCAGCCAAATTTTGCTCAGCCTAAATACACAATGTGGATCGAAGGATTAAAACAACATAAATAGAACCAATGCCTACGTTGATGCCAGATGACGTCGCAGCACCGCTTCGTTCTGCCGGTACGAAGGACTTTGAGAAAGAATGAAAAAAGTAAACATTGCACTCGTAGTATCTACGCTGTCGCTAGGTTTATGGTGAAATTCTTTCAGTAGTATATTCCTGGGGGCACCGGCCTCATTAAAAAGCGTTTTTGAGGCTTCAAAAAAAAGAAAAGGCGGTGCAGGCCTCCTTTAAAAGACTGTTTGGATCGAGTTTGCACAGGCTTTCATCTTTGTCAGACATTATATGTTATTTAATATGTGTGCTGACCATATTTTGCCTTTTACAGCATACACGAGGGCCTTCCCAGCAAAGAAGGCTGTGGACTTCAACGAGAAGGTGGTGTTGCTGCTGTCCATTGGGGCAAAACTTAGTGAACTGAGAAGCGAGAAGGCGAAGCGCGAGATGTAGTTTAGTCAAATGAATATGTTGGAATGGAGGCCTGCATTTTTAGTTGAATATTCTGCATTATGTGAAAAGCTTTCTTATCTGTACTCGCACCAAAGGTATGCAGACCAGGGGTACCACAAAAAAAACCTTATTTCCTTGATGCATTGGGATATGTAACGTGAAACTGAAAATGGCAGTTCAGACTTAAATGGTGGGGAAAACACCGCAGTGCATTCGTCATAAAGTTTTAAGCACAAACCGGTCGACAGTCTTATCTGCCGAATGATTCTGGCTTTTTCACAGCCCCCTGGTCCACATAATCCTGATCACAGGTGTACAATGACGTCATTTTAATGTAATGCAGCCATGGGTGCATGGTATACACCGCTGAAACATGGTTTAAATTTATGCGGTTGTGACAGATATGTTCATATAAAAAATTTGCGCAGCTTGCACTGGAGGCACAATGCTAAAGAGAAAGCGGAGCTGATGGCCACCTAGCTAGTCCTGGCTTTTGGGCTAGGCTAAGCACTACCAAATCATCCCCAGCATTTCATGGAATTTATTGATTATTTGTCAATTATTGATTAGCTATTGATTGGCTATCACAAGGTACGCGCCACGTATTTGGGCTAGGCTATATAGCACTACCAAGTCATCCCCAGCATTATCCGGAATTTATTGAATATTGATCGATTAGCTATTGATTGGCCATCAATTGCCTATCGATGACGTTTAAGTAGTCCCAACCATGTTTCTAGACATAGCCAGGCTCAGCTTCGCTAGTTCACAGTGGTATATGCCATAATATTGCGCTTTGACCGTTTCTGCACTGCCGATAGGGATCGGCCCACATTTTTGGATTCAGCAGACACATTACGCACGTCTTAAACCTGCCGTGGTGGCATAGTGGATAAGGCGTTGCACTACTAAACCGAGGGCACGGCGATCGCATTTCGATGGGGGCGAAATGAAAGAATTCCCGTGTACCGCACGTACGTGCATTAATGGGTGCACGTTAAAAAACCCCAGTTGGTATTAAAAATAATTTGGTGTCCCTAGGTACTACAGTGCGCCCATATTGAAATTGTGGTTTCGGCATGTGAAACCTCCGATTTTAGTTTAATTACATTCCAAATATAACCATTAGAGGGCCACATATGGGCATTTTAAAAATTGGGCAGATATGGCCGTATACAGCATACAAGGGCCCAATATATAGGCACATTAAAATGTGGGCAGATATGGCCGTATATGGCCCTTATATGCAATATATGACAATATCTGACCAATGCTTATTATGCCATTTATGGCTTTTTTCATATGAGTCCATATCTGACATTTTCGTAAGGGACATCAAGCGACGAACACCTCGCTCGCTTGACGGTCATTTCTGACCAGTCAGCGTTGCTGGCAGAAAAGAAGGCATTCGTGCGCGAGGAAATTGCACGCCAGATCACCTTGATGGCCTTTGCACAGCCGCAACCGGTACAAGAGCCAACGTCAAGTTTTGTGCCTCCGCTCCGCCGCGCCATAGCGCAAGAACTCAACGAGGTTTTGCCTGAGCGCCGCCAACATGTTCCCGCGGCGGCGCATTATCTTCCTCAACACATTATCATTATCATCATCCAATGTGTCCACTTCAGGACGAAGATCTCTCCCTGAGACGTCCAATTATCCCTGTCTTGTGCTAGGTGATCCAATTTCCGCTTGCAGATTTCCTAATTTCGTCATCCCACCTAGTTTTCTGCCGTCCTCGACTGCGCTTCCCTTCTCCTGGCACCCATTCTGTAACTCTAATTATCAACCGGTTATCTACCCTACGCATTACATGGCTTGCCCAGCTCAATTTCTTTTTCTTAATGTCAACTACAATAGCCGCTATGCCCGTTTACTCTGATACCAAATTCGCAACTTGTTCTCAAATTTGGAAATTCTAAATTAAATTTTATTTGCCTGTTTTTATCGAAATGACCGAGTAGAACAGCTCTCATCAGGAAGGATATGCCTCAAAAAAGCTACACAAGAATCTCTGTGAGGTTCATGCAGCTACGTGAGATAAGTTCCACGGTGGCTACCCCTGGTTTATTAGAGATGTCGTGAACAAGCACATAAATGCCAGAAAAAGATGTAAATTTGCGAACCCGTTCGAAATTTATATCGTAGCCACGTAACATTGTTCAATGGTGCGGATGCCAGTCACACCCGTCGAACAAGCGTCGACGGAGACAGGGCGGACATTGTGGAAACGGGGCCACGCCTGGCCGGCCGGACTCACTCAAGCGATAACAAGGAAGATGGACGCGACGCAAGGCGACTGCCGGTGCAAGGTAAAATGAGGTCATCGCATTCACATCTCAACGTGCAAGGTGAATGCCTTCGTTGCTGTCATTTTCCTTTTCAAGAATCGCGCCGTATACAAGAGAGCCTTTCCAGGGACTCGCCTGATGAGGGGCTGAGAAAGCTCTTCTGAACTGTTCTGCCAAACTTTTCTAGTGCGCAAACTGCTTAATGAATATTCCCCCAAAAATTATAAAGATTGTCTCACGGATCATATACGAAGAAAAATGACAGCTAAATTTCACTTTAGAAAAAATGATGAAAAGCATATTACTGTGACGTCCGTCGTCCTGCCGTCTGAATAATTTGAATCCTTATGTGTGCTTCTGTGTTTGTTCGGCTGATTAGCATTCTGACATACATTTAGGCACTATATTCCTCATTCATTTACTATTGCTGGCGATTTCTTTTTATTTTTAATAGTTTCATTTGATTATTTTGCTTTTCGAATTTTGTCGCAGTCTATAAACTGGTGCTAGAAGAAAACGTTTAGTTGTAAGTGCAACGCATCATGCCCCTGTTTTATTTCGTTCTGCCTAGTGTCCTCATTGCACCGCGCCGCCTATTGGAATGAGGCACTGAACGCTTCAACTTGAGCTCACAGTTTCCCGTAGAAACTCTAGCGGCACCCTGTCAGACATGGCAGTTGCGACCACGACGATCGCCAGCAGCCGCTGATTTTTGCTATTTGATCATTGAATCTTGCACGCCAAACAGCATGCAATTTATAACTATAAGAGCATTTTAAACGAACTCTCGCAGATAGATTTGACGTTCTTTTCAGCCGAATGTGCTGCCATGTCATACGACCCCCGGAACAACAGAACTGCGCCATTATATAAAAAACAAGATTTAACGACTTTGAATGATGAGCGCGGCCTGCTCCTACCTTTATTATAATGTTTATAGAATTACCGCTGCGCGAACGGTTTGTTATCAATGTGAAGCCTCGAATTATGCACATTGTTTCCACAAATCTCGTAATGCAACGAGCGAACCATTTCAGACGTATGTTATTGTTTATTTGTACATTTTGGGAGCTCAATTTATGTGTGGGAATAAAAAAATTAGCTAATTTTAGAATCATGTTAAAATGGCATTGTCCTCCAAGAAATAAATAAAAAACAACAAAGATTTGTGCGAACTTGCAGCAACACAATCCAATGTAGATCACAGCTGTTAATGGCCAATAGTCTCGCCATGGAGTGAGTATGGTTGTCTGCGGCACTTGCCATATGTTCTTGAGTTGCCTCCGATCTCATGCGTTGTCTGTCTTCGGATCCCATGCGTGATTCCAGTATATTAGTGGTGTCCCAGCTATGATGCACCGCGTTTTTAATAAAGGCGAGCCATTCTACACAAAGATAACCAAGTTTATTTTCTTTACAGTCGACTTATGCATGTAATTTATTATTTCCAAATAGTTAATAATAAATTACTGCTCTGAGAGAGAGGCTGTCAATGATGTATTTGTGGAAAATTGAAATAACATTAAAACAGGCATGTTCTCAGCCAGGTATATTCTTGACCGTTTATTTATTTTTTTGCTGATAATTAAAGCCTGCGAAAAAAAGAATAAAAATATCACGTGACTAAGCATCCGCCCGCATCAAAAAGCATCGTCACCAAACAAGCTCCACAGGAGTTAGTGAGCGCAGCCATTCCACGACGCATCAACCGCCAGTTATCGGCACTCTTTACTCATCAACACCAAGGCACTGCGCTGTCGAGCGTGGGGCGCGGCAGCTATGCGACTAACTCCTATGGAACGTTTTTCAGGGCGCTACTTTTTGATGCGGGCGGACGGTTAGTAATGTGATATTTTTTTTTCATTTTTCGTGGTTTTTTTGTCAGCCGGAAAAAATCAACGGGCAAAAAGTACTTGACTGAAAACATGACAGCTTTCAGTTTCTTACAAATTCTTCATTGACAGCATGCATTTAGAGCAGCAGATAATAAATTGGCTAATTGGAAATAATTAGTAAATAGAATGGCCTCTACAAAACAAATACTGGCGGCTACTCTACTCGCGCGTTAACATTATGTACTTGATTAACTTCGCGTCGAATGACCCGTCTCTTTTAAAAACGCGATGCACCCTAGCTGGGAGACCCTGTACACAAAGCTCGCACAATTCTCCCTCACAGAGACGACGTGGGGACCATGAGGTAAGCAACGCCTCTGTACAGTTATTATGGTATGGGACAATCTAGGAATTAAACTTCACACTTGTTCCTGCACTAATTCCGGAAGAGTCATGCACGGAGCCCTTCTAGTACTAAGGGGCTTGTTTGGGTTCCTCTGGATTCCGCCTTTTGATGGGGGCGACACTTGCACTAGTGGTAAGATCACGTGCAGACCGATAACCATAATAAAAATTTAATGAATCAGACTAAACGGCGTACTTCTTTTCGAAATTAGAACATTCATGCGGCGCGAACCTTCTAGAGTTCTGGAGCTAGGGTGTATTTTGCGGCCAACTAAGCCAACCTGTCTCGTCGCAGCATTATGCTTATTACGGGTAAGATATAATTCTTTTTTCGTTACTGTCCCGATAATATTGAAGTCACTGTATTTACTTTATTTAAATTACATGTTCTCAAATTTTAAGTGGTTTGACTCCACGTAAGCACTTCCTGGGCCGGTATTTTGTAGCGATGACTTTAAAGTAATAATGCCTTTTCGGGCTTATCGCGCTTTGTCAGTGGTCAGAGCGACGGTCCGCTCGTGTTATCAACGGGATCAGCCGGCCGTGAGCGGTGGATGATAAGAGTATTCTAAAATAAGTCATAAGGCATCGCTACAAAATCGCGGCCCTGAAATGATACCCCAAAACTATATAACTTATGCGAAACAACGTTTTTAGCAGCGTTCCAGAGATGCCACCATCGGTTTAGTGTGGCCAAGCAGAACGCGTCTAAATGATGTACCTGTCTCTGTATTCTCACCTTGTCAAACAAAAACAGAAAGGCTAGAAACCGTAATGCTGGCCTTCGTTAAATAAAAGTCGGTGATCAAGAACTTGTTTGAAGGTGTGGAGCACTTGAACGCCGTAAGGACGTGAAACCGTCGGCAAGTCTCCACGATGTTTTCGCTGGTTGTTCGCCTCCTGGAAGTTACCACATTTCGCAAACAGGAGCTAAGGAAGCGCGACAACAATATGTTGTAATATCGCGCAGCGTGCATTTACAGCCTTCGCTACAAGGGACATATCGACAATATTTTCGCAAGTACGATTTAAAAAGAAACACCACGAAGCGAAGGCAGCTCGACTATTTGCTCTGGGCAGTTCGGAGCCACGAAATTACGAAAGCCGACGCGGTGACCCACTCGGAGAATGCCGCAAGCGGATCTCCTGCATTGATGTTCCGCTTGGCGAGACGGCGTTGTCCTCGTGGGAAGACAGGAAATAACAAAAAAATACATGCGGGAGCAAAGGAGATAATAAAAAACCAAATTAGAAATAAAACTGCTGTTGGGCGCCTTCGCATGTCCGAGGGGATGCTAAGTGCCTTAAACACTGGTCAAGAGTGCACTCCTCCTCGGGAGGCGAGAGCAACATGTGAGCGCCATAAAAACGCCCGTTACGGTTGGAGCACGAGTGAGTCTAGGAAAGGAGCGCTACAACTCGCAAGCGGAGACATCCAGTTCCGTTGCTCAGTCACTCCGAAAACATGAATGTCTTGCGCCGGCTAATCGCCCTAACCATCCTCATCGCAGCGGCAGCACCGAGAACGTGGAGCCAGGAGTCAACGTCGGGGCCCAACCTCTCTGCTCTCGGAGGCGACTGGCTGCGGTTCCTACGCCCTCAAGCCGATCTGTCACGCGCCGCCCTCGACGGATACCAGAGGTCGATGAGGGATCTGGAGGCCTTCGTAAATCAGCAGAGTGCCACCAGGGTTGTATGACACGTATATTCCCTTTGCATGCTTGCGACGCCCCTTGTTGAACGGTCGGCTATTCAGAACCGTGCGTTATTAATAGAGAGCCTGTGATGCGCCCACGGGCGGTCGTTGCTAGTGCATAGAAGACGTCGAGAAGACATGTTTTATGCGCCAGGAACGACATTTCACGCTTTTATTATCAGAGTTGCGGCCCGCTCAGTGCATTTAATTAAGTGCCACGTCGGGCGCTCATACAAGGAGCAGGCCAGTAAGCCCCTCTCCTGTGAAAAAAAAAATGAACGTTGAAACTTCTGCGGATGCACTGCACGAACGTCATTGTACATGCTTTACAATAAGTATGATTTTTTCACAAAAAGGTAGCGCCAGCTCACCGCAGTATTAATAATTTATTATGGCGTTGTTAATGTTATTAGTGTACCTGCCACCCAACGCTTTGGCTGTGATTCTGTGGCTTCAAATACAGGGTGATCATTTCTAAGTTTCATCGAATTTTTAAAAATCGTCTATGGCAGATAGCACGATTCTTGTCTTGAGCTGGATTATTTGAAGATGCGGACATTACTAGCACGAGAAATCGAAACACATATTCAACTATTGAACGAAAATTCAGCAATTAACTTGTTAATTATTTACTTCATGGTACATGTTACAATTTATGATGTGTAGCCGGTGAGCTTGCAAGACGTATCCACTTGAAATGAATTTCCAGTATGACACTAATTGGGAGATATTTCCCCAAGTGTAGAACCAAATACATGGGCGTTCCAGTTACTTTTGTGCTCAATGCATATAATAGCATTTTGTTTATAAAGTTAGTGTAGCAACAGTGCATTTTAAGGGTAAGCTTGATGACGCATATCTCAAAACTGGCGCCATTCCCTCACTGGTTGGTCTGAGCGTGAGTGCGACTGCGTGAATGGACTGTGTGCTGTCCTCTGGTCAAACATGTCGGGCGATGACGTAGTTTTACGGAAATAAGCGAGAGACGTCAAGGAAAACCTCTTCTGCGATAAAACGTTACAACTACTACTACTGGTACTACCCTTACGAAAATGTCAGATATGGAATGATATGAAAAAGGCCATATATGGGCATATAAAAAATGGGCAGATATGTCCATATATGGCATATAAGGGCCATGTATGGCCATATCTGCCCAATTTTAATATCCCCATATATGGCCCCCTTATATGCTATATATGGCCATATCTGCCCCATTTTTAATATGTCCATATATGGGACCCTTATATGCTATATATGGGACCCTTTGATATATGGCCACTTCTAAATTTTTAATATGTCCATATATGGCACTCTTATATGGTCATATGTAGAAATTGAATAAATTAAAATCTGGGTTTTTATACATGCCAAAACCACAATTTTATGATGAGGCACACCCTGGTGATCGAGGCACTCCAAATTATTTTAACTCCCTGTGGTTTTTTAATGTGCACCCAATGCATAGCACACAGGCATCTTTGCATTTCAGCCCCATTGAAATGCGACTGCCGCACCCGGGATTCAATCCTGAGCGTTCAGTTCAGTAGAGCAACGTACACCTTAGCCACTACGACGGGTCTGGAATTTTATATGAATATATCTCCAGTCAAAAATTCCATCCGTCTATCAGCTTACATGTCTGTTGGCTAACCCTAATTTCAGACCTTGATGGTCTACTAGCCAATCGGCATACAAGTTATCAGGTCTACAAGCCTACAAGTCCACTACCTGTCTACTACCTATTCTACTGTTTGTCGGTATGCCATTGTATCAGAGACAACTGTTCAAATGTGTATTGTTTATTGAATTGATTAATTTTGGCTGTGATTGCATTAGTCTTGCAGTCTTAACTAGAATATATTCAGTGCCTTCAAACACTAGAGTATGCCAATCGGCACTCATGATGGCTCACTGCATGAAATGCGCTCACCATTTCATCCAAAACTTCAGGTAATGGTATGTGTGTGATGTGGAAATCACATTTATAACATCTGAAAGCAATATGAACAGAGATAAAACTTTATTGCAAAGTTCACCACTACAGCACATTACCCAATTGCTGCAAGGGGTACCAGTGCACTGCTTTCAGTCTTTCTTCCATGACCTCCTTTGACACGGTGTCGTCGGCGTTGTGAAAACAGCTGCACAAACAAATGAACTATTATTGCCATCAGACAGAAAACTAAGTACAATACTTGGTGCGTTAATTAATACACTGAGAAATGTTGAGGAATTGAGCATAAGCATTATTAAAGGAGCAACAAGTGGTGAAAGCAGTACAAGTAATATTTATGACTGTTTTGAAGCAGGCTTTGTGGCTGGTGAAGGGTCAATTGGAAGCAAATGCATATTTTCACGTTATTGTAGGCCAGGCACACCAAGCTGTTTTCATTACACAGATTTCTATTGAATGGCAGCAATAATCCCAACATAGCTAGGGGTTACTGCGTACCTGCTTGGTAAATAATAATAGTACACACCGTAAGTATGCACACAATGAAAATTCACATATCCCCCACCCACCCACACAATGACCGCACTTGCAACTCAGCACTCCAACCGGTGGCCTGGTTTTGACTTCGACTGATGATAATGGCCAGCTGCGGATGCCAGTTGCAGTACCAGCACTGGAGCTATCTAGTGCTATATGCACAAAGCTAGTATTTTTCCGTTTTTTTTTCAGTCTGGACAGGTCATGCCACGCATGCATGGAGTGATCAGACTGCTAGCATGCCACATGAGGTCATAAGCAAGCTACAGCACCCGCTTCAAGCTCAAAGCATTCCACAAGCTTCGCGGAATGGCAGTCGTTCATTGAGCAGGCACTTCAGCGTCAACAAAGTACACATCTGCCTTTAGAAACGGCTGCATGAAAAGCTGAATGCTACCAGCAAGGCAAACAGGAATTTCCGCTGACCGAAGACTGATGTTTACCCGCAGGTTGAAGTAGCAGTGCATTATAGCTGAGAAGCCTTAGGATACACAGCTGTGCTGTGTAAATTTAAATTATACAGAAGGAGGCTAGCCGACTTACAGGGAAGCAGGGCATTCCAACTACAAACTTTAACGCAAGCAGCGATTGGATGATGTGCTTCATGTGGAATCTTCTTGTTTCTGGGGTTTTACGTGCCAAAACCAGTTCTGATTATGATGCACGCTGTAGTGGAGGGCTCCGGATTAATTTTGACCACCTGGGGTTCTTTAACGTGCACTACAACGCAAGCACACGGGCGTTTTTGCATTTTCGCCTTCATCGAAATGCGGCCGCCGTGGCCGGGATTCGATCCCGCGACCTTGTGCTGAGCAGCGCAACGTCTTAGCTGACAGAGCCACCGCGGCGGGTGCACCAAGAATCATTAAACCAACATCGAAAGCATCGAATGTGTCACTGTCAAGAACAATGTCACCAAGCCAACTCACTAAGTTTTCAAAATAGTAGTTCACATGATTTACTAATACCAAGTGCTCTTTGTATTAGCACTGTAAAGTTATGGCGGATTATTATTCTTGTTCGCGCAAATCCCGCAAGGCTACTCTATTATTTCAATCGTGATCTTCGACGTAGCAAATGTTATGGCCTCCGAAGTGCATAATGCGCGGCTGAGGCCTTTATAACCACTCACAGAGGCTAAAAACTGCCCCATAGAGATTATTGTCGTATATCGTATGTCATATAGAAAATGCCATATTTTTAAAGTGAATGAACAAGTTGTGTGTCACAATGCATAAGCAGCATAATTTATCTAAACACGTTCCTTTCGTCAATTTCACTAAACTTGATATATTGTATAGTATTTTAGACATACTTCTCAAAACGTATCCTCCCCCCCCCCCCATAATCAACCATAACGGCCGCCTTCTTAACCATTCACCTGTAGTATGTGAGCTCACTTATTCGAGGAATTAGCAACCAAGCGAGCAAACAAGACGGCGAACTCCACTGTGAGACAATGCTGCTGTCGCATTGAGTCCACAGTTGAAGAAGTCGCTGCAGTCATCTGGCTTTTAAAGCGAGGTCTTTTTCTCTTCCAATGGGTTTTCTTTCAGGACTCGAGGTGTAGTGTTGACTGGAGCAACGTTTAAGATCAATAGCAATCAATTGCATCCACAGTTTTGGATACATGCAAATTATTATTTTCCGATGATCTCCGCATGTGCATATGAGCTAGGTATACAACTAGGCGATAAGAGGTATTGCATGCTCAGCAACTTTCCCGTCTTACGATATAGATGGCGTAACAGTACATCTTGAGCTAATTGTGCGCGGCATAATTAGGGCTGCCACTCCATAACCACAAGGCTGCCACTCCTCGCCCGCAGTGGCAGCCTTGTGGTTATGGAGTTGCGCTTCGGACCTCGAGGTAGTCCCGGCTGCATTTCGATGAGAGCGAAATGCAAAAAAGTAGTTTACTTATATTTAGGTGCACGTTAACGAACCCGATGTGTAAAAAATAATAAGGGGTCCCCCACTTCGGCATTCCTCATAAACAGACTGGTTTCGCGAAATAAAACCCCACAATATAACATGCTTTTATTGCGATAGCAATTATATGGGCACTACAAGCGGATTTGTGCCGTCGGCGTAGCCGTCATCGTGAGGCTGCCTATAAAGTCCAAGGGTGATAAAATCGTCGGCGCGTGCCGTATGCTGTAGTGAACGCATGCGAGGGACGCGCACTTTCACGCAGAGCGAACGCACGGCGGACAGCAAACGCGACATCTGCCGTCGTGCGAAAGGCCGTGGGGAGATGGAAAGGTGGGAGGGGAGGCGACGTTTAGCTGCGGCACCAAACGCGTATCTTGAGACCGGGCGCAAGGGGAACTGGAATCTCGCAGGCGAGAGGGAGGAGGTGCGGCTTCGGCTGTGCTAGCAACTGCGTACTTTTACTTTCCGCGGCGGCGGGCGGTCGCGCACACCGTATCTTGAAAGTGATCTGCAACACGGCTCCTGCCTTTGTATGCACTGTGCTTAAGCCGCTCAGTTTCCGTTGAAGCGATAGACCGCACTAACCTTCTCTCGCTCCTGCTGGCGCTCTTGCTCACGCCAGTGTTTGGACAGCGGTTGTGTGCGGTCATCGAGTGTGATCTAGTATTCATGTTTGCTTGTGCGCGCTGACACCATGCTTGTTAATTGAGTTAGTAAGCGAACATGTTTAAGTTTACACAGCCGGTAAAATTACTATCCTTACTCCGTATAGCTCTCTACTAATTTTCTATCGCAATTGACGGTTCGCCTTTCGGGCGAAACTGACACTTTTTTTAAATGGTAATTCAAACATTTTTTTCTTTCGTTGTCTCATTGTGCAGAAACAGCAACCAGTTGACACAGATATTTGCGCAAATTAACCTTACTGCGCGAACCGTTCTATCTAAACATTCACGTGCATTTATTGCAGTTGGCGCTGGGGTCGCCTGCAGCAGTTGGCGGAAGGAGTGGCGTGGCGTTCCCTCCGCTCTTTGGCGGAGCAGACGCGACCAACCAGCAGACCTTGTTCCAGCAGCGAGCACTTAACAACACGCTTAGCCTGCAGGAACTGCTACACCGACTGTTCCCGACGCCGCAGCCGCCAGTGGTCAGGCCACCGCAGAGCTTCGCCCCCATCGTTGCACGCCGACGCCAGCTGTGATGAAAAAGTAAAACCCCAGATGGACGCGCGACGTCGCTAAAGCTGAAAATTTTGTTTGTCTTCACAATACCCTTAACTATCTATATATGTGGGCAAATAAAAAAAATCATTGCTCTCACGGGATAAAGGTTGTGTTCGTTTCGGCTCAACTGTGCGTTCGTTTATGTGAGAAAACTGAGAGCGACGGGAAACGTGTCATCGATTTGTGATAATTTTTTTCTGTTTTTCCATTCTTACTGTCAGCTGTTGATGTATGCATAGGTATATAGATAGTCGTCATTTCATCGATGAGCAACTGTGTATGCGCAGCACACTGGTTGAAATCACAGGAAGCGTGCCTAGAAGTCCTTGTTTATTGTGAGCTCTCACGAGAAACCATACGGTCGATATTCATGCACGGTATGCATGGCGTCTATCACTAATCATACTATCGTCGGTCGTGATGGCTGAGACTACTCTGTTGAGCTAGATAGAGATCACGTGTTTAAAAACAAGGAAGGGAGTGAATGCAAATGAACAACACACTACTGTACGTAGATCTTGGTACACGCAAAAGAACGCCAGCTGGTCGAAATAATGCCTAGCTGTCCACTACCCCGTCCCCCCCCATAGACCTTACGTTGCTTTTGGACATTAAAACCCGCGAATCAATCAATTTGAAGTGATTGGCTTAGTACCCTCGACAATGCATAAGGGTGGCTACTGCTCTGCTTTTATATTACTGCGTTGTAACTTACTACGGCTTGTTTTGTTGATGGCCCTTGCGCCATAAAACACCACACATTATCATTGTTTTGTTGATGTCCGTACCCCCAATGTGTATAGTTGTACACATGCCAGAATACAATATAGGTGCGCGGTCAGCTGTAACTTATAATTCGACCTTCAGCAATGGAATATCAGCCTAGTCTGTTGAGCACACACACACACAGCGCTGAGTTACAGCCGCTTCCTTGAATAAAAAAAAATAAAGCTGCCTACTCTACTTGACGCGTTTTACAATGAAGTTGCTCTTATGTCAGCGTTATGCATGTCTGTGATACCTTCAGTCTTGTGTCCCCGCGCTGGGTGTCGAATTATGCATCACAAAGAAGCTTACTCATCGCTCTGTTAGTCTATAGCTTTCACTGGAGCACGAGAAACAGCGGGGCGCACGCCGGTGGAGGTCGCACCTGAGAAAGAGTGACGGGCTGCAGCGCTTCGTGAACGATGGGCTTGAATGTGGAGAGAAACCCGAACTGGCAGCGTTAGTGGCGTATGGGCAACACGTCAGCGACAACTAGTTGGCTACGTTGAGAACGCGAAGCAGCGATGATAGGTGCCGAGTATGCGACCGAGCTGGTGCGCGTACAGTCTAGAACTTTATAGCCTTTCAGCGCACAAAAACACACAGGGACGGTTTAAAGGCGTATGCAGAACAGCGCGCTTTCCTTGGCCTGAGCCAAGGTGTAATGTCTCTCTTCAACGGAGGGGGGCCCTCATAGGGCGGCGGCCAGTATAGCGCGCGCACACTCACACACGCTCATTATATAGCGGGTGTGTTTTTTTAGAAAGTCCCAAATTTAAAAAAAAAAATTGCCGGTGGCAGATAGCACAATTCTCACCCTTTATCTAAATTACTCAATGAGGCAGCCATTTATTCAAAGAGAAGTCAAAATTCTTCATAAACAATTGACGCAATTACGCTCATTAACTTTTCAATTAATTACTGTATGGCGCATAATTAAAACTACCAATTATAGTCTGTGAGTTCGCAAGGCGTATCCACTTGGAACAAATTATCTGGAGTGCACCAGTTTCGGAATATTCATTTTCAAAGCATCCGACGAAGTGCATTGATGTTCCAGTGACTTTTCTGCTTCAATGCATAAAAGAGCGTTTTTCTAAAATAACTGGAACGCCAGTGCATTTCGTCGCACACTTCGAAAATTATTATCTCGCAATTGGTGCAGTCCCGTGAATTTGTGCCAAGCGGATACGCCTTGAGAACTCACCTGCTATAATTCATAGATTAAAATATGTGCCGTGAATAATTATTTAAAAAATAATTAGCTTAGGTGTGTTAATTATTTATTTAGCATTTTGATTTGTCGTAGAACTAATTGCCGCCTCATTGAGTAATTTGGATCAAGACCCCAAGCCCCCTGACTTTAAGCACTGCCCTGAGCTAATGCCACTTCCGCCTCGACAAGCAGTGAAACAGAATAATTGTACTCGAGGCTGAATTTTGTGCGAACTTCACAGAAGCCTCACTGACGCCGCCTGTGAGCATTCTGTGCGATACTTTCCGAACTAGCTTGAAAATACAGCGATACACTAGTTATTGTCGGTGACATGAACTTCCATTCTCCAGGAGTAAGAGAAAATGGCTATACACATTTGCCACAACGTTTCAGCTGCTGTAACGTAACCAGTTTTGCACCGCACGTAACATGCACATTTGCCACGTTGATTTATCACGAACTAAAGAGCCCGGATGCTAGTGCACACACTGGACTGCACGCCCACTCCTATCGTAGAGTGAAGCGCTACAAACCGATTTTGCATCAGAAGTGGTTATCCGGTTATTCCATTCATGCGCTGGACTCTCGAATGAAAAAAAAAAAAACGACTAACCGGAGTAATCGGTTGTGCTGTCTCTTGAGCTTTCTTCCAGTTGTAATTACTCAGCACCAGCTCCTTTTTCGTCTGGTTCTCGTTCATGCTCTTTTTTTCCTCACAAACCACCTCGCCATTGCCTTGAAATGATTCGGCTGTTATTTTCCGAACGTAATTTAATGCCGCGTCACCTTCTAGTTTGTTTCCATCTTAGTCAATGATATGTTTTTGTACTGTTCTAGACTTCCTGCCTAATAATTTAATGTGGTTCCAAAATATTCCTTCTTTATCTCACGTATTTCTGACAACCAACGTTCACTTTCATCTTTAATCTTTGCTTGAACTAATATTTGAACCAAGTTGTTTCCCGCGGTATATTTCCCATTTTCTGTCTATTTCATCATGCGGGAACCGTGCATTTTTTGCGGGCCTGTGCTGTCGTGACGCCTTCTGTCGTTCGTCGATCGCTTCCCGTATCTCCCTGTTCCACCATCTTTTCGGCTTTCTTTTTCCTTTCCAAGAAGCTGTTGCTTCTCTTTCCTCCTTTCTCTCGTCATTTTACTTAGATGTTCACTATATTCCCACTCCTTGCTTGGCCATTCGTCGAGTTCTTCCTCGACTGATCATGCGTTTGATGCGAATGATGATGCCAAAATGATGCGTTTATGGTCACTACCTATGCTGCTACACCCTTCCTCGGCAATGACCATTTCTCTCAACTTATCATAAATTCATTTTGTCATCAGACAGTAGTCGATGGCCCATTGCATATTTCCTTCTTTCCATGTGATCTGGCCATCACATTTAGGCCCCGCATTCACGATAACGAGGCTACGTTGCTCACAGAGATCAAGCACTACCTTCTCGTTGTTGTCGGTATAACCGCCTAGATCATGAATGTCGGCATTCATGTAACCCAACAGGACAACTTCGCCCTGTTACGATTCGCTTAGAGCGGCCATGCCCGGACCACGTGCAAACGCATGGGAATCGGCGTGTCTAACGATATCTCTCGTCAACATGAACAGACGTGTCCGTCGCGAGGGTCAGCGATACGTCATAGACGAAACCTGCCGTGCCGCCTTGCAAGCCCTCTCACCCCCGGTGGGGACGTTCGCCCCGCTACGGTCACCCACCCTCAATACTTCGTTTGGTTTCCCTGTCCTGCAGTGGGGGAGAGGAGACGGGGAGAGTGCTCAGATGGTGGAGGGCATAACAAAGCCACCTAGAATCCACGTTGAGAACACTTTTGCTTTGCCCTAGCGTGCAGGTGCATGCACGCTGAACGTTTCTTGCACGTTTTCTTTGGAGCACACCGCTCACCCGTAACCATGTATTACACTTGTGTTACTTGTTTTTACGTCGCCTCGTCTTCCCTGCCGGACCCTCTCTGATGGTCAACCTGGCTAGAGCTCCAAGCAGACGCTGTTGAAGGTATCAAACCCCGACCCGTAACAACTGAATGGCAGCGGTGAAATAGATCAAATCCCAACCCGCTCTGCAACTGGATGGCAAGCGGTGTGATATGGATCTACGAGCCTCGTCTACCAAGTCGCAACTGAATGCAGCGTTTCTGATGGTCTACGCCGGATTCTTGGCTGCAAGGTGGTGAGTGGGGGACATTCTTTGTTGAGTTTTGCCAGGTTTTGTTGAAGCGTTAGAACAGAACAGGTAATTCGAGCTATTCATGTCGCCTAGTTAGGGTGCGGCAAGATAGTTGTCTACAGTAGAGAGAGCAGCAGTGAAAACAGCCATGAATTTGAAGTCATTGCTTAAACTGGAGTTGTTCGAGCCAGCGAAGCAGTTGCGCCTGGGTGTCACTGACGCACTCTGAAAACCAGAGTTGATTGAGGCTATTCGTGCTCTAAAGGCTGTGGATGATGAGCTTACGGAATGCCCAGAGATCATTAAAGAGAGGGAGACTGCAAAAAGTTCGGCAGAAGAGTGTGACCGACAGGAACGTAAAGAACGGGAAGAACGGGAACGTAAAGAACAGGAACGTGAAGAACGTGAACGTAAAGAACAGAAAGAAAGTAAACACGCACTAGAATTGAAGCGACTCGAGACTGAAATGCAACGAGCTCTTGCAGCAGGGCAGAGGAGCAATGGAAAC
Source organism: Dermacentor silvarum (assembly GCF_013339745.2). Lineage (NCBI taxonomy): Eukaryota > Metazoa > Arthropoda > Arachnida > Ixodida > Ixodidae > Dermacentor > Dermacentor silvarum. Next base: position 361,191,743 of record NC_051154.1, read on the forward strand.
AGTGCAGGAGAGCGCGTATCATTAAAGATGATAGAGCTAATGCGGACTTATAAGCTCGGAGAGGACATTTGTTTCTTCTTGGTGAACTTCGAGCGGACATGTGAGCAGCAAGGGTTCTCTCGCAAGTCGTGGCCACAGCGTCTGCTCACACTGTTACCGGGCGAGCCAACGGACGTAATCGCTTGCTTAACGAGAGAGGAAGCTGAGGATTATGATAAGATGAAGTTCAATTTGCCGAGAAAGTATAGGCTGTCAGCGGAAGCGTTCCGGCGAAACTTCCGCGGAATGGAAAAGGCTGGGAATGAGTCCTATACAGAGTTTGCAAATAAGCCTATGTCAAGCATAGAGGAATGGCTCAAGGAACAAAAATCCTATGGTGATCAGGCGAAAATTGTTCAGTGCTTTGCACTAGAACAATTTTATAATCGGTTACCTGAGAACGTGAGGTACTGGGTTCAAGATAGGCCAGAACTTAGTACGATAGCCAGAACCGCTGAACTGGCCAAGGAATTTGTGACGCGTCGGGCTCGCTAAGTCAGCGACGGTCGAAAAGACGATCTCAATTTCAGGTTCGGCAAAAAGATAAAGAACGATCGTGTATTTGATGGTACCTCAAAATATAGTACGTCCGGGTCCGAATGGACCTCTGGGGTTACAGCAGAGCAGCAAAAGAAATTGGGAAAGAGGAAACCCTTTCTTTGCTATAACTGTCATAAACCATGCAGGGCACATTGCGCAGCAATGTGACCAGGTAAAGGTAGTGGTTATATCGGTTGGTTGCAAAGACGAGAACATGAAGCTCCTAGAACCGCATATGCACGACCTTGAGGTAAACGAGAAACCATGTCGCTTACTGCGTGACTCCGCGGCTACCATGGATGTGGCTCACACCTCTTCTGTGGAACCTGAGATAATCCGATTATGGTTTTGGCACGTAAATCCGGTTGATTCAATTAAAGTTTAACACTTCTGCCACGATGCGATGTGCCGTTTGAGGCAATGACAACGCTAACCTAAGGTTATGAACAATGGCGGACAACAACGCCTCAAGCAAGCACTCTTCGCTGGGAGCTCTGTGTACTAGGCAGAAAAACAGCAGTGGTGCACGCAAGATAACGTTTAACATCAACTCACCATTCTCGTAATGGACTAAACGCTGAAGAAATTAAATATTCTCCGTCAACATCACTGCTACTTATCGTGAATCAAGTAAACAGCGGAGAAAGTTTCGCTTACATCGATTCCCACATTGCGTTGGATTCCTATAATTTTTTCTTACTACAGTTACTGCCCGAAACCAGTTTCTTCCCCTAATTGTGTATTATGTCCACTGCGTTGCTTGAAAATGCCAAGTGACTGTCTTCATCTCTTACGTGGCTTGTTCAGAATTCAAGTGTGACGTCGTAAAACTGACTAGCATTGAAGCAACTGAATCGTTAATAAAACACCTTTCTGCACAATTGAACAAGCGCCCGGTTCCGTAAGTCTTTACTTCACAAAAACGCTCTTCCGGCTGTTGCACTCTCCTAAGCATGGCTAGTATACCCGCGGTGGTGCTGCTCAGTGGCTATGGCGTTGCGCTCCTGAGTACGATATGTGACCAAGTTCCTTCGTGTGGATGGCAGCCAAAGCTTTAGCTCGGGACCAACTCCGATGCCGCCTATCTAAATACGCGTAAAACGCAGAAATGCTTTTATGAGACCACCACGGGACAGATTTGAATGAACATTCAAATCTGAAAATGAAATTACATCCTATGGACTAAAAAGTTAAATTTTGGTTGAGGTCTTGAAATGGTCTTTTTTGTTGTAGTTTTTTTACAGTGTCCTAAATTGGTAGGGTAAAAGAATAGAAGCATGAAACTGACAAATCCGTAGGGCTGCATGAAAAACAGAGATCGCAGTTTTGTAATGCAGACTCCGTGGCTGAGTTCCAGTCCCCTGTTGAATGACCGTTCGCGCTTGTTTCACGTATACCAGGAAGGTTCTGCGCATTTAGTGCATAAATGTGACATTGAATGACAATATATATGTGGTGGCGTGGAGCAGAGGTAGAACACCGAGCTTCTAATCTGAAGGTCGTCTAAGGTCATCTAAAGCCCACTAAGCTTCATCAAAATCACTCCCTAGCCAGAACACGAATTGGCCTCCCTGGTGCAGTATTCGGCCACTACCTCCCTCATGACCCCTACGATTAACCCGTGTCCCTCAGTCCCCGCGGCTGCGGAGCACCTGACCAAGGCGGCGGTCAGACCTGCGACGCGCCCCGCGGGGGCGTCGGCGACACCAGGCTTTTGGTGGTTTGCGACACCACGGACCCGAGCACATGAGATTTGGAACCTCCCACGTGTAGCCGTGCGCGGCTTAGCCGTGTCTGGGGAAAGGGGGATCCCGGGGGTTGAGCCGATGCCGCGTGTTCGGACCTTTAAGGCCCCCCGCGGAGGCAACACACCTCTTTGGCCTCTGCTTCACATAGACGGTACCTCTAGACTGACCAACCTGGAGGAAATCGGCAGACACATTTTCCTGTCCTCATCTCCACGCTCTTTTTCTTTGTACCTCTTTCATTACTGTCCTGTCTTCCCTTCTCTTCTATTTACTTCCTGTCTTTCTCGGTGGCAAGGGTTAACCTTGTGTGGCTAACCTGTCTCGCTTATGTCGTATTTGGTTATAGCAGCGTTGTACAGCTGGCGTCGGCAGGACTTACCTTGCAGGAGCTCCTGTCACGTCCCCTTGTTGGGCACGGTGGTAGGTGACTGGATTTGCGGCCGAAATTAAGTAACGATTTATGGCATCAGCTGGATTCCCCAAACTACCTGATCGTTCTCTTTTGAAAAGAGGACGCACCAAGGAAACAATAATTTTTTGTCCAATGTAAAGAAATCTTTCCCCGCTACCATGTAATACATAGCGAAAACTCCGAAAAGACTGTCCAAACCGTTTCCCCATTTGTCGTTACTAAGTGTCTCGCTGACTCAATGGTCCCCGGCTACTAAGTCACAAAATGGCTAGCCGTGACCTCTTGCTTGAGCTTCGCGACAAGCTTCAGTACGGAAATACCTCAAAGCTCGTGACATTTGGTGACATCCCAGTCACAGTGACAGCACATCGAACAATGAGTACATCCACAGGAGTCGTTTCAGACGAAGATCTCTTAAGCTTGAGTGAAGAAGAGCTTCTAGATGGCTGGAAGGACCATAATGTAATCAAAGTGCAGCGAATAATCATCAAGCGTGAAAACAAAAAAATCCCAACAAAGCAATTGATACTCACCTTTGCAACGAGTGTACTGCCAGATTCTCTTGAAACCGGCTACACAAAGACATGAGTAAGGGCATACATACCCAACCCACGTAGATGCTTTAAAAGCCAAAGATTCGGCCACGGCTCGCAAAACTGCCGAGGCCGACTGACCTGTGCGAAATGTGGACACAATGAACATAACTCTGACAACTGTACTGGTACACTCCACTGTCATAACTGTGACGGTGCACATGCAGCATAGTCACGAGCATGTCCCACTTGGAAAAAGGAAAAGAAAATAATAACTATCAAGATAAAGGAGAACATTTCTTTCCAAGAAGCACGGAAGCGTGTTTCATTCCTTCATACCTCAGGGTATGCTGATGCGGTGCGTAAGGGGGCGACGCCGCAGCCGACTTCGGCATTTGCGTGGCCCACGAAGAGTGTGGCCATGGTCGTGCCACCAGCCCCCTTGGTGACAGCAGCCAGCGCCGCTTCGCTTTCCCTGAAGCAGTGCCCGTCGACCTCTGGGGTGGTAGGCTCCAAGGCCCCGTCTCATGAGGTGAGGCCTTCACGACATACACACCGCTCACAACAGTGGACGTCCAGCGCCTCGCAAGTGGCAATGGACGTTAGCCCTAGCCAGCCGGCGCAGCCAGCGCCGAAGGACGGCCACGAGTCTCAGGACCGCGGCAAGAAAGACAACCTCGCATTACGGGGCCCGGCCCTGTAAGCTAATCTCCATTAATCTCCTTGTCTTAGCCACACAGCACATATTTCTTTTAACATGGATACTACACTTATACACTGGAACGTCAGAGGTCTTTTCCGGAACCTTGATGACGTTAAAGAACTTTTACATAAGTTTAATCCCACGGTGTTGTGTGTGCAAGAGACACACCTTAAATCTACACACACAAACTTTCTTCGTCAATACGCCATTTTCCGGAGAGACCAAGATGACGCGGTGGCGTCGTCCGGTGGTGTAGTTGTGATAGTCGACAGAGGGGTGGCCGGTCGACAACTACTCCTCCGAACGCCCCTCGAGGCAGTTGCTATCCAAACAGTGCTGTTTGATAGAGTGCTGACCATTACGTCTGTATACATTCCCCCGAATTACCGCTCTCTAGGGCAACATTTCAGAGCTTGATAGATGAGCTTCCCCATTCATATGTAGTCATCGGAGACCTAAACTCACATAGTACACTGTGGGGCGACTCTCGTTGTGATGCGAGAGGACGGTTAATAGAAAACTTCCTATTCTCCTCAAGTGCCTGCTTGCTGAACGAGAAGGAACCAACATACGACAGCACTACACACAAAACGTTTTCCTCCATAGATCTTAGTATAGCGTCCGGCACACTTGTGCCGTGTTTGGAGTGGAAAGTCATTATTAACCCGTATGGAAGTGACCACTTTCCTATCGCTTTAAACCTTACAAAGCAGGCTGAATTCCGTACATACGTACATCGATGGAAATTCGATTCAGCTGACTGGCCGCAGTTTCGTCAAATAACACATTTGCTCTGAGACGATCTCCGTGCACTTGGTATTGACGATGCAGTGGCACACTTTACACCGTTTGTTAATGATGCTGCATCAATATGCATTCCCCAAACACACAGGTCACCTCCAAAACGACGTATACCATGGTGGAATGAGGAGTGTAAGGAAGCGCGCAAGAAGCAGAACAAGGCTTGGAATCTTCTACGTAACTCCCCTACCACAGAGAACCTAATTAATTTCAGACGAATTAAGTCACAAGGAAGAAGAACACGCCACCGTGCAAAATGCGAAAGTTGGCAAAAATACATCAGTAGCATGAATTCTTATACAGAAGAAAGAAAAGCATGCAACAGAGTAAACAAATTAAAAGACCGACAAACTCATCCTCTGCCGCTAGTAAATATCCAGGGAGGTACCCTCACAGATCAAGCGGATTTTCTAGCTGCACACTTCGAACATGTTTCCAGTTCATTCCACTATTCCGACACATTCTTAAGATATGAACGACAAGCAGAGCGACTGCCCTTAGATTGGAAAAGCACGTGAAACGAACCTTACAATCACTCATTTAGCATGGCTGAATTTCAGGCTGCACGGAAATGTTGCAACGAATCTGCAGCAGGAACCGATGGAATAGTATATGACATGATTAAACACTTAAACGATGAAACTTACAAAACACTCCTGTCGCTTTTTAATGCAATGTGGTCTATAGGTCACCATCTGTCCGCTTGGAAACAAGCCATCGTGATACCAATTCTCAAAGAGAACAAGGACCCTTCTTTAGCCGTCAGCTACAGACCCATAGCGTTGACAAGCTGTTTGTGCAAACTCTTTGAGAAAATGGTAAACCGACGCTTGATTCATTATCTTGAAAATAACAAAATACTAGATCCTCTGCAATGAGGATTCAGGCAAGGTAGATCTACTATCGACCGTCTTGTCCATATGGAGGCGAACATCCGGGATGCCTTCATACAGAAGGAATGCTTCCTATCAGTATTTCTTGACATGGAGAAAGCCAACGATACTACGTGAAGCTTTGGAATTCTCCGAGATTTGTCTGGAATGGCTATCCGCGGTAACTTCCTGAGCTTTGTCGAAAATCATCTTTATTATAGAACATTTCGTGTGAGAGTTGTCAACGTCCTATCACGGTCATTCACTCAGGAGACAGGTCTCCGCAGGGGCGTCTGCGTCAGCAGGCGTTTGGTGTGTTGCGACACCACGGACCCGAGCACATGAGGGCTGGCCCCTCCCACGTAAAACTGTACGTGGCTTAGCCGTGTCCAGGGAAAAGGGGATCTAGGAGGTTGAGCCGAAGCCGGGTGTTTGGACCTTTATGGCCCCCGGCGGAGGCAACACCCCTCTTTGGCCTTCGCTTCTCGTAGACGGCACCCCCGGACTGACCCACCCGGAGGAAATCGGTGGTCGCCTTTTCCTGTCGCACTCCTAAATATTTTGCTTTCCTATCAACTTACGTTTCTGTCCTGTCATCTCCTTTCTTCCCAACTTTTCTGCTTCTCCCAGGCGGCTTAGGTTAACCTGGTGCGGTATATCCAACCTTGAGTATGGCGCAATGCGTTATAGCAGCGATGCACGGCTGGCGTGTGCATGTCATTGCTATGTCAAACTTGTAGCGTCCCCTTGTTGGGCTCCGTGGTGGGTGGCTGCCATTGCTGCCGAAGTAACTACATCCAGCATGCATAGAGCATCATTTCCTCTGCTACCCGATCGTACCGCTACAAAGCGCGTACGCACCGAAGTCTCCTTGAACTTTTTCACTCCACGCAAAGAATCTTTTCCACGATACCACGTTATCCACCTGAAAAGTCCGTAAGAGTAGTATCACCTTTCCTCGTATCTAAATCCCTGACGAACATCATTGGACCAGACTATAAAGCTAGCAAGATTGCAAGCGGCGACCTCCTCCTTGAGGTTCGTGACAAGCTGCAGCATGAAAAACTCGCAAATCTCACAACCTTAGCAGACATCCCTATAACAGTGACCCCGCATCGTTCCCTCAACACAGTCCGAGGCGTCATTTCATACTCCGATCTCTTAGAATTAACTGAAGCAAAAACTGTTGGAAGGCTGGCAAGACCCAAACGTCATTGATGTAAAAAGAATAAAAATCAGGCAAGACTACAAAGAAATTTCCACAAAACATGTGATCATTACATTTGCCTCTAGTGTTCTACCAGAAGTCCTTGAGACAGTTTATACCAAAATCCGTGTAAGACCTTACATTCCCAACCCTCGTCGATGTTTTAAGTGTCAGAAGTACGGCCACGGCTCGTAAAGCTGCCGTGGTCAACTCACCTGCGCAAAATGTGGTGACAAAGACCACACTTCCGAAAACTGTTCTGGAACACCCCACTGTGTGACCTGCGAAGGTGACCACCCCCCATATTACCGATCCTGTGAAACCTGGAAAAAAGAAAAAGAAGTAAATAAATTGAAAATCAAAGAAAACATATCGTTCCAAGAAGCACGAAAACGTGTTTCTGTTTTTCATACCACAAGGTATGCGGATGCGGTGCTCAAGGAGGCAGTGTCGCAGCAGACTCCGGCATCGGCCCGGTCCACAAACAGTGTGGCTGCGGTTGTGCCACCAGCCCCCTTGGCGAAAGCAGCTGACGCTGCTTCGCCGTCCGGGAAGGGGGCCCGTCAACCTCCGCGTTGGCGGCCCGAAAGGTCTCGTCCGACGTGTCGAGGCCTTCACGTCCAACACAGCGCTCTCAAGGGCGCGTGTCCTGCAACTCACAAGAGGCGATGGACATAACACCTATTCAGACGGCGCAGCCAGCGCCTAAGGAGCGACGGGATTCTCTCGGCCGCTCCAAAAAAAGACAAAACTCACATCACGGCGCCTGGAAAGGGCCCCGTGAGCTAATATTAGTCTCTTAAACACGCAGCACAAACACGTTAGTCATCATGGAGACACAAATATTACAGTGGAATGTTAGAGGACCTATTCACAACCTCGACGATATAAGAGAACTCCTACACAAGCCTAATCCAAAGTTGCTGTGTGTTCAAGAGACACATCTGAAACCTACAAGCACAAACTTCATTCGTCAATACAACATCTTTCGAAAAGACCGTGATGAGGCTAACGTCTCGTCCGGCGGTGTAGCAATAGTAGCAGATAAGTCTGTAGCTTGCCAACATGTTGCCCTCCAGACGCCCCTTGAGGCAGTTTCAGTTCGGGCAATTCATTTCAGCAAGTTGATAACTGTATGTTCCATTTACATACCCCCAAATCATCCCCTCGAGAAAACAGACTTCTATAATCTTATCAATCAGCTTCCCGAGCTCTACCTACTCGTGGGAGATTTTAACACCCACAATACGATGTGGGGAGACTCACCATGCGACGCGAGAGGCCGTTTCGTAGAAAACCTTTTAGTAAACTCCGGTGCATACCTCTTCAATAAGAAGGAGCCAACGTATTATAATCTTCACTACAATTCCTATTCATCGATAGACTTGGCGATTCGATTTGCTTCCCTATTTCCCAACTTAGAATGAAATGTGATCATAAACCCATTCGGAAGTGACCACTTTTCATTAACTCTAAGCTTAGTAACGCAAGGTGACTCCCCTCCTCATGTCCCTAGATGGAAACTAGCCTCTGCTGATTGGAAACTTTTTAAGCAATCGACTTTTCTATCCCGAGATTTTATCAGCGAATATAGTATAGATGACGCGGTAGCGTATTTTACCGATTTATCATCGAGGCAGCAAAAAAGTTCATTCCACAATCAAGCGGTAGCTCACCCAGAAGACGAGTTTCATGGTGGAATAATGAGTGCAAGGAGGCACGTAAAAAACAAAATAAAGCGTGGAGCATACTTCGCCGATTCCCAACTGCAGAAAATTTGACGGAATTTAAAACGATTAAATCACAGGGAAGGCGAACGCGACGGCAAGCTAAAAGGGCAAGCTGGGAGAAGTTCCTGTCCGGCATCAATTCATACATACAGGAACAAAAGTATGGAACGGACTAAGGACGCTTAAGGGACAACAAGTTCACCCGAGGCCCATGGTGGATAAAGAAGGAAACTCATTGGAAGACCAGACCAATGCTTTTGGTCAACACTTCGAGCATGTGTCTAGCTCCACCCACTACTCAGAGAGCAGTACAACGAATAGAAGAATATAAGCCACTGAACCGAAAATGTTGCCCAAATAACCCTTATAACCGTCCTTTTAGCGTTGCCGAGCTTAAAGCCGCCTTTTCAGCATGTCAGAGCTCTGCACCGGGTTCGGATAGAATCACGTACGAGATGAATCACGCACTTGCACTCCGACACGCAAATCACACTACTCACACTTTTTAATACTATCTGGGCCGCTGGGTATCCGCCATCTAAATGGAAAGAAGCTATTGTCATCCCAGTTTTAAAGCACGGCAATGATACATCATTGCTGACCAGCTACCGGCTTATACCGCTTATGAGCTGCCTTTGCAAACTTTTTGAGAAAATGATCAATCGCCGTCTTGTACATTTCTTTGAGTCGAGCAAAATGCTTGATGTGGCTTTAGAGAAGGCCGATCTACAACCGATCACCTCGTGCGCATCGAAGCAAACATCCGTGATGCTTTTGTACACAAGCAGTATTTATTTTCTATATTTCTTGATATGGCAAAGGCGTACGATACGACATGGCGGTACGGTATCTTATGAGACCTGTTGCACATGGGCATTCGAGGTAATACGCTTAGCACTATAGAAAGCTACCTGTCTAACCGTACATTTCGAGTCAGAATTGGCAATGTATTCTCCCGCCCATTTACACAAGAAACTGATGTACCTCAAGAAGGGGTTCTCAGTTGCACGCTCTTCATTGTTAAGATGGCCTCGCTCCGTGCATCACTACCTCCAGCAATTATCTATTTTGTCTAGGTAGACGATGTGCAATTAGGCTTTAAATCTTGTAACCTCGCAGTTTGTGAACGACAGATACAGCAAGGCCTAAACGATGTGTCTAAATGGGCAGACGAAAACGGATTTAACCTTAACCCCCAGAAAAGTTCCTGTGACCTTTCCACAAGAAAGCAAGGACTAGTGCCAGATCCCAGAATCGAAGTGTCTGCGCAACGAATACCTGTGAACAAGGAGCACAAATTTTTAGCTATTGTACTTGATGCAAAATTGACCTTCATTCCACACATCAAATATCTGAAGGCAAAATGCCTAAAAACAATTAACCTAATGAAAATTCTCTCTCATATAACATGGAGAAGTGATTGGAAGTGCCTATTGAACCTCTATAACAGCCTTGTTCGATCACATTTGGATTATGGTGCCATGGTATACCACTCAGCCGCGCCAGGCGCGCTAAAAATACTTGATCTGGTCCACCATCAGGGTATCTGATTACCCACAGGCGCCTTCAGAAGAAGCCTTATTGAGAGTCTATACGTAGAATGAAATGAGTGGTCCCTTCACCTACAAAGAACATACAGCAGTTTCACATATTTCCTCATAGTACAGTCTAACTCTTGACATCCTTGCTACAATCATGGTAACGAAGTGGCATGTGCCCCACTATTCCATAATCGACCCTCAGTGAGAGCCTTTCTCAATGCGGGTCAGAAAACTTTCTGATGAATTGATGACATTGCAATGATGACAGGCAATGATGACATTGCCTAATGGCTGCAGTAGAGCTGTTGCCGCCGTGGCAATGGCAAATCATTGAATGCGACACATCATTTGTAGAGGTAACAAAACACGCCCCAGAGGCGCACATACATATTCACTTTCGAGAGCTTCAGTCGAAGTACACCTGTCCAGAGTTTTACACGGATGCGTCGAAATCACAAGCCGGCGTCTCTTACGCGGCTGTTGGCCCATCGTTTTCTGAATCTGACGTTTTACATCCTGAAACCAGTATCTTCACGGCAGAGGCCTATGCCTTACTGTCGGCTACTAAACACATCAAGAAAGCCAAGCTCCCAAAGGCCATTATATTCACAGATTCCTTAAGTGTCGTGAAATCTTTGAAATCGCTACGAAAACAGAAAAACCCTGTTATAAATAACCTCTTCATTATTCTGCAATATGTATGCTTCTAATCAACAGGTTGTAATATGTTAGGTGCCTGGGCACAGGTGTATAGAGGGTAACGAGCTTGCCTACAAAATAGCAACTTCCAGAGCAACAAAACCTAGCAATTTGTCCATACCAGTTCCTGCCTCCGACTTAAAGCCATTTCTACGCAAAAAACTCAGAAACTATTGGCAACACTTATGGGATGAAGAAACACTGAATAAACTTCATGTAATTAAGCCAGTTTTAGGCAACTGACCATCTATAACAAAGTCACTACATACTGAAGTTCTCTTTTGCCGCCTTAGAATAGGACATCCATATGGTAAACATTCATACCTTCTAACTGGCACTGAACCTCCCCTCTGTGGCAGATGTGGGGAAAGGCTGACCATCTTATGGAGTGTCGGGAAGCCGAAACAGAGAGAAGGAAGCATTTCCTTGTAGCATTCTACTATCATATCCCTCTCCATCCTATGATGTTTATTGGGGAAGAACTTCTTTTTAACGCCAAAGCAGCCCTCCGGTTCTCGCATCATTCTTCCTCAACGCATTCTTCATTTTCATAGCACACTTCATTAGCCATTGCCATGATATTAATACATGTATATTTTACGCACTTTGCAGCGAATATTTTAGGCCCCTTTACAGCCACCCCTCATGTACTTCTCAGAATTCATCGCTCCACTGCAAAGTCAAAAACACTGGCATGGCGCTCTGTGGCCATACTTGATGATGATTATATGTGATGTTTAGTGGCCCAAGGGCCAGGTCTGGCCAAAGAGGGCCATGCAAATGATTATGAATATTTAATTGAACAGTGAAGTGGAAAGGATTGAACACAGCTGTATATGGGCCTAAAGGCAGCGTTGCTGTACAGTGCGTAAAATATAAATGTATTAAAATTATGGCAGTGGCTTTAAAGTATCCTGTGAGACATAAAACATGTTTTTAGAGGATTATTTTCTAAAATTTGTAAGTGCCAGTGGCACTGCTGCCTCATCAATAACCTTATGTGCAAGGCTTTGGAGACACGTGCCATACAAATGCTAGTATCGCAGCAGTAGCCTCTGTTAAGAGGTCATGCTACGAATTTATCGGGCGTAGAACTTGTAGTGAATCAACATCGTGTAAATAGTTTAAAAGTAATTTGCTGCTGAAAAATGAGTCCACATGAAGGAACATTGCTGGATGAAGGGGAACGTTCTCTTTGTAAGCTAGAGGAAAGTGCTTTTTTCTTTCAGCTTCTGATTCGCGGCATTCTACGAGGACATGTAGGACGGTCAGCGTCTCTCCACATTTAGTGCAGATGGGAGGTTCAGCACCAGACAGCAAGTAAGAGTGGGTCCCGTAGGTATGGCCTATCCTAAGTCGGCAAAGAATTACTTCAGTTCGCCGTATTTTTGTTGTTGGTCGCCAATAACCCACTAAAGTTTAATTAAATGCAGCTTATTCGATGTTTCAGTGTCCCACATTTGCTGCCAGTATGTCCTAATTTTTCTGCGGAGAAAAGGCTTCAAGTCTGTCACAGGTACAGATATGAAAGTGATGCTAGCTTTCGCTGTAAGAGATGTGGCTATCTGGTCTGCCAGCATGTTCCCTTCGATGCCTCTGTGGCCAGGCACCCAGCAGATCACAATAAGCTGGTTAGATAAGTACGCAGTGCACAGAAGGGAGTAAAGCTCGTTGAGTACAGAGTTATTCTGTTTGCAGAGTGACATTAAGGACTTTACTACACTCAAGAAGTCAGTGAATATGATGGCATTGGGTAGATTGGTTTTCCTGATGCATTTAACAGCCGACATTACTGCGTATGCCTCCGCGGAAAAGATGCTTGTTTCCGGGTGCAAGACGTCAGATTCTGAGAAACACGGACCAACGGCTGCATAAGACACGCCAGCATGGGACTTCGATGCGTCAGTATAAAATTCTAGGCATGAGTACTTTAGCTGCAGTTCGAGGAAGTGCATTCGGATGTGTGCCTCTGGAGCATGCTTTGTAACATAAACAAACGATGTATCACATTTAATGAGCTGCCACTGCCACGGTAGTAAGAGCTTTTCTGGGGCTTTTAAACGAGGTTCTAAAAGTGGGACACCCATTTCATCACTGAGCTTCCTCACACGCAGTGAGAACGTCTCCTTTGCTGTAGGTCAGTTACGAAACAGTGTGTTGCAAGTCCTATCATTTATGGTAGCGTAACACGGATGTTCAGGGTCTGCGTGTACATTCAGAAAATATGCAAAGCTAGAGTATGACCTCTGCAAGGTAAGTGACCACTCGTTTGATTCTGCGTATAGGCTTTGTATAGGACTTGTCCTGAAAGCACCTGTGGCCAGGCGGATACCTAAATGATGAATCGGATCTAGCATCTTCAACGCGCACGGTGCGGCAGAGTGGTACACAACGGCACCATAGTCTAAACGTGTACGTACAAGACTTTTGTACAGGTCCAATAGGCACTTCCTGTCGCTACCCCATGTGGTGTGGGACAGAAGCTTAAGGAGGTTCATTGTTTTCATGCATTTCGTCCTGAGGTTTTTGATGTGGGGTATAAACGTTAGTTTTGAATCCAAGATGATTCCTAAGAATTTATGTTTACTGCTGAAAGTTAGTTCATCTCCGTTAATAAAAATACTAGGGATTGGCGTTGCGCCTCTCTTCTAGGAGAAAAGCATGCAAGTACTTTTCTGCGTGTTCAGTTTAAACCCGTTTTCATCCGCCCATCGAGATAACTTGTTTAAGCCAAGCTGGACCTGGCGTTCGCAGATAGCAAGATTGCAGGATTTAAATCCTATCTGCACATCGTCGACGTATACAGAGTAAAACATGGTGCGTGGTATGACTGTATGAAGTGAATTCATTTTTACGACAAAGAGCGTGCAACTAAGCACGCCTCCCTGTGGCACACCGGTCTCTTGGGTGAATGTTCTAGACAAACTGTTGCCCACTCTTACACGAAACGTGCGGTCAGAGAGATAGCTTTCGATTGTGTTCAACATGTTGCCACGGACGCCCATTGAAGAAAGGTCCCGAAGGATACCTAAACGCCATGTCGTATCGTATGCCTTCTCTAGATCAAGAAATACTGAAAGAAGGAATTGTTTATGTATAAAGGCATCCCTGATGTTGGCCTCGATGCGAACGAGGTGGTCTGTTGGCAATCTACCTTCTCGGAAACCACACTGGAAGGGGTCTAGAATTTTGTTATTTTCCAGGAAATAGATTAGGCGTCGGTTTATCATTTTTTCTAAGAGCTTGCACAGACAGCTTGTTAGAGCTATTGGTCTGTAACTACTGTCTAGAGAGGGATCCTTGCCTTGTTTAAGTATAGGGATAACAATAGCTTCTTTCCAAGCAGATGGAATGTATCCAGCTGCCCATATAGCATTGAAAAGGGATAGAAGTGTATTTAGTGTTTCTGAGTGTAAGTGTTTGATCATTTCATAGATGATGCAATCACTACCTGGCGCCGAGTTGTTGCAACAATTCAAAGATGCATGAAGTTCAGCTAAACTGAATGGGCGATTGTACGCTTCATTTCTTCCACATTTACGTTCAATGTGTTGTCGCTCTGCGTGTTCTTTGAATCGCAGGAAAGTGTGCGTGTAGTTTGATGCACTCGATATTTGTTCACAGTGCTCACCTAGAAAATCTGCCCGATTTTCCAGGCTGTCTCCTTGGGTATTTACTAGGGGTAGAGGTTGAGACTGTCGGCCTTTTAGTTTATTTACTCGGTTCCAGACCTTTCTCTCATCAGTGTAAGAATTAGTGCTGGATACATACTTATCCCAACTATCTCTCTTAGCTCGTCGACGTGTTCTTCTGCCCTGCGACTTTGCTTGTTTAAAATTGATGAGATTTTCGGCTGTTGGGCAGTCACGTAGCAGCCCCCAAGCTTTGTTTTGTTTTTTCCTTGCCTTTTGACATTCGGCGTTCCACCACGGAATGCGGCGTTTACTAGACAGTCCATTCGTTTGTTGGATGCATTTTGTGGCAGCGTCTATTATAAAACTAGTTAAGTAAGCCACATCATTGTCGATATTTGTACCAGAAATGTGCCTGTCTAAACGTGTCAGTTATTTGAATAGTTCCCAGTTCGCAGAGTCAACCTTCCACCGAGAAACATATGGGGCGCATTCATCCTGTGTTGTATAATTTAGAACTATCGGAAAGTGGTCACTTCCATAAGGATTCTTAATAACGCGCCATTCGAGGTACGGCAGGAGAGTACTGGATACTATGCTTAAGTCAATTGAGGAGTAGGTGTTGTGTGCAATGCTGTAGTACGTCGGCTCCTTCTTATTGAGCAAGCATGCACCAGATGAATACAGGAAGTTTTCTATTAAGCGCCCTCTTCCATCGCACCGGGAGTCTCCCCATAGAGTGTTATGCGCATTTAGATCTCCGGCAACAATGTATGGCTCAGGAAGTTCATCTATGTAATTTTGAAATTCGGTTTTGTGAAGTTGATAGTTAGGAGGAATGTATACAGAACTGATTGTAATTAGCTTGTTGAACAACACCGCTTGCACAGCAACTGCCTCTAGGGGCGTACGAAGTTTTAGTTCTCGACAGGCAACACCTCTATCAACTATAATAGCCGTACCGCCAGATGCCATGACTGCATCATCACGATCTTTACGAAAAATAGAATATTGTGGAAGAAAATTTGTTTGCGTATGTTTGAGGTGTGTTTCCTGAACACACAGCACCCTGGGTCTGTATTTGCGAATGAGTTCTTTAATATCATCAAGATGGTGAATAAGACCCCTGACGTTCCATTGAACTATTTGCGTCCCGATATTGAAAAAGAGATTTGTGCTGTGTGCTTAGGTGTGCAATACCTTAGATTACAGAGCCCTTCTCAGGCCCCGTAATGCGCAGTTTCTCTTTTTTGGAGCGGTCGAGAGACCCCCGCCGCTCCATAGGCGCTGGATGCGCCGCTTGACTGGACGTTGTGTCCATCGCCTCTCCTGAGGCGCTGGGCATCCGCTCTTGCGAGCGGTGTGTTCGTCTTGAGGGTCTCGCCTCAAGAGGTGGGACCCTAGAGGCCACCAGCCCTGAGGTCGATGGCCCCTTGTACTGAGATGGCGGAGCAGCGCTAGCTGTAGCCGCCCAGGGGGCAGATGGCATCGCTGGCGGCTCACTACGCGTGAGCTGGACAGTAGCCGGTGGCTGTTGTGACGCTGCCCCCTGACGCGCCACTTCAGCAAAGCTGTTCTTTGGCAGATACGACACCCGCCTTCGCGCTTCCTTGAATGATAGAATCTCTTTTACTTTAATCGTCACGATTTCTTTCTCTCTTTTCCAAGACGGGCAGGACCGCGAGTATGCGGCATGCTCCCCATCGCAGTTTACACAGTGTAGAGCGTTTTCACGGGATTCGGATGGATGTTCGTGGGCACATTTGGCACAGGTGAGGCAGCCACGGCAGTTCTGAGTACTGTGGCCAAATAGCTGGCATCTAAAGCAGCGCAGAGGATTTGGGATATAAGGCCTAACCCTGATCTTCATATACCCTGTCTAGATAGTATCGGGCAGGTTGCTTGAACCAAATGTGAGTACTAGGTGTTTGGTATTGATCTCTTTTCCGTCGCGCCTCATTTTAATTCTTTTGACATTTATCACATTCTTGTCATTTCAACCCTCTAGAAGTTCGGCTTCAGTCAGTTCCATCAGATCATCATCGGACACGACACCTCGAATTGTGTTCATAGTACGGTGTGGGGTAACTGTCACCGGGATGTTCCCGAATGACACTAGCTTAGGCAGATTTTCATATTGCTTCTTGTCACGGAGTTCCAGAAGGAGATCACCGCTCGCCATCTTCGATACTTTATAGCCTGCACCAAGGGTTTCCGTCAGGAATTTCGCAACTACGAAAGGTGACATAATTCTTACTGTGTTTTCTGGTTTCTGGGAATGTATTACATGGTATCTCGGAAAATTTTCTTTTTGTCGTCCAAAAAACTGGAACACTTCATCGGTGCGCCCCCTTTTCTGGGGGCGATCGGGTAAAGCGGGGAAAGACCAAGCCATAAAAATAATATTCATTCGGCAGCAGGAACGCCAGCCACCCACCATGGAGCCCAACAAGGGGACGATGTAGGACCTGTAAACACAAGTCGCACAAACGCCAGCTGTACGTTCCCGCTATAACCAAATACGTATAACCAAGGGTGGTTATAACATACAAGGTTAACCCTCGCTGCCTGGAAAGTCGGAAGTAAATAGAAGAGAGGAGGAGACAGGAAAGATTAAAAGTGAGAGAGAAAGTCGAAGGTTGGAGAGAAGGATAGGAAAAGGCAACTACCGATTTCCCCCGGGTTAGTCAGTCCGGGGGTGCCGTCTACGTGAAGCCGAGGCCAAAGAGGTGTATTGCCTCCGCCGGGGGGCCATAAAGGTCCGAACACCCGGCTTCGGCTCAACCTCCAGGATTCCCTTTTCCCCGGACACGGCTAAGCCACGCACTATTAAGCGCGGGAGGGTCCAACTCTCTTGTGCTCGGGTACGTGGTGGCGCAACTCACCAAACGCCTGCTTGCGCAGACGCCCCTGCGGGGGTTCGCCATACTTGGCCCTCGCGCCATTAAACACCATACATCATCATCAGGAGACAGGTGTACCTCAAGGTGGGGTATTGAGCTGTACTCTCATCTTCAAAATGAATTCTTTGCATACGGTTATACCGTGCACAATGTTTTATTCGGTATATGTGGAAGATGTGAAGATTGGATTCAAATCCTGTAACCTGGCAATCTGCGAGCGACAAGTACAGCTTTGCCTAAACAAACTGTGTAAGTGGGCGGATGAGAATGGGTTTAGTGTAAACCCACAGAAAAGTACCTGCATGCTTTTCTCAAACAAGAGCGGAATATTACCGATCCAGATATTTCTCTGAATGGAGAACGACTATCTGTAAGCTCTCAGCATAAATGTTTATGTATAATCTTAGATTCCAAACTCACTTTTTCCCTCACCTGATACATATTAAAGATAAATGTCTCAAAACAACGAATCTACTGAAACTTCTGTCACGCACATCCTGAGGAAGTGACAGGCGATGCCTCTTGAGCTTGTATAAGAGTCTGATACGATCGTGCCTTGACTACGGCGCAATAGTTTATCACTCTGCTGCGCCTAGTGATTTAAAGATTCTTGATCCTGTTCACCATCTTCGCATCCACCTGGCTACAGGCGTCTTCCGGACTAGTCCTGTAAAAAGCCTGTATGTTGAGTCCAATGAATGGTCCCTAGATCTCCAAAGAACATATTTAGCTTTCTCGTACTTCCTGAAGGTAGAATCAAACGTTGAAACCCATATCACTCAATTACTTGCGACGAATTCACTGCCAGGCTTTCTCGTAGCCGTCCAGCTTTGAGGACGCCTCTGTTCCTGCGTTTGGAAGCAATGGCAGAGGAAACGGGTGTCCCATTTAGAGAAAGCTTATTAATGGCTCCCACTCGTTTGCCACCACCCTGGGAAAGGCAGACCATCCAGTGTGACATCTCTTTTGTACAAGCATCAAAACAAGCACCTGAAGCGCATATGCGTTCTCACTTCCTTGAACTTCAAGCGAAGTACTGCTGCGAAAAATTTTAGGCAGATGCTTCAAAGTCTCCGTCTGGTGTGGCTTATGCAGCTCTAGGAGCATCGTTTTTAAAATCGGGTGCATTCAATCCACACACCAGTATATTCACTGCAGAAGCATTCGCCATACTCACGGCCGTAAAACATATACAGGAGACACATACCACTAAAGCTATTGTGTTCACAGATTCATTGCCCCACAACGGCGTCTGCGTAAGCAGGCGTTTGGTGTGTTGCGACACCACGTACCGAGCACATGAGGGTTGGACCCTCCCGCATGTAGCCGTGCGCGGCTTAGCTGTGTTCGGGGAAAAGAGGATCCTGGGGGTTGAGCTGATGCCGGGTGTTTCCACCTTTATGGCCCACCGACGGAGACAACACACCTCTTTGGCCTCCGCTTCATGTAGTCGGCACCCCCGGTCGGTCCCACCCGGGGGAAATTGGTAGTTGCTTTTCCATATCTTTCTCTCCAATCTTCGTCTTTCTCTCTTACTTTTAATCTTTCCTGTCTCCTCCTCTCTTCCATTTACTTCCATATTTCCTGGCGGCAAGGGTTAACCCTGTGTATTATATCCTACCTTGGATGTATATATATTAGGTTATAGTGACGGTGTATAGCTGGCGTGTACAGGTTTCTCGAAACCTGCAGCATCCCCTTGTTGGGCTCGGAAGTGGGTGGCTACCACCGCCGCCGAATATCCAAGAAACTCTATGGAATCATCATTCCCTCCCTTACCAGATTGCCGTCATAAAAGAGGGCGCACCAATGCATCATTTGAATTTACATTCAGAAGCAATGTCCCAACATTTCTAAAGTACTGTGGTCCGCAGTGTAGGAAACACTTCCGCGAGGAAGCTATCCCAATTTTTGATGGCAAATATTGTGACAAAAAAACTCTGACCAGCCTACAAGGCTTCAAAGATGCTAGTGGAGATATACTCCTTGAACTAAAAGAAAAGCAAGTAGAAAGGCTTTCGGATGTCACCAGTATCAGTGATGTAGCAGTAACGATTTCACCCCATCGCTCACTAAACACGAGCCGGGGCGTGATCTCTGTGGAAGCCTTCGTGAATTTGAGTGATGAGGAACTACTTGAGGGTTTCCAGGAGCAATGCGTCACAAAAGTCCAGAGAATCGTCCTTCGGCGAAACAATCAGGAAATTCCCAGAAGCATGTCATTCTCACATTTGCCACCAGCACATTGCCCAGTTCCCTTAAGGCTGGCTACGTCAAGGTCAATGTCAGGCCGTATATTCCTAATCCCAGACGATGCTTTAAGTGCCAAAGGTTTGGCCATGCTTCTCCTTCTTGCAGAGGCAAAGCAACTTGTGCAAAATGCAGCTCCAACGATCATGAATCCAACAAATGTAATTCTTCTCCACAGTGCACCAACTGCAAAGGTGATCACCCTGCTTACTCACGGTCATGTCCCATCTGGAAAAAAGAAAAAGAAGTCATTGCAATCACTGTCAAAGAAAAAATATCTCTCTATGAAGCTAGAAAACGCTTATCACTTTTACCGAAACTAAGCTATGTCAATGTGGTCCATCAGGGGGCAGTGCCACATAGGCCCCGGGAACCTACAGTGTCTACTAGCAGTAGCCCTCCGGTGGCTCCTCTCGCCCCCGTGTTGGCGGCAGCCAGTGCTGCCCCATCGCTTTCAAAGGCTCCGGAGATCCCGGTCTCGCAGGGCCTTAAAACAACTCGTTTATCAAGGCCTGAGGCACGTGCCTCAGTGTCAACCCTTCGGTCCTCCAGCGCTTCTGCAATGGAGGTCGATACCAAATCACCGGTGTCGTTGTCACCGAAGGGCCAGCGCTCACTCGAGCGTGTAAAGAGGGATAAACTCCCAGTAACCGCTCCGAAAAAGGACAGGTAACCTAAGGGTTGCCGTTCAAATCTACTGTCGACTTTTAGAACTTATGTCACCTATAATCTGTATTTCAGTACCACTTATCATTTAAGCATTCTCACTTCTGTTCCATCATGGCTTTTACTACACAGTGCAACTGCAGAGGTCTACTATATAACTTAGGTGACATAAAAGACATCATAAACAGTTTTTCCCCAGTTGCCTTTTGTTTGCAAGAAACAAATCTAGGGCCCCGAAACCAGATTATTTTAAAAGGCTTTTCCGTCTTTCGAAAAGACCGGCTAAAGACTAGCCGACTGTGCGGAAGAGTTGCCGTTATTGTGAAAGGCGGCACTCCCACCCAAGAAGTTAAACTCGACACTCCATTCGAAGCGGTTGCTGTCACTATCCTCTCTTTTAAAACTTTAACAGTTTGTTCCATATACATTCCACCCCACGAAAGTGTATATCCTAAAGAACTTGAAAAGCTCATTGAACAGCTACCAGATCCGTTTATACTTGTAGGAGATTTTAATGCTCATCTTACTCTTTGGGGAAGTGAGAAGACTGACCAAAGAGGACAACTCTTAGAAGATTTTATTGTAACATCTGTCTTTTAAACTCAGGAGCACCTACTTACTTTTCACCTACATTACGTAATTTTAGCTGTCTTGATTTAGCTTTATGTTCACCATCTCTTTTTATTGATTTTAACTAGGAAGTGTTGGACAATCCATACGGCAGTGTTCACTTACCTGCTATAAGTAAACTGTCATCACCTACCCATTATCACCTGCAGACCGCGTCGTTGGAAACTCCAACTGGCAGACTGGACGCTTTTCACACAAAGTGCCAAACTAGAAGAACACTTTCCAGCTGATCTAGGCGTCGATTAAATTAATGATAGATTTACAAGTTGCGTAATCACGGCAGCTGAAAGAGCCATACCCGAATCTACTGGACATCGGAAGAAACTAAACCCTTGGTGGACAGAGGAATGTACGCAAGAAAAGAAAGAACAGAATAAGGTATGGGGCAATCTTCGCAGATACTCGACAAACAACGTAATTAACTTCAAACAGAAAAATGCCCATGCACGATACATCCGTAGACAATCCGAAAAAGACTCTTGGCGGAAATACGTCTCCTCAATCAACAGTTCAGTCTCCTCCAAACGCATGTGGGAACAGGTAAAGAAATTCAAAGGAGGCTGCTCATCCTACACAATTCCCTTACTCTCAAATCCTGGTACACAAACAACACTCGACGAACAAGCAAAAATTCTGGGAAAACACTTCTACAATGTATCAAGTTCAGCCAACTACACGGACACATTTTTAACATACAAAAACTCTGCTGAAAAGCAAAGATTACCAACAACAGGTGCATCTAATAAGACGTACAATGCTCCCCTCACGCTCCCAGAATTAAATAGTGTACTCTCTGCTGGAAAGAAAGCGGCAGTCGGTATGGACCGTATTCACTACACCATGCTTGCCCACTTGTCACATACGTCTATAAAAGGATTACTAAAACTCTTTAACAATATTTGGGAAACTGGAGAAATGCCGAAAGCATGTAAAAATGCCGGAATCATACCATTCCTATAATCTGGAAAACCAGCAACATCCCCCAGCAGTTACCGCCCCATTTCCCTCACCAGCTGTTTGGCGAAGTTATACGAATGTGTTGTAAACACCAGGCTACTTTCATCCTCGAAATAGAAAATTCCTTAAACATACATTAATGTGGTTACAAAAAGGGTTGTTCTACAACTGATCACCTAGTCCGGCTTGAACATGAAATACGCAATGCTTTTTTACAAAAACAACACTGCCTAGCTGTCTTTTTCGACTTGAAGAAGGCATATGATACCTCATGGAGATACGATATTTTGAGGGACTTGGCAGACTTAGGGATTCGGGGCAGAATGCTGAAGTGCCTGTCTGATTTTATGTCCGATCGAACATTTCAGGTGCGTCTTGGTAGGATTCTGTCACGCGTATTCACCCAAGAAAACGGTGTGCCTCAGGCCTGTGTTTTAAGTACAACACTGCTTGCTGTCAAAATGAAATCTGTTAACGAAGTCATACCATCTACCCTTATGCACTGTCTTTACGTTTATGACCTCCAGATTGCTTTCCGCGCATGTTACATGACAACGTGTGAACAGCAGATTCAAATCACCCTAAACAAATTGACACTAAGGGCTAATAAAAATGGCTTCTGTTTCTCGTCCG
Organism: Dermacentor silvarum; assembly: GCF_013339745.2. Taxonomy (NCBI): domain Eukaryota; kingdom Metazoa; phylum Arthropoda; class Arachnida; order Ixodida; family Ixodidae; genus Dermacentor; species Dermacentor silvarum. Next base: position 361,214,239 of record NC_051154.1, read on the forward strand.
AAAAAACTGTCACCGTTGTGTTTTGTCAGAAGAGGGGCTTACAACCTGATCCCATCCTGAATCTAAATGAAATAGTACTGCCAGTTAAACGAGAACAGAAGTTTTTAGGGGTCATATTTGATAAAAACTAAATTTTCTTTCTCACATTAACAATCTAAAGGTTAAAACAAATAAGGCACTCAATGTCCTGAAAGTCCTGTCCCGGAAACGATGGGGTTCTGACCGCAAATGCCTCCTTTATATTTATCGTTCGTTGGTACGCAGCAAATTGGACTGCGCTTGTATAACATACGGGTCAGCCAGACAATCATACCTTAAGCAGTTAGATCCCGTTCATAATAAAGGTCTACGCTTAGCAAATGGTGCCTATAGGACTTCACCCATTTCCAGTTTGTATTCCGAGAGCAACGAGCCGTCTTTATACCACAGAAGAACGCAACTCATGTTGACATACGTTCTAAGAGTTCGCTCATCGCCAGACCACATTTGCCATAACATTATCACACACTGCGAGAAACGACTACACTACACGAACAATCCAAATGCTATAAAACCACTCATACTTAGATTTGAAGAAAAAGTCCTTAACTACAGTGTCCCTAGTGAAACGCTTTCTGTCATGCATAGACCAACCAGATTAGCACCTTGGAACTATTTCACAAAATTTCTAGATTTTTCATAACCGCATCTAAAAAAACAAGATATGCCTCGTGAATTTATACTACAGGAATTTCGCACAGTGCAAGACACGTACGACACTTACACGGAATTTTACACCGATGGCTGGAAGACGCCCATCTATGTCGGAAGCAGCGTGGTTGAAGGTACGTGAGAACACATAGTCTACCACAGTTTGTATCAGTTTTCACTGCTGAGTGTTATGCCTTATGGATGGCAGTACAAAAGATTATAAGCACCAAACACGAAAAATCTGTAATTTACACAGACTCCTTAAGTGCACTTAAAGCTCTGAATATGCAGTCCCAATACTAACCCATCATGGGCAGTATACTAAACACACTAACACATCTAAGTGAAGGCCAGACTATTCCTTTCTGCTGGGTGCCAAGCCCTGCTGGGATCTCCGGAAATGAAAAGGCGGATGAATGTGCAGCAACGGCAAAAAATATGAATACTTCAAAAGTTAATATACCTGCTAGGGACGGGATCCAAGCTGTTCGCAATGCACTCCTCTCTAATTGGCAACGCTGAAAGATAACAACAAACTTCAACTTATTAAACCTGTCCTTGGGGATTGAAAGACGTGCTATCATCAAGAACGTTTCATCGAAGTAATACTTTGTCAACTTCGGATAGGCCACACGCACATGACACATAATTACCTTTTGACAAAGGAGGAACAACCAACATGCGATAAATGCCATGAACCATGAACAGTAATACACATTTTAATCACATGTCCGCATCTCGAAATACTTAGGAAAAAATACTTCCGAGTATTGTATAAGTCGCACACTCCACTTCACCTGATGTTACTGTTAGGAGATGATGCACTGGTATCTCTGATTGACGTGATAAGTTTCTTTGACGAAACAGGATTTTTAAGTAAGCTTTAATTAAAGTGTATGCCCCATCTACAAAGGAAATTTTATCACCCTGTGTCTGGCGCAGCATAGCCGTGGCCGCTTTTGTGCCAATATATCCAATTTAACTAATTAACTAACAGATTCATAGAGCATCGTTAGAGGCTAAATGAGCTTACAAAAACATAATAACCCTCTTTTTAATGAACTGTACTCATTGCTATGTACAGCGTACATGTGCAACCAAGTCATGGTTCTTTGCTGGGTACCGGGCCACAGAGGCATAATAGGCAATGTTGCAGCCGACGAAAATTCTACGTCAGTAGCCTATAGTGATACTGATATAAAAAAATGTCGCAGTTTCGCTCGAAAGGAGAAGCATCAATTGCGATAGCAAATTAGCAGAAAGCTATTCGGAGTAGGGATAGTAGTTTTATCGGCTGCATAAACTTGGACACATTCGCTTTCTAACTGATTTGACAAGCGTGGTGTCATCGCGCCAAGCAAACATGAATAGATCACACTGAACGACCGCAGACAACGACTGTTAAAACGCTGGCAGCAAGCGCAGCCGCCGCAGCGGGCAAAGAATCGTGCGGTCTATCGCTTCAACGGAAACTGAGCGGCGAATGCAAAGCGCATACAAAGGTCAGAGCCGTGTGGAGATAAGAGACGGTGCGGGCGACCGCCACCACAGCCAGTGCAAGCGTATTTGTTGGCAGAGTAGAAGCTGCTCCCCCTACCCCTCCCTCCCGCGCTGCCTTCCCGCTTTCTTGATTTCGCGTGGGATATTGCGTTGCCAGTTCCGCTTGCTCCCGGTTGCAAGATACCCATTTGGTACCGTAGCACAACGTCGCCCCCCCTCCCTCCCCCATACCCCCACGGCCTTTCGCGCGACGGTCGCGTTTGCTTTCCGCCGTGCGTTCGCTCTCCGTGATAGCGCGCGTCCCCCGCGCGCTTTCACTCGCGCATACGACGCGCGGCGACGATTTTATCGCCCTTGGAATCTATACGGAACCTCACGAAGACGGCGACGACGACAGCAGAAATCCGGTTGAAGTGTCCATATAATTGCTATCGCAATGATATACCCATAGGAGTCACAGACCTCAAACCCTTCATACGACATCAGTTGAGGAAGTATTGGCAAAGCCAGTGGGATACCGAAGTATTAAATAAGCTGCACACCATAAAACCAAAATTATGGAAGTGGATATCTGGGAGAACAGCAAGACACAAGGAAGTGCTTCTTTGTAGGTTAAGAATAGGGCATACTTACGGCACTCACTCTTTCCTACTAAATAGAGCGATCCTCTGACATGTGGCGGAGGATCGCTTCTGTGGCGATAGTCTCACAGTCCTCCATGTTCTTCTTGAGTGCCCTGAAGTAGAATCAGAGAGGAAAAAGTACTTCCGTTTCGCATATCGCCACCACTTACCCTTACACTAAGCATTTTTTCTGAGCAACGAACCGCTTTTTGATTTTAAAACAGTATTAAAATTTTTAGCCGCAACCGACCTCTTAAATGTCATTTGGCCTGGATACTTGCAGCACGACCTCCTTTTGAAGGCTGCAGCTGCAATACAGGCATATTTGTAAGCACGTGCCTACCAGCCCTTGCCCCCAAGGGCCCTGTGAGGTACTAGTGCTCCCGTCACCTCCACATCATGCTAAGTATTCTTCATGACGCATTTATTTTCATAGCGCACATCACAAATCATTGCGATCATTTTAGTATATTTGTATCCTAAGTATTTTGCAGCGATTCACTTTAGGCCCCTTTACAGCCACATTTATCCACCATTCTTAACTCATTTCTTCATTTATTAGCATACCATTGATTACTCATCACTACGTGCATGGCGCTCTTTGGCCATATCTGGCCCTTGCGCCAATAAAAATACACATCAATCAATCAGACCTGCGACGCGGCAGAGGGTGGTAAGAATCTCCGGGTCCACAAAGGCCACCACTGCAATTTGAACATGGCAGCGTTCAACACGCGCACCCTCTCGAGTGAGGCTAGCTTAGCAGGGCTATTTGAGGAATAATCAGGCATTGCGTGGGATATTATTGGCCTTAGGGAGTTTAGAAGAACTGGTGAGGCTTATACAGTGCTGACCAAATGCCACGTCTTCTGCTACAGCGGTCTTCCCGATAAGAGATAATACGGGGTAGGATTTCTAATCCATAAGGACATAGAGGGCAACATTGATGAATTCTACAGCATTAATGAGAAGGTAGCAGTCGTCGTAATAAAGCTCAATAGGAGGTATATAATGAAGGTAGTACAAGCACACGCCCCAACCTCCAGTCACGGTGAAGAGGAAATAGAACAGTGTTTTGAAGATGTTGAATTAGCGATGAGAAAGGTGCAAACTCAGTATGTAGTCATGGGCGACTTCATTGCAAAAGTGGGGGAAAAGCAGGCTGGTGAGCAATGAATTAGCAACTACGCCATCAACTCTAGGAACACTAGAGGAGAGATGTTGCTAGAATTCGCGGAGAGTACTAGGCTCCAAATAATGGATACCTTCTTCAGGAAACGCAGCAACAGGAAGTGGACCTGAAAAGGCCCTAATGGAGAAACAACGACTGAAATATATTTCGTACTCTCGGCCGATCCCAGCATAGTGCAGGATGTAGAAGTGTAAGGTAGATTAAAGTGCAGTGACCATAGGTTAGTGAGGTCTAGGATTTCCCTCAATTTGAAGTGAGAAAGCATAAAATTAGTCAAGAAGAAACAGGCCAACCTAGACGCAGTAAGGTTTAAAGCAGACCAATTCAGGCTGGTGCTCGCAAACACATATGCAGCTTTAGAACAGGAAGATGAAGCCAAGATAGAGGTAATGAACGAAACCGTAACTAGGCTGATCTCAGAAGCAGCAATTGAAGTGGGATGTAAGGAACCAAGGCAACCAGTAGGTAAGCTCTCCCAAGTAATTCGAAATTAAAACGTGTAAAAAATTGAGGAAGCAGTAACAAATGGACGCAGCGTGAAATCAGTGAGAAGAAAGCTTGGCATAGGACAAGGCAAAATGTATGCACTGAAAGATAAGCAGGGTAATATTGCCACATGGTGTGGCACAGCAAGGGGACTGGAGAAGAAGAGAACGAGGTTCGTCTCGGCATCGCGCGTCGACGCTTACGCTTGCCTGGATTCTCATTCAGCGTATATTCTACGCAGGGTATACGCGACAATTTGGTGGAGCTTGCTGGGTACGCTCAACTCATGCAGGAGACTCCACTGGGCAGCAAGAACCTCGCCCCACAATTGGAGCTGACTCCAGTTCACCGCACAAGCCGGCGAATCCGAGGCCTTGCCCCAGAATTTGGAAACCTCCAGGAACAAGGGATGACTGCGACCACTGCGAGTTCTACGGAAAGGGTGACATCGACTTGCCTAACGGTGCTGAACCCCCAAGGACCGAAGGCCTTTCATGGCGACACTTTTGAAGACGTGGAAGACTGGCTGGCGGAGTTCGAGCGCGTGGCTGCGTGTAACGAGTGGGACAACAACGCCAAACTCAGGCACGTCTACTTCAGCCTGCAGGATGGCGCTCGCACATGGTTTATGAACCGCGAAAGTGCCCTGTCATCCTGGCCCGAGTTGCAGCGCAGGCTACTCGAGACTTACTCTAGCCCCGATCGCCGAGAAAAGGCGGAGCGTGCCCTTCAATCACGCGTTCAAAAGCCCAACGAGAGCGTCACGATGTACGTGGAGGACATGACGCGTCTCTTTCAACGTGCCGACCCGAGCATGTCCGAAGAGAAGAAGGTGCGTCATCTGATGATAGGCGTAAAGGAGCAGCTCTTTGGCGGTCTTGTCCGGAATACGCCCAAGACTGTTGCGGAGTTTCTCACCGAAGCCACCGCGATGGAGAAGACGCTTCAGCAACGGTCGACCATGTACAACCGGCATGTCAATGCCGCCTGCACTCCGGATACGCCGGTAGGCTTCGGGTGCGACGTCGCCTTGCTTTGCGAGCTGATTCGCTCCGTGGTTCGCGACGAGCTGCAGAAGCACCACGGTACGTCACCACCTCCAGTCAGCTCCCTCGCCAGCGTCGTACGCAACGAAGTGCAGCAGGCACTGCAGGCATCTATTTCCAACAGTGAAGCATCACCTCTGCCAAGCCAGTCCCGGCGCAAGACTTAAGCAGAAACATTGCTGAGCCCCGCCCAAGCTTTCGCACCTACTTATGTTGCGTCGCCAGTCGCGTTGCAGGCAGCGCAAGCCGCTCCGACAACCCTGCTACCGTATTTCGACGACCGCCGAACACCCGCGAGGAAATCAGAGGTTTGGCGAGCACCCGATCGACGACCGCTGTGCTACCACTGCGGCGAAGCGTGTCATGTGTATCGGGAGTGCCCCTACCGACGACTCGGACTGCGGGGTTTTTAATCGATTCGCCTCGACCTAGGTTCGGCCAAAGGCCTCCCGACATCGCAGAATTCCTCGACCAGCAGCGAAGGCCAGACACATTGCAGCGGCAGTCGCGCTCACCCTCACCGCGGCGATATTTCCCTGCTCGTGATACCACCTCGAGGATTACGCAAGGGAGATCACCAAGCCCACGCCGGGAAAACTGACCTCAGCGACCTTCCGAGGCGGGGCCGCTGATACTCGACGCGCTGAAAACCTCGTATCGTCCCGACAACCGCAGAACAACGAAAACACAATGACGCTAGAATCAGTTCCCGCGAACAAGATTTCACTGGACATACCTGTGTTGATCGACGGCAGAAAGATGAGTGCACTTGTAGATACCGGCGCCGATTACTCTATTATTAGTGGCAAACTGGCGAGCGTTCTGAAAAAAGTTACGTTGCCCTGGAGTGGGTACCAGTTCGTACGGCAGGTGGCCACGTCGTCACACTGCTTGGCTTATGCACCGCCAGAGTAGAAATTCGCGGTGCTGCTTTTCTCGCCACTTGTCTGGTTCTACGCGAGTGTTCCCGCGATGTAATTCTTGGGATGGACTTTCTCCGGGAATGTGAGGCCATTATTGACCTCCGCGAGCGCTGCATCACTTTCTCTACACAAAGGGCAACAACACAGACCGACGCCATTGGACGCAGATCGGCACTTCGCGTTTCGGACGAGAGCATCACGATACCGCCGCGTGCGAGTGTTATGGTTCTGGTTAAGTCCGACGAGCTACACACTAAGAAAAAAAAGAGTATCCCTTACTCTTTTCGAAGAGTCTGGACTCGCCACATATATGACACACTTTGGGGGAGACACCCGAACTCCCTTCCGCCAGAGAGTCCGAAGACTATCTGTGATGCATACAAGGTGGTTACTTAACTCCTCACGCAGTAGTCTTGCACACTCTTTTCTAGTAGTCTCCTGGACCCTCTCAAGAGGATTACAAGACTACTGCTGAGGGAGTCTGTTAACTCTTCTAGATGAGTCAGACGACTCAAGATAGAGGGTCACATGACTACTGCTGAGGGAGTCTGTTAACTATTCTAGATGAGTCATACGACTCAAGATAAAGGGTCACATGACCACTGTTGAAGGAATCAGGTAACTATTCTTGACGAGTCTGATGACTCCATTTGTATGTGTCGCGATACCCCTAGTGCTTGGTGCAGGACTCTTGCAAATAGAGTAATCTAACCAATCCATGTAAGTCATTCGACTCTCTGCTGGCAGTGTCGAGCCGCTTTTCAAAATGAGTCACAAACTTTTGCCGACAGTGCAAAGTGACTATCGTGAAAAGACAACATAGAATAATAATGAATCCATAGCTAAGCACAAGGGAGGTTAGCAACAAAAAGTGATTATTCCGTCATTTTGTTATTGTCTTCTGGAAGTGTCTTCTTTTTGGGGTTTTATGTGCCAAAACCAGTTCCGATTATGAGGCACGCCGTAGTGGAGGGCTCCGGATTAATTTTGACCACCTGGGGTTCTTTAACGTGCACTACGACGCAAGCACGTGGGCGTTTTTGCATTTCGCCTCCATCAAAATGCTGCCACCGTGGCCGGGATTTGATCCCGCCTTCTGGAAGTCTCAAATGTATCAGTCAGCAGAGAATCACCATGAACACCAGACAGTTCTCGTTAGTATTAAACTGGAATCAATGGCCAACCAAGGAAACAGTTTTAAAGAAACACCCAATATGCACCTTGCAGCTGTATGTGCATGACACTACAATGTCACTCTGAACCATAATGACACCATAAAATTGTATGTCACTCATGCAAAAGTTCGATTCACCCCAACACAAGTCATAATTTTATATTGTCGAAAGGTTCTTAAGCTAAACCTATTTCACTGTTCCCTCAGACATATTTTTATTTAGAACTTAGGATGTAACCTCCTATGCAAATAATGTACACATGAAATATAACAAAGGGCTACACTGGTGCAAAAAGGAGAACCAGATAATGAAGTGCAAGAAAAACAATATTCCAACTTAGATTACATAATCTATGCAGTACAAAATTCAAGACAGCAACTGGTTGGCAATCGATAATCCAATTTAACAGTAAAAACAGCTGTCTTACCTTATGGTACTCTTGTTGGCACTTTTCCCACACAACTCATGCATGTTTCTTAGCTTGAGTTGAAAATTGATCTGAAAAACACCATATAAAAAGTTGTGCATCAATTTTATTCTTTCATACAATCTGCAACAATGGATACAAACTTGAAAACAGACAATATTACAAAAAACATACAGCAATATTTAAGCTAAACATTTTATTGAAGTTGACCTAAACATGGTTTTTTAGGACTAAGTTTTTTAAGACACCAACAATTTCACTGATTGCAATACGCACTAATACAAGACTTGCCATAAATCAATCATGCTGGCAAAATATGTAGCACAGGTAGCTGTATTTTGCATGACAAAGATAGCGCATGAATCATGAGGACAAGGAAGGAAGCAGACCAGGTGGTAACTAAACTGAACTCAGCTGCACACATGCAGCTGTAAAAGACACATACAGAAAAAGCTGAAAGACACATGCAGAAAGTAGACATGAGGAAGGCTTCTTTTACTCATCACAAGTCATCCTAAGAGCAGATTACGTAACGACTGTAATTTACTCTCAGTAAATGCATTTGCACGTCACTCATATAAAGTTCTTGTGATCTAAAGCGCTTCATGTGATTATATAGAAGTTGTGTCACTATGTTAAAGGCGACTATAGCAAGGGACACGTTTTGTTTATTAAATCTTGTGTTCAAGAGAAATGCTACTCAAAATGATTTTCTTTTATTTTTTGTACTAGAGGTTTGAAAATTAAGCCAATTAGAGGGTTCTTCAAGCTGATTTCATATATGTTATTTTTGTTTAGCTGCTACATTTATTCAGTTATGTCTTGAACAATGGCACAATGTATATGATCTTTGCGGGCAGTTTCTTCTGTATTAAATTTTCACAAAAACCATTGTGCTAACTTAGCTCTTTGTAGATGACAAAGTGCCGATATCTATCGAAACATGTAAACTTAGTGGGACTATGCAAGTAAAGCTCCGTACACTTTAATAATTTTTTCACAATCCCATGCAAATAACTTTGTGCACTTACATTTGTCCGATACTAACGAGATTCGGCTTACATACTCTTAAGGTATATAGAATGCTAATATCTACTTGAAATTGCAATATCTTTCAAAATTATTTCAAGTGTCCTATTTTTTGCATAGTTTCAGTAATTTTACATGCTGTTTCGGTAGATATCGGCACTTTGCGGTCTACGAGCTGAATAAGATACAGCACGATCATTCTTGCGAAACTGTTATATACCTTAAAGTGCCCGCAGATACTTTGCCACTGTGTAGGATATACCTAAAAAAATATTGCAGCTACACAAAAACCACTGACATACTTAAAATCTGCATATAAAACTATATGCAGCAGGATTTTTTCAAATCTCTCACTGAAATAATTTTAAAAAGTTGTTTCGAGAAGCATTTCACCTGAATAAGTGGCTGCCAGTGTATTCTACCAAAGCGTTAGACAATGCATTCAGGCAGAGCGCAGGGAGTTTTAGAAATAGCACACCAAAGCATCTGCCCCAAAGCCCCATGTCCTACTTGCATTTTTTTGTTCTTTCGTGCATTCTGTTGTATGCCACCATTTGCGTCCCTTAACACTGAGTGCGCAAAACCTTAAACACCCCATTATTACATTGAATTTTTAGCCTGTTAAGGAATGGTGTGCAAATGGGCAACATCAACTGTGTTGACAATAAACAAATATTTGTTCTCACATTAATGAAACGAATCATATAAAATATATCACAAATTTGGAAATGAATGCAGAAAGAACCTTACTGATTGTCAAATTAGTGCCACGAACAAGATATTTTGAAGTTTATCATTCTTAGTTTAATTCACTTCCCTCTAGTGCATGGGCTCTCAATGTAGTAGACTAACCCAGGCCTGGAAGGCAATATTTAAATCTGAAATAAAGACATACATCCCGCCACCACATGTCGGTGCTGTGTCATCAGAAGCGTGTATCTATAGGCATATAGCCTGTAAAATAATTTTTACATGATCTGTACCATTACTCTTGCATTCATAAATATTGAAAATTAGGAAATTAGTGGTGATTCAAAGCACTGCTGTAAACCTTCATGTTCGAGACATGCAATTCTCATAAGGTGTAACACAACCAATGTGTGCATGAAACCTACAGTACCGTTGACATTCGTAAGTGTGGCAAGCCTATTTGCCATACTGACGAATGCCAAGCGTATCATGGGTTTCATGTCTCAAACGTTGTCCACCAGTGCCCCTGGTATCATTGCACTGAAAGGAAGTCACATTATTAAGACACTTATGATGGGCAGCCAGGTTTTCCTACTATAATACTGTTTTTTACATGCCCCTACGTTCTTTCCTTTTTAAAAAATAACAGGTGCTTGAAATAGGTGCTCAATTTTGCTCTTGAATTTATCCTGCTATGGGGCACTAGTTGAGTTAAAATTCTTGAACGTTTTACAGCGCTGCAGAACAATAAATGAACAAAACATGATGTAAGTCAGTGTTTTAGCCTTACGCATTACAACAGTTAAGAACCTATCAATTACATACACAAGTACAAAATAACTACGAGAAACTGGGCATACATACAGATATAATAGCAGGAGATGTTAAGAATTCCAAGAGAAAGGAAATATTAAAAAGTCGGTACTAAAAACATGTAACTTATAACAGGAGTATTTGCCAAGAATCCTGAAGAGCAAATAGAACATGAAGCCCAGGGAACACTCCATGCCAATATTTGCCCATGGTTCAACAAGTGGGCACAGCTGGCGATGCTGTTTGGATAGATGGCAGCCGAGGTACAGCTGCGAAATAGGTGAAACACATAGAAGGGTCACCAAACATTGAATAGTGGGGCACAACAGGTTGCCTTGATCCCTGGCATCCTCTGACATCGACGCGTGAAGTCTGATTATGGCATCCTTTCCAAGAGGCCTGGCTCAAGTGTGTGGCCCAGCTCGGGTAAAATTTCGCAGCAACCTGAAAAACAGAAGCCCACATCTATAAACACCAAAATATTCTTCACCATAGGACAAATCTGAATCTTACCATCTACACATAGCAGATAATGAAAACAGACACAGGTCACCTGACTGAAGGTAAATAAATGTGCAAAAGGTATAAATAAATGTAAGGAACTACTTATAGGATGGAATGCTTGTCATTTTGTCTTGTGTGAATCAATAACTTCACCTTAACGTAATGTCAGGTGTATGTTACTTGGCCCTCCGTATGCCCCATTTCTGTAAGAAGGCTATTGCATACAAACTGCCCCCCCCCCCAACCTAGCCCTCGACCATTTCGGATTTCCTTTTGAAAAATTGGAGGCCCTTCAATATCAGACAAATTATGATTTTGTGACATATTTCCAGGTGAAACATTTTTTACTGGTGTAAGTTCGATGTGAATTTTGTTCTAAGGCACCGAAAGGCATAGCCAAGATACCGGTTTCTTCAATGTGAGAGCAGAACAAATTTTTCTCTGGAGAATGAAGCCTTACACCTAAAATTGTTTTCCTTGATCATCAGTTTATTATGGGCCGTTAAAAATGGGCAAAATGACCTATTTTTATTTTCAGAGAAATGGCTTCTAGCAAAAGCTGTAAACTAAAGTGCTCAGGACATGTAGTGTGTACGCACAATGGTTTCAGAAATATATATCTCATGCAGAAACGCACAAAGATGAGGATGAACTCGCAGAAAACTCTGTTTTGGCGTATGTTTATCCGCAGGTTTAACAATGAGGCGGTCCTAGTAAAAATATGCCAAATATAATTTCTGAGAGCACACTGTATTGCTTTCAAATCGGTAAAGCTTTATTAGTGCTAAGCAAGAAAAAAATTGTATAAGTGGTTTCCACTAGTATCAAAATGTGCATCGTGGTTCGTCTAATCCACATAGCTTTTTGGCGGCTAAAACAAACTGCGTGGACTTGAGCATTGCTGCACCAATAGAGGGACGTGGAATAGTGGAACTACTTCAAGGTTAATTCATTGCTGAGTGGCTACAGGCTGCTTCAGTCAAGACACTGCTGGATTGCATGTATTTACCTGCATCTTGCAGTCTGCCATCGGACTGCTTGGCATCATCACTAAGGTTGCCAACTCTCTAGTGGAAGCAGTCGGGACAGGGTGGTGGTGGAAGGCAGGAGCAGGAGCCGCCAAGTTCTACCTGCAACAAATTTGCACAAATGTTTCAAGTCCTACCATGTCGTAATTTACAAAAATGCAGCAGTTGTCCATGTAACGTGGTTACTAATACAAAAAAGGTAAACAGTTAGCTCCTACAACACTAGAACCCCAACAATAACGAAGCCAAAGTTATGTTTATGAAAATGCCAGCAAAGACGAAAAAGAGTGTGCAACCCGAACCTGAGCTCATGCCACCAAGTGGTGTGCTAATCAACTGATGATGTGTGGTGTTTTGTGGCGCAAGGGCCAGTTATGGCCAAAGAGCGCCATGCCAGTGTTTGTGAGTGTGCAGTGGAGCGATGAATTCTGAGAAGTAGATGTGACGGGGCTGTAAAGGGGCCTAAAAATAATCGCTGTAAAGTGCGTAAAATATATATGTACTAAAATCATGGCAATGAATAATGAGGTGTACTATGCAATGAAGAATGCACTGAGAAAGAATGACACGATATTTAAAATATTTAAGATGCAGTAATTGGCAAGAAGCACTACTGCCTAGACAGAGCCCTTGAACCACAAGGGCCTGGAGGCATGTGCTATAAAAAATTATCACAGCGGCATCCTCTGGAGAGAGGATGCGCTACGAACTAGTTGGGCTAATAACATGCAGGACCACTTGGTTCAAAAAATCTACGACTGCTTTGACATTAAAAATCGGTTCTTCGCCAAGAAACATAATGGGGTGAAGCGGGACATGATATCGGTACGCTTGAGGAAAATATTTCCTTCTCTCTGTTTCAGCTTCCCGACACTCCACGAGGACATGGAGGACGGTCAGCCGCTCACCACATCTACCACAGGTTGGTGGTTCATCACCAGTAAGCAAAAAATTGTGGGTGCCATATGTATGTCCTATTCTTAGACGACAGAACAGGACATCAGTTCGTCGTGTTTTTGTTACGGGGGGCCAGAAACCTAACTGTGGTTTTATCAAGTGAAGCTTATTATTTTTTTCCGCATCCCACAAGCGTTGCCAGTAGCTGCGCAGTTTATTTCGCAGGAAAGGTTTCAAATCTGTTGCAGGAACAGCAGCTGTAGGGAGATGTAATGCCTGAGATGTAACTGATGTGGCCATTTGGTCTGCTCGAACATTACCCTCAATGCCTCTATGGCCCGGCACCCAGCATATAATGACATGCTGGTTAGATATATACGCTTTACACAGAATGGAATAGAGCTCATTAAGTACAGGGTTTTTGTGTTTACAGAGTGATTTCAATGCTTTCGCAACACTTTGCGAGTCTGTAAATATGATAGTCTTTTTGAGTTTAGATTTCATTATAAACTTTACAGCCGATAATATTGCATAGGCCTCAGCCGTAAAGATACTTGTCTCCGGGTGCAGTACACCGGATTCCGAAAACGATGGACCGATGGCTGCATAAGATACCCCGGCATGTGACTTGGAAGCATCTGTATAAAACTCTGTACACGAGTATTTAGATTGGAGTTCTAAGAAATGCATTCTAATGTGTGCCTCTGGTGCGTGTTTAGTGACCTCTACGAACGATGTGTCACACTCTATGAGTTGCCAGTGCCACGGCGGCAACAGTTTCGCTGGAGCCACAGGACATTGTTCAAGAAGCGGAACACCCATTTCCTCACTGAGGTTCCTCACACGCAAAGAGAATGGCTTTCTCGCGGCAGGTCGATTATGGAAGAGTGTGGCAGCGGTCACGTCATTTATAGTTGAATAACAAGGATGTTCAATGTTTGCTTGTACTTTCAGAAAGTACGTGAAACTGTTGTATGGCCGCTGCAGATGAAGCGACCACTGATTCGACTCTACGTACAGGCTCTGGATTGGACTTGTCCTGAAAGCACCGGTCGCGAGACGGATACCCAGGTGGTGGACGGGGTCTAGGATTTTTAATGCACTTGGCGTTGCTGAATTATAAATTATAGACCCGTAATCAAGGCGTGAGAGGATAAGACATTTATACAAGTTAAGCAAACACTTTCGATCACTACCCCAAGTCTTACGCGAGAGAAGCTTTAAAAGGTTCATTGTCTTCAGGCATTTTGCCCTCAGATACTTAAGGTGAGGAATAAACGTAAGTTTAAAATCTAAAATCAATCCTAAAAACTTGTGCTCGCTGCTCACGGAGAGCGCATCTCCTTTGATTGCAATGCTTGGAACTGGCGTTACGCCTCTCTTGTTAGTAAAGAGTACGCAAGTACTCTTCTGGGCATTTACTTGAAAACCATTTTCATCTGCCCATTTGGACAATTTGTTTATTATAAGCTGCACTTGTCTTTCGCAGATGGCAATATTGCATGACTTGAAGGCTATTTGCACATCGTCGACATAAACGGAATAAAACATTGTGCGTGGAATGACTGTGTGCAGGGAATTCATTTTTACTATAAATAGTGTGCAGCTAAGCACGCCCCCTTGCGGTACACCTGTCTCTTGGGTGAAGGCCCTAGACAGGGCGTTACCCACTCTTACACGGAATGTACGATTAGAGAGATAACTTTCGATAGTGTTCAACATGTTGCCACGGACACCCATCGCCGAAAGATCTCGGAGGATTCCGTAGCGCCATGTCGTATCGTAAGCCTTTTCTAGGTCCAGAAATACTGAGAGACAAAACTGCTTGTGTATAAAGGCATCTCTAATATAAGACTCAATACGAACAAGGTGGTCTGTTGTGGACATACCTTCCCTGAAACCACATTGGAAGGGGTCTAAGATTTTGCCACTTTCAAGCACACAAATCAAGCGCCGGTTTATCATTTTTTCAAATAACTTGCAAATACAGCTTGTCAATGCTATTGGTCTATAACTAATGGCTAAGGATGGGTCCTTGCCTTGTTTATGTATAGGGATGATAACACTTTCCTTCCACGAAGATGGAATGTAACCCGCTGCGTACATGGCATTGAAAAGACTTTATAGTGTTTTTAGGGTTTCAGGGTGCAGGTGCTTAAGCATTTCGTACATGATACGATCGCCACCTGGTGCGGAGTTATTGCAACAGTTTAGAGATGCCTTAAGTTCAGCGAGCGAAAATGGTCGATTGTATGTATCATTTTGCGTACATTTACGTTCGAGGGGCTGTCGCTCTGCGCGTTCTTTGAACTTCAAGAAGTGTTCTGTGTAGTGTGATGCACTGGAGATGCGTTCAAAATGTTCACCCAGGAAGTCAGCCTGATCTTCCAGGCTATCACCTTCTGTGTTTACCAAGGGGAGTGATTTTGTGTGACGTCCTTTTAATGTGTTTACTCTGTTCCACACTTTTCTCTCGTCTGTATAGAAATTTATACTGCAAAGATAGTGCTCCCAACTATCTCTCTTAGCACGTCGACGTGTTCTTCTGCCTTGGGATTTTGTCTGTTTGAAATTTATGAGGTTTTCGGCAGTTGGAGAGTCGCGAAGCAATCTCCAAGCCTTGTTTTGTTGTTTCCGCGCCTTTCTACAATCGTCGTTCCACCATGGGATGCGACGCTTTTTGGCTAGCCCGTTAGTTTGTTGTATGGATTTTGTGGCAGCCTCTATTATGAAGCCTGTAAAGTAGGTCACAGCATCGTCTATGTTAAAACCTGCAATGTCACCCTGAGCTAAATATGTTATTTCTCTGAAAAGAACCCAGTTTGCTGATTCAATTTTCCATCGGGGAACATGTGGAGAGCATTCAGTCTGTTTTGTTACATTTATGACTATTGGAAAGTGGTCACTTCCGTAAGGGTTCTTAATAATGTTCCAATCAAGGTAAGGTATTAGTGTACTGGATACTATGCTCAAGTCTATTGAGGAGTAGGTTTTGTGCGCAACGCTATAATACGTCGGCTCCTTCTTATTGAGTAAACATGCATCCGAGGAAAAAAGAAAATTTTCTATTAAACGCCCTCTTCCGTCACAACGGCTGTCTCCCCACAAAGTGTTATGCGCGTTTAAATCCCCGACAACTATGTATGGCTCCGGAAGTTCATCAATGTAGTTTTGAAATTCGGTTTTCCGGAGTTTGTAATTCGGCGGGATGTATATAGAGCTAATAGTAATTAGTTTATTAAACAACACCGCGCGAACAGCAACTGCCTCTAGGGGCGTACGGAGTTTTAGTTCTCGGCAGGCAACAACTCTGTCCACTGCGATAGCCACACCACCGGATGACACGGCCGTGTCATCGCGGTCTTTACGATAAATAGCATATTTTCGGAGGAAGTTTGTTTGCGTGTGTTTCAGGTGTGTTTCTTGAACACACAGCACCTTTGGATTATATTTATGTAGGAGTTCTTTGATGTCATCGAGGTTGTGGAGGAGTCCTCGGACATTCCACTGTAAAATTTGTGTGTCCATTTTGAATGTGTTTTTGTGCTGTGCGTTCAAGAATACAAAGTTAGCTCACGGGCCCTTTCCAGGCGCCGTGACACGCGATTTTTCTTTTTTGGAGCGGTCGATGGAATCGCGCCGCTCCTTAGGCGCTGGCTGCGCCCTCACGCTTGGTGTTGTGTCCATGTCCTCTTGCGAGGCGCTGGACACGCGCTCTTGCGAGCGGTTAGTTTGACGTGAAGGCCTCGTCTCGAGGGACGAGGCCCTGGAGGCCACCAGCCCGGAGGTCGATGGCCCCTTGTTCTGAGATGGCGGAGCAGCGCTAGCTGCAGCCGCCAAGGGGGCGGATGGCGTCACCGCCGGCTCACGTTGTGTGGGCCAAACAGTCGCCGGAGGCCGTTGTGGCGCTGCCCCCTGACGCGCCACGTCGGCAAAGGTGTTCTTTGGCAGGTACACTACCCGCCTGCGTGCCTCTTTGAACGATATATTTTCCTTTACTTTGATTGTCACGATTTCTTTTTCTTTTCTCCAGGATGGGCATGATCGCGAGTATGCGGGGTGCTCCCCATCACAGTTCACGCAGTGTGGAGTACTCTCACAATTTTCAGATGGGTGTTCTTGGGCACTACATTTAGCGCAAGTCTTGCGGCCTCGGCAGTTCTGTGAACTGTGGCCTAATCTTTGGCAATTAAAGCATCGGAGAGGATTGGGGATGTACGGTCTGACCCGCATCTTTAGGTACCCAGTCTCAATGGTCTCGGGCAGCGTGCTTGTTCCGAAAGTTAGAATTAGGTGCTTTGTTTCGATCTCTTCTCCATCGCGCCTCATCTTAATTCTCTTGACATTGATCACATTTTGGTCACTCCAGCCTTCTAGTAGTTCAGCTTCAGAGAGTTCCATAAGATCAGCATCGGAAACGACTCCACGAATTGTGTTCATAGTGCGGTGTGGTGTGACTGTCACTGGGAGATCCCCGAATGACAATAGATGTGACAGTTTTTCGTGTTGTTTCTTTTCGCGGAGTTCCAGAAGAAGATCACCGCTTGCCAGCCTGGAAACTTTATAACCTGGACCAAAAACTTCAGTCAGTGTTTTTGCAACCAGAAAAGGTGAGATCATTTTCGCTGCCTTTTCTTTTTTCTCAGAATGAATCACATGAAATCGAGGAAAATTCTCAGTATTTCGTCCAAAAAACTTGAAGACTTCTTCGGTGCGCCCTCGTTTCAGACGGCGATCAGGGAGTTGGGGGAAAGAACTTTCCATAAGTATAGGTGAATGTTTCGGCAGCAGCGCCAGCCACCCACCATGGAGCCCAACGAGGGGACGCTGCAGGACCTGGAAAACATAGGTCCTGCAAACGCCAGCTGTACGCCGCCACTATAACCAGATATGGAATATCCAAGGTTGGCTACCCACACAAGGTTAACCCTAGCTGCCTGGGAAATTGGAAGTAAAATGAAGTGAGAAGAGGACAGGATAGATTGAAAGTGAGAGAGAAAGACGAAGATTGAAGAGGAGGACAGGAAAAGGCAACTACCGATTTCCCCCGGGTGGGTCAGTCCGGGGGTGCCGTCTACGTGAAGCCGAGGCCAAAGAGGTGTGTTGCCTCCGCCGGGGGGCCATAAAGGTCCAAACTCCCGGGTTCGGCTCAACCTCCAGGATCCCCTTTTCCCCTGACACAGCTAAGCCGCGCACGGTTAGACGCGGGAGGATCCAACCCCCATGTGCTCGGGTCCGTGGTGTCGCAACACACCAAACGCCTGCTGACGCAGACGCCCCTGCGGGGTGCTGATCAACTGCAAGCCTGTCATCTTAAAATGTCCTTGTATATTTTTTAACCTGCCTTAATCCAAGTTGAGCATCTCTTGACAAAAGTAAATCAAGCTAATTTATTTACTAATTTCTATGGTTATTAATGCAATACAGTGCAAGCTGCAAATGAAGCTGGCCAACTGGGTAGTGCTAACAAAGTGCTTCTCTAAATCTTATTCTTGTTTCTCTGCCTGTCTTGGATCTAGCATTAGACTACAGAAAAACTTTCACATTCTTGACCTTTCACCCTGCCAATTTTTATTACATAATGCATAATACTTCAGCAAGAGCAATAATGGTTCCTTTTAACGGTAAATAGTGATAGAACGAGAAATGTCACTGGAGCCAACACGCTGACAAAAGGACTTGTATTATTCTCCTTGTCGAAACATTGGCTCCAGCAATGCTCTTTGTTCTATGACTCTTCATCATTTGAAGTCTCTTGTGTTACTGTGTGTGTACATATGTCCTTTCATTGTTGCGTTGATGAAATTGTAATAACAGAGAATTAGTAATCGTACCTGACGAGAAATTTTGGCTTGTTGGTAGATGAGGACAGAGTAACCGCGCAACATTCATACATGGACAAAGGATGCTTATGTGTCCTGTCTCCTCCAGCCATGTCTCGCCCTTGAGTGATTACTCTGTCTCTATGTTAACGTATTACCATTTGCACAATACTAAAATGAATAAGGCAGGAACGAGGCCAAAAAATTACAACAAATCGCATCATACTGCTAAGAAGATATGCCAAAGTGCCTGCTACGATTTCTCACCCATAACATGCTGGATAAGATGGCTACTTTCTGTGGCTGTTGCCGCTTCTTCAATACTTAAAATAAAATACATTTCAAAATTACAAAACATGCAGGACAACAGCAGTAGCGTAAGAGATCACACAACATTGTTTCTACAAGGTAAACTAATCTCTGATACATGACAGACAAAATTTTAAAAAATTAAATTAGTAGAATACACCACACCACATTAAATTTCATTCAACGCTGTCAGTGTTCCTTGGTACAAGAAAAAAAGTATTTCTGCATGGCAGCAGTAAAATAGTACACAGAATTCTACTTTTACAACAAAATATCCTACAGCGATTAAGCCAACTACAGCTGTATGTACTTGCTATGTATGTCATCATCATCACCAGCCTATTTTATGTCCACTGCAGGACGAAGGCCTCTCCCTGCGATCTACAATTACCCCTGCCTTGCGCTAGCGTATTCCAACTTGCGCCTGCAAATTTCCTAACTTCATCATCCCATCTGGTTTACTGCCGACCTCGACTGCACTTCCCTTCTCTTGGTATCCATTCTGTAACCCTAATGGTCCACCGGTTATCCATCCTACGCATTACATGGCCTGCCCAGCTCCATTTCTTCCGCTTAATGTCAACTAGAATATCGGCTATCCCCGTTTGTTCTCTGATCCACACCGCTCTCTTCCTGTCTCTTAACGTTAGTCCTAAGATTTTTCGTTCCATCGCTCTTTGTGCGGTCCTTAACTTGATCTCCGAGCTTCTTTGTTAAGCCCGTTTCACATGGTGCGATCTTGCAGTGCGTTTTTCGCACCTACAATTTCCGCAGATGCGAAATTCGCAATCCCGTTTCACATGGATCTACGGCAGCTGCGCTTTTCGCATACTCGTTAAGCATTCTGACTGGTGATAACGTATGAGCGAGCCGCCTCTTATTGGTCGTCTGTTTCCACCGCTACAGTGGCTACCAACGCATCTGCGTTTTTCGCAGAGAAGTTCACGCCGAACATCGAAAAAACGCACGCACGAAGGGTCCGGCGGCCTATTTTCCGCAGCTGCGAATTCGCACGTGCGAATTCCTGCGAATTCGCACGTACGAATGATCGCATCATGTGAAACGGGCTTTAAGCTCCAAGTTTCTGCCCCATATGTTAGCACCAGTGCAATGTATGTACTATAGCTGTATTGTTATACGTACAGTCAACCACAAAGTTTGCGGACCACGCGAGCGCGTGGCCAAGAGCCTCTTCGCGACACTTCCGCTACGTCACCAGCGATCGACAGCAGCGCTACGTTGAAGACGCATCCCTCCTTAAATCTATGGCCTGTCTATTTTCGCACTGTGCGCAAATATTTTCTACCTATCTCTTTCAACGTGACGCGCTCTTTGTTAGCCAGGGCTACTTGCTTATATTTTGAGAGCAGAATATCAGTACAAGTAATCAGACAGCGTATTCTTCGGCTGTTATCAGTTCTATTTTCGCGTAGCCACGCTGTTTTTTTTTTTTTTCATGAGTGCGTGAGTGAGCGGTGAGGCAGCCATGGGACACAGATGCTTAGTCAGTAGGCAGAATTTTTCCGTTCCTCCCCCATCGCTAAGTGACAGTAGCGGCCGGGATTTGATCGCCTGCGCCCAGGTTTTGCTGCACAAAGCCCGAACCACCGCGCTGCTATAGTGATTACATTTAGAAAAATAAGAAATAATCGGGTGCGATGACTCTTTTTATAACCCTTTGCGACACGGCGTCCTCGTTTGGGGACTCGAACTTCGGAGGCGCGTCCCACGCCACGTGTTTCTTCAAACGACCTAAAACTCAGTGTGCACATTCGTGTCCGCTTCCTGATGGGACAACTAGCGGTCAGTTAACTTCATTGTCCTGCGTATTGCTGCAGATGATCACTTTGCTGGAGACACTACCATGTTAGACAATCGTTCGACGTGCCGCGTTCCAAGACCAACGTCAAGAGTATTTTTTTTCTCCGGTCGACACGAATACAACCGAAAAAGCAAGGGTGCATGCGTTTCGGGCCTAATAGTTGATTCTTTTTATGCAAGCATTGAAGCTGACGGATTTCAGAATAATTAGATAATGAGTTATACGCTAATTATTTTTTTTACTGAAACTCGCACAAAACAGCACATTGCTTCGTCTTCTTTCTTGGAATGTAATAGTGAGCGTCTTGAAATGATGCCATGCGCATTTGACGCATTTGCAGACAGTGCATCATAATTCGTGTCTGAAGGGGATGAATTTATTCACAAGACATTTACAGAAGTGTCATGAAACATAGGTCTCTCAATGATCTAGTAGGAAGTGAAATGTCCGCCGTTTTCTAGCACCTTATTGATGCGTGTGGGCATCGACTCGTACAAAGATTCAGTAATCTCCGGTCGACCGCGCAGGCTTTCCCATTCTTGTGCGATCGCTTGCCACAGCGTATCGGCCGTGCGGCCGCGGTTGGCTCGTGTGGACAGCCGTTTCTTCAACATGCCCCAGACATTTTCTATGGGATTCAAGTCGGCGCCACATGGAGGCCACTCAAGCTGGCAAACAGCATGTTCTTCTAGCAATGACTGGACGATACGTGCTTTATGGATCGGGCTGCGGTCGTGTTGAAAAAAATAGCAGCCGTCGCTGAAGGGACCGTCCAGCGCATATGGAACGAGGTGTCTAGTGATGACGTCGCAGTACCGTGACGCAGTGAAGGGCCCTTCCAGACGCACAAGGGGACCAAGGCCATCTTTGCTGATTGCTCCTCACACGCTCACGGAACACCGTCCACTGGATAGAACATTCTGTGTGTAATTAGGCAGATATCTGCAAGAAATAGCATACAATTGGGTTCCAGCGGCGCGTCTAAAAATGTTGTGATTCCTCTTGCGTATGAACTTTATAATGCTGTTATAGAGTTGCAATAGAAAACGTGCAAACATCATTAGATAGTACTGAAAGACCCACTGGCAGCTTTTAATTAGCTTCAGAGTAAGTAGTACTATGAAACAATCGTCAATGTTTTCAACATAATACCACTACAGAAAAATCTCGTAATGTCCAAAAGCTCATTTTACGTGAAACATGTTGTGATGCAGAATTAGCTTCGTGAATTAACTTCCAATACACTGTAAACACACCTGCAGTTTAGTGGACGCCAAACCCGCTTCCGTTGGTCCCAGCGCGTGGAAAAAGTTGACTCGTCGCTAAAGATGACATCGCCCCATTTCTCTGTTGTCCAATCTTTCATTGCTGTAGCGAACATGAGTCGTTCTTGTAGCTGGCTGTCTGAGAGGCAGGGCTTCTGTGCTGCTACGAAAGACTGCAGGCCAAGCTCACTCAGCCTTCTTCTTACAGTCTCAGACGATACCGTGAGCGAGAGCGCTTCTCGGATATGCTCTGTACTTTGAAAAGGATCAGCCACGATGGCGGCCGTAATCGGGCGGTCCTCTTCCTCAGTCGTGGCCCTTGGACGCCCACTGCGCTCCATATCTGTGCATCTGTCATCGTCGCGGAAAGCTTGGATAATCCTATTCACGGCAGTCCGGCTCCTGTTGGTTCGGCGGCAGATTTCGCGCTGAGGTATTCCCTCTATAAATAAACGCACAATGTGCCTTCTTTCGTCAAGTGGAACACGCAGCGGCATCTTTCCAAATAGGCAATCACCACGTGGCCTGAAGCAAGTCTACTACGTTTTCAGCGACTGATGCGAAGATGCGCCTATGTGTGAAAGAAAATTTTCTATGCATCCGCTTTTTCTTTATTTTTGATGACAGTGAAACACCTCCCTACCCTTTCTCTCAAGACGCAGAAGCAGCAACACTCATTGGACCAAGATGCTGCCAACCAAAGTGCGCCAGTAAACGTCGCGTAAAAAAATCGTCGCAGCGCTTCGTGAAACTTATCTACCCACTGGCACACCAGTCGACAAAGGTTGCAGTGATTGCTCCGATACTGCTATCAAGCCAGATATGTGGCGGTCTTATCGCAGACAGCGCTCTGCGTCAACACAACGAACTAACAATGTCATGCACGGGAATAAAAAATTAACAGGCAGGCGAGTACCAAGAGGGCTCATATCCGGGAGAGCGCCCCTGTCGCCGCTAGGTGGCGTACCGCTAGGTGGCGCGGATAGGCAGTCTGGCACGCGCCCGCGTGGTCCGCAAACTTTTGTGGTTGACTGTACAATAGCCAAGACAGGATAACCTTGTTTGGGTTCATATGCAGCTCACTGGAAGGTACAACTTTGCAATGAACTCATTTCTGCTTGCCAAATATACAAATACCAATATACTCACATAAAAATACAAATGAAAGAACCATTTCTTTCGTAAAACACAAGACACAAAATAGAAAATCGAGTAATAATAGTCTCCGCGCGCATTCCTAGGAAACGTCTGTAACTGCCAAGAGAAACGTCGTGCCAAGAGAAACGTCGCGCAAAATGTAGCCAAACCGGAAGGGCCGAGTACGCGCCGTTTGAAAACTCGAACAAAAGCTGATACACTCACCTGAGACGTTAAGAGAAAAATGGCACTGTCACTCCCTGCTGGTAGGCTTTCGTATGCATCCAGCAGTCTCTGTGAGTTACGATCTCTCACATCACAATGAAAGACGACGCAGTGCAGACCGCAACACTTCGGGTGCTAGCCACGGTCCGGCGAGCTATACTTGTTCGATGTCGGCCAAGACGAAATCGGCGACACGCTACTGCTGGCCGTTCTTGTCGTCGCAATCACGTAGCACGGAAAAAAGTTCCCATCGTAACTTGCCGTAATGTTCGGTTGCACTCGCCCCTAACGCAGCGCTTTCAGGGCCGTTCAACAACGACAGCGAGCACGCGCATTCATGTTGCAACACAACTACAAAATGGCGCCGGGCTTTGGATGGCTCCGACTTTGGATGGCTCCGACTTTAGATCACTTTGGGGCCGCAAAAATCATAAACTAGTTTCGGTTTTCTTCCCTCGCGCTGAAAAAAAAATGTTTTGCTCACTGATAATTTTGCTTCACGTAAATAATGTTCACGAATCAAAGAGCAACGAATTTAAACAAGGTAGAACTATTCCCGTTTACTTGTGATAGTGATTATATGGACACAACCGGTGAAATTTATCTGTTGGCGTTGCTGTGAGCTTACGTATGAAGTCCAAGTGCGATAAGATGCTACCCCGCGCCGTTGACTGCTCGCGTGAGTGCAAGTGTTCGAGACCTGAACGTCGCCCCCGAGGGCTCCGATGTCGCTGCGCATGCGTGAGCTGAGAGAAGGTGAGAAAGGAGAACAACTCTCCTTTGCCAGATGTGACGTCACATTATTGTTTGTTTTTTTGCTTTTTGAAATAGCTACTCTCGAACTCAGACACTATGGTTCGCGCCTCGTTCGCGCGCGCGTTGTGAGCATTCAAGTTTCGTTTTTTGCACTTGCTTAGTAGCTGAAATTGCGGACATTGCAGGGTTGGGCTTGATGACATTTGTTGCTCAGCTGCCGCGACACATTTGGAGCAAAGGTGAGTGTCGTGCGATTGCCCGTTCTCTAGCTGACACTTGTAAAAACAACCGGTTGCGCATTTGAGCTGTGGCCGATGTGATCTCGAAATTCGAAGGAGCACGAAACGGTTGTCGCAGGTCTCGTAGTGATCGCAGGATAATTTATTCGTTCGTGCCTTCAACAAGTACTGTCACAGTTCCTACGCGTTACCCCGATGTAAAACGAACGGCGGAAGCGTTCACGCGCCGGAAAGTGCATGCACTCAACTAGCTCTATCGGTGAATGCCGTCCTTTGGTATATATCTCGTGCGTAGGTCTTTTGTTTCTCCATCTCTATGGGATGACTACGCTATGCGCCTCTTATTTACCCATGCAATTCAATTACCTTGCTGCTGCATTCAATTACATTGCTCACTGCTTGCGCTGACCGCGGTAGGTGCGTCAGAGGCTTTCATTTGTTGCAGTGAGATAAAGAAAGCGTATTTCTTTCACTTACAGCTTCTTAGCAACTCTTTTGAGAGCCGTGGAGTTAAATCGTGCAATGTGTACGTTGTGAGCAAGCTGTTAACCAAACCCGCTTTACTGCTGCTGTCGCTTTTACGGGCACCTTCAAAATTAAACATATATGAGTGTATGAATTCAGCTCACCTTTCTATACACATCCGCTGCTTTCGTTGTTCGTAGATCATGTGCGTACCTTTGCAACCGTAATCGACATTGTAAAAACAGCAGGAAGGCAGATGACACAAATACTGTGTCCGCCTTAATTGTTGTCTGTGCTGTTTTTATAATGTAAACAACTCCACACACTTGCTGTTTACACCAAAACAATCATGATATTTTTTTTCCTTGTAGGAGGATTTGCTTCTAACTGCGGCAGTGACGTTGTGTATTGTCCTCAGGAACGCTTGCGGTGTGCACATTTGTCTAATTTGTTTCACTGTGCTGCTGCTGTCTTTACAGCTTCTGCTTATTTCCTTTGGCCGCACCTTATATTTGTTGTCTTTGTCAACATCTGACCTGTTTCTGCCTTGTTGAAAGCAAGTGGCCACAAGTACTGCTTAGTTTGCTCAGTCTAAACCTGGTATGTATATCTATTTGCTAAGGGCATGCTTCTGCTCCTTTAAAGGTTGCTTTAACTAATAGTGGTTTGAGTCATTGTGTATGACACCAGATAATTATTGTTCTAAAATGGTGGCAAAGCTTGTCCGTGCACAGATTTAAAGTATGGAGATGCTAAACATTAAAATGTTCCAAGTTGCCGCAAAGTATTACACGCATTTAAATTTGCAGTCGCAAAAGACGTACTAAAAGTATAATCCACAAAATTTGCTTCGAGGTGTCTTGAGACAATGAATTGTAGAGAAAGAATTCTATTGTAAGTTGCCAATGCTTGTCGTGAGCTCTAGCCCATTTTTCTATGCAGCCACTGTTGCTTCGTTGTCTGTGCTTGTTACTAACAAGAAATTGAGCTCCGTGGTTCCCCTGATTTTTGTAGCTCATAAAATGCAAATGTCTCGACATTGGCAGCCTTAGTGCCTCAAGGTAGAACATGAGTGTTCATTGGCCAGTTGCCTGCTTTTAAGATAATGTTGTATTTAATGTCAGGGGTTTAAAGGATACTTCACATCTGCCATCATGGCTGTTCTGCTGCCTAGCACTTCCAGGACAAAGTTTGGTACACATGTGAAACTATCCAAGAAAATGGACATTGGGACAACTGCTGATGTAGCTCACTTG
Organism: Dermacentor silvarum; assembly: GCF_013339745.2. Taxonomy (NCBI): domain Eukaryota; kingdom Metazoa; phylum Arthropoda; class Arachnida; order Ixodida; family Ixodidae; genus Dermacentor; species Dermacentor silvarum. Next base: position 361,240,558 of record NC_051154.1, read on the forward strand.
GTAAGCATCGCAAGCGCAAAGCAGAAAATGTTGGTTAAACTCCAACCGGCAGCAAGTTGTCTCTTAATGCAAAGCATTATCATGATCTATTTTCGAGTTTCTTAGTACACCTGCCCAGGTAGCTTCATTAATAATTAGTAATGCTCCTGATGGTGGGTATTTAACGCGAGTCCCTAGTGCAGCAGCCCAATTATTTGCCCATTAGGCTACAGATGCATGCATAGCTCGCCAGATTAACCGCACTGGTTCTCTCGTAGCAGCTAATGCTTTCAGGTGTTATGTGACACTCGCAGAGTTTGGGATTCACCCGTTTCAGCTCATATGCAACATATAAAGCAGGTGTTGTGTTTGCTTTGGTGACGCGTTGTGCGTGCAATTGTTTTTGGTTTCTCTATTTTGGTGTATTGTGCTTTGTATTCGATATGGTGCTGGGCATTACCTCAATCACAGCTTCGATGCTGTGCCCAAAGAAAAAAACATTTGTAAGCAGGTGCTCGAGTGACGTGAAGCTCACTCTCCCTCATTCTCTCTTGCAGGTAGTGCATCCAGTTTAGCGCCGTGCACATGTGTACGGACGCGTGCACGGACGTAACGCTGCTGCCCATCGCGAGTCGTAAGCAAAAAAAAAAGGCCGACTGAAAAAACAACAAGAAATATAATAAGCTGCACGATCAACAGATTTTTGAAGAGACCGTTTCAACAGAGATATCTGAAGCAGATCGTTATTGGATATGAAGAAATGTGCAGTGGATAACAGCAAAACATGTGGTAACCGACTGACTAACGGTAGTAAGGCTCACAGCCTAAGTTTTTCACTATTTACACCGATAATGTAGCACGTATTTGCGCAATTAAATCACTTGCTATGCGCAGCAACCGCACTCAATTGAAGCCGCCAACGCAGCGATGCACCATTTGCTATTTCAGGATCACGAAAAACAATGTATTCACCGAAGTACAGCGGCGGTTGACCTGTCGGCAAGCTGTTAATTCACATATGGCGAAAGCAAATGTCACGGAGTCCAAGCCCACGAAACTGCGCTCGCAAGAATATCGCGCACGCTTGGGCCTTTCCGACATGCACAATAGCGCACGCAGAGCGTGGTGCAGCCGACACCCGACATTCGTGACTGATCTACGTTCGAGAGTAGCTATTTCAAAAAGCAAAAAAAAAAAAGAAACAATGTGACGTCGCATCCGGCAAAGGAGAGTTGTTCTCCTTTCTCACCTTCTCTCAGCTCAGGCATGCGCAGCGACCACGGAGCCCTCGGGAGCGATGTTCAGGTTATACGAACGTCCGTGAAAGCATTGCTTTCGAGCAAACCTTTTCAAATTAAGTTTTCGCTCATGTCCACGAGATAGCAAATTTCAGTGTTACATTAGCCGCTATATTTTCCAATTTCATGTGACCTAGCTACCTCAGGTTGCATTTACGCGCCGAGGCTTTTAACAAAAATAGTTGTCAGCTGAAAATCAAAGCGGTGTGCCACTATTTGGATGTTGTGATATTTGTGAAATTGATTATATTTTTCCCCTAGTCATGCTAAACTACTTACCGGTCACATGCTTGGACTTCTGAAGGAGCACTTGAAAGGTTTTCCTTCCAACCCAGTATTGTAACTGACGCCTGTCAGAGGTATGAGAGTGGTATTTGCCCTGCAGCACTGCCATGAGTTCAAGATCCAGATGGGTCTCATGTAATAACTGTGCTCGCCGACTGTCTCTATCCGTATGTCACTAGAAAGTACAAAGGATACATTTCTGAATTGTTGCAACATTTATTTTTCGTTAAATGCTCAAAATATTTTTTTCTTTTCCTGATCAATAAGGACTTGCACAGATTGCAGATTTGCATAGTTTGAAAAAAGTATTGCATAGTGGGCCTGTAGGTTTTTTTGAATTTATTGTTACCCTTCAGACTGGCCAAATATGTTGACAGCAACAGCGAATACCTCCTTGCTGTATTTGCATTTCCTTGGAATGTCTGTTCCGTGTTCTTCATAACAGTACATGGTGCCATTTAGTTTTCTACCGTGTCGAATTGTGCACTGACACTTTCAAGTGAGCAAGTGTAGGTTTGTATTGCAACGGAAATAACAACATGAGTGCTTCTTCAATTGTCTTCCATCACCGCCTTGCTAGTGCCTTCTTCAATGTGCAAGAATGGCTTGTAACAATATTGTTAAGTGTTTCATGTGAGGATATGGAATACAATAATTTTCTCTTTTTCTCTGAACATATTCAGCCGGAAAAACATGTTGACAGCTATGCCTTTTTCATGTTGGCCATAGCATTTTGTAGATAATGGTGTGACAGCTTGGGAAGTGTCTGAAGAGTATTGTTAGTTGGTGCATAATCATATTGTTGCTACTGGGAGGATCACAGGCACTTTTTTTTCATACTATTAACATGTTTCCATTTTTCTTTTTGTGGCTCAATCATAAGTAGACCTGGTCACTTTTTTAGTTTGTCATTTACTTTTGTTACACATCAGTATTATATACTATCAATTAAGTTGGGATATGAAGCCATTTGATGTTGCATTCATGGAGAATCCTGGCCAATCCCTCGTCATGGGTGTGCCATATTTCATAGGCAACACTCATTATATAGTCTCTCTTCTTGTGGTAAGAGTGTATCCCAAAGCCTGTTTTGGATGCTTGCAGAGCAGTTGAGATTTAGACATCAATGCCAGCTCACAAAGCACCTCATACGGTAATCAGCCAGCCGCCTCCGCAGATGGGGAATTCTGCAGTTTGCAATCGTACTGTTTCGGTTGTCCTTGGCAGAGATTTCAATTGTACACAGTGGGAATATATTGTAGGACCATATAAAAATAATGCGATGACAATGGCCATGTGGCTTAAATTATAGTAGATTACGACCAGCATTAGCTCAAGCGCTGCTAAAGGTGTGTGGTATGTAAAAATTAATAAAGTGCTGGTTTTAAATTAAAGTGCAGCCTAGCAGGTTTCGAGAACTTTTACTCTGGCAGAATGACAAAATAAAATTATTTGAAATCAGTGATGCCACGCTGATGAGGCTTGGGCATGAATATCCTCTAGCCAAATTCACAAGGATCTTGAATGAATTCTTCACTATAGGCTCAACAGTTTTGTTGTTTCCCTATATTGTTTCTATAGGAACAGTGCACAACAAAAATCTTGCGGCTTCCTGTTGTCTTAACACCCTATAATTGCCTTAGATCCATGGTTCTCAGCCATGGATGTGTCGGTGACCCCTTGTGGATTGGTGGAAGTGATGGGGACCACTTGCAATGACGGGAGAGGGGGGGGGGTATAAACTAACACAATATTAGGCGTGAAACAGGTGCCTTTTATTGCTACTTTGCAAAGAATGGTCAAACAAAAGTGCCACTTCAACTCAGTCTGGACAGCTTGTCAATACATGATGCAGTCACGCTTAAGCAGAGTCACATATCTGCAGCCACATTCAACCTGTTTCTGTATTTGCTTTTCAAGTATGCAAGCATGGAAAAAGCATGCTTGCATGCATATGATATAAAACTGCAACAAAAGCTTTACAGCCATCTTATGTAGAAGGGAAAACATTTCTGCAGTCCCCAACCAGAATGCCTCAAGACTTGCAGTGGCCACAAAAAAAAAAGAAAAACTTGGTTGCTTTTTTTGTTAGTGGGGGTTTTGCGGATCCCCCATTTGAGAACCACTGCCTTAGATGTAGAGCCATTTGATGTTCATCAATTAATATTTACACAGGATTTAGATGACGCCTTTAAAGACAAGTGTCCCTTATGCTTCCACGTAAAGAAGCACTGACATAGGAGTTTTGTGCTTAATTTTTTATATTAATCTGGTTGCACATGCCAGCTTTTAAGATCACACCATGCCGTTGAAAAGCTGGGTGTGCTTTGAGCGATTCTTAACGAATGCCAAGACCTGTTTCACTAAATAAAATATTCTTTTGGCCCTTCTCAAACATCTTAACTGAAATTAATTTAATTCTGGTGTTCTACAAGTCACAACTGTGGTTGCGGACTCCGGCTTAATTTTGATTGCCTGAGGTATTTTATAGTGCACCCAATCCACACATGCGTTCTTGTATTCGCCCCCATCCGAATGAGAATTGTGTTGCTGAGGTCGCCACGGCCAGGATCGAACCCGCAACCTCAGCAGCACAATGCTTCTCAGACATTTCTTTGCATTGAGCACAAAATGAGTCTGCTCTACAAACTTTTCTACTGGTACTTCTCAGGGAACACGGAGCATCACCCTCACCTTCCAAGTGGCTCCTCCCATCACACATCAAATGTGCACCAAGAAAGAAAGGCCAATGTTGTGGTGCAGAGAGGCCTTGACATGTTCGGCATTCAATAGCACAATAATGGCATGGCTTACTCACAAACTGGAGCATGCATCACTTGCTTCTGATCTACCATGCCATGATGTTGTGAAATCGTGGAGCCAAACTGCCTTTGGCATTTTTAAATGTTCGCATTAAGGATAATATATTTCTTGTGCACAGAAGCAATATAAAGTTTCATAGTGTAATTCACTGATTGACAGCTACACACGCATAAGAAAAAGATTGTGCCAGGACTACTTAAACTCTGCAATCTTTAAATTAGCTTGGCCCATTCTTGCAATGTTACACATTTCAGATGAATGCAGGTCACTCATTACAGTTATGCCAGCTTTTGTACGTTTTAGACGTGCAATGTTTGCCCCAGTTTTATACGGCGATCATAGATAGCCACACCACGTTGGTAGAATAATTCAGAAGTAAATTTTAGTAAAAGCACCATTTATGCCCGGGCTTAGACTATGCCAGTGTAATTTGTGATTCTCATCAGCAATACCAAATCAATAAACTTGAACGCGTTCAGAAATTGGCAGCAAGATTTATTTACTCTTCCTATCGACGAACATAATCTGCAACAGCCCTGCTAACAAGGGCAGGACTGCAAACAGTGAATGTCTGGAGAAAAATAGCCTGCCTAAAGTTCCGTTATCAGTTGAACAGTAAATTTACCTAACTCACCTGCTCCCACCTAGAAGAATGTTTTTTACCCTATAACTCACGAGTTGATGTGTGCAAATATTAATTTCTTGTTCACACTATAGCTATGTGGAATAACCTTGTTCCTGAAGTTTTCAATGGTGTTGATGGCTTGACTTTTTTTGAACAGAATTTGGACTTTTATTTTTTATAAGTTGTATTATTATAGTATTTTTTTTCTTGATTATAGTTTTTTCTTCTTATAGTATTTTTTCTTATTATAGTATTGATGACAGATTTTATTCTATTGTATATGCACATCCCACCCTGCAACAGCCCTTTTGGGCTTACAGTATTCTAAATAATAAAGTAAAATGGGGTTTCTCCATGTTGAGGTCTATAAGCATGGCATTGTAAATGGGCGCCAGAAGCAGCAGCTTTTCAAGGTATTTTGCTGCACCATCCAATTATTGTGCCCCTCTCCACTCTCGCTGGTGAACAAGGGGCTTTCAAGGTATGCTGTGCTGTTCCTAAAATGCCGCCCGAGGCGGCCGTCTGTTCTGCCTACAGGACGAAAAGTCCCTGGCCAGGAGTGCATCAAACATGCAGAAAAAGCTGTTGATTGTGCTACTGAAGTTCTAGAGATGAACTGTAGTTTTGCTCTCAGGTTGAAAAATACAGCAATGCTGTAGCAAGCAGTGTGGTGAAAGCTGTTGCAGGGCTCTTCCAAGGCATAGCCAACACTGAATGCACATACTTTGCACGCACGAGGCTTTAGCAATAATACTTCTAGTAAATTGCATTTGTCCAGCTTCACTCTGTTTTTAACACTGGCAGGTTTTAAAATCCGTGAGAAAAGGTAGGCCTTTTTTCTTTTAATTGGCTTATGCACAAGAAAGTGTGTGTGCATGGAAGGGGGCTCCTTTATCAAGCCACATGATAAAGTGAAGCCTTGTGCATTTGTCTGCAGTCACTCACTGCGCTTTCAAACACGCAATCAGAACAGAGAGCACAGGAAAACACACAAGCAGTAGATTCAGCAATTTATTTCAAACAAATGCAGTTTTGTTTTACAGAATGACCACATTCCCAAAAAGCAACCACATGCTATGCACATAATGCAACCAACTTAGGTTAATTCAGCAGCTGTTAATGTGTACTACCTTTATATGTTCAAATGTTTCAAGTCTCAAAGCGTGCCCCTGCTTTGTAACTTGTCCTTTTAACTTAAATGCTAAATTTAGCACGATTACCACACTGATAGAAGAAAACTACATATTGTCACGGTATGATTCATCTAGAGGAGCATCGATGAAGAAGACGCTGATGATCTGGCGCATGCTCTCGACTATATGGTTGACGCTTGATCGCCTTGTAAAAAATACTGTAAATACGTTTTCCTGTTGTGTTTGCCTCCCCGTAACATCTTGGTGGAAGTGCTGGGGGTATAACGCAAGAAGGAGCTTCGCAGCGGCCGCCAAGTCGCCACTCTAGTCATGTCCACCAGCGGTGAAACTGCGTCAGCGGCGGCCGCCATGCCAACAGTCGTCCTGGCTCCACCCCGTGACCCTGGGACCTTTTCCGGCACTGCTGGCGACGACGTCGACAAATGGATTCGACTCTACGAATGCGTAAGCGCACATTACAGGTGGGACCCGACCATGATGTTGGCGAATGTCATATTTTATCTAAAGGGAACGGCGAAGGCCTGGTTCGATAACAACGAAGAGGAGCTCACAAGCTGGAGCGTATGTAAGACTAAACTTCGCAAGTTGTTTGGCCAACCTGCAGGCTGCCAGCGTGCTGCCAAGCAAGAACTTGCCTCGCGTGTGCTGACGCCTACTGAGTCGTACTTGACGTACATTCAGGATGTGCTGACCCTTTGCCGGAAGGTTGACGCCAAGATGACAGAAGCCGATGAGGTTGCGCACCTGCTGAAAGGGATCGCGGACGATGCGTTTAACCTGATCGTGTTTAAAAACTCTTCGACAGTCAATGAGATTATTACTGAATGCCGACGCTTCGAAGATGCTAAAAGCCGACGTATCGCCCACCAATTCGCCCGCCTTCCGAACACGGCAGCGACATCAACGTGTGAGGATGTTCATATGCCGACTCAGCCTTCAACATCCGAGACCATCACCCGAATTGTTCGACGCGAAATTGAAGCCGCATCGCCCGCACATTTAATGTGAGGAGAGCCCTGTGATGCCCCACCTACGATATCCCTTATACAATCCGTTGTTCGTCAAGAACTGGCAAACGTGGGCCTTCAAACCATCTGCTCTGTGAACCACCCTGACAGTTACCCTTCGGTCACCTTTAACCCTCTCCAACGCCGTTACCCCACTCCAAATTATCGCGATCCAAATGCGTGGCGGACGCCTGACGACAAGTCAATTTGCTTTCGATGTGGATGTGTTGGACACATTTCACGATATTGCCGAAGTCCTTGGCCCTCGTCTTCTCGACCCAGCTCATCCAGCTTCCGCTATCCACCCCGAAGCCAGCACCAGGTACCAAGCCAACCTGACCAAGAAACATCTGCCGAGACCACTACTACCACCGCCCATTACAGCCGCTCGCCCTCCCCACGACGCCGACCTTCTCGGTCACCCCCACCACGCCGTTCCCCGTCCCCGTCTTACTCCCGGCGTTTTCCTTCGGGAAACTAACGGCTGCAGCTCCTGGAGGTGATGCTGCTATTCCGACCTGCTCTCCAATTCCTCTGTTGACGCTCCCTACCAATCAGAACTTGATTGACGTTGAAGTGGATGGCCTACCTGTTACTGCTTTGATTGACACAGGCGCCCATATTTCTGTTATGAGTTCTCACCTCCGCCGGCAGTTGAAAAAAGTTATGACCCCTGCCCCATCACGTGTTGTCAAGTGGCCGACGGTGGTACGTCTCCCGTAGCTGGCATTTGTACCGCACATGTCAGTGTAGCCGGCCGTCAAACTTCTGTTTTGTTCACCGTCCTCGTCTGCTGTTCCAACGACGTCATCCTCGGTCTTGACTTTTTGTCCGCCCACTCCGCCCTCATCGATTGTTCCGCTGGTACTGTACAGCTTGACCTATCAAGTGTAATTGATCAACCCAGACAAATCAAGAGTCGGCTCTGTTCTGCTGAGCACGTCCGTTTGCCGCCGCAAGCCGTGACTTGTGTTGCTGTGACACCCTCTCCACCAGTCTCTGACGGCGATTATGTGCTCGCTCCCATCACCGCCGTTCTGTTGGCGCACAGTGTTGGTTTGCCTCACACTGTTATAACTATAAGGGACAATCTTACTTGTCTTCCTGTGATTAATTTCGGACTGTGTTCACAAGTGCTCCCACAAGGCATTTCACTCGCTATGCTGACGCCCTCCTACGATTACGTTATCTCGACCTTCTCTCCTCCAGATGCTGGTCGCTCGCACACCACCGATATCCCGTCTTCTTCGCCAGGTCTGTCTCCTCCCGACCTGAAGAAAATGATTGCTCCAGACCTTTCGCCCCATCACGCTGACGATCTCCTTCGACTCCTCTTCTCTTATAGGGACGTCTTTGACCTTTGCGACCGTCCTCTGGGTCAAACCTGCACTGTCAAACACCGCATAAACACTGGCGATGCCCATCCGATCCACCGACGGCCATACCGCGTCTCTCGAGCTGAGCGCCGCATCATTCAAAAGGAGGTCGACAAGATGCTTGCCAAAGATATAATCGAGCCGTCCTGCAGCCCTTGGTTCTCCTGTGGTTCTTGTTAAAAAGAAAGATGACAGTTGGCGATTTTGCGTGGACTACCGACATCTCAACAAGATCACCAAAAAAGACGTGTACCCGCTCCCACGCATAGACGACGCCCTGGATTGCCTTCACGGCGCCAAGTATTTTTCTTCAATCGACCTTCGCTCAGGGTACTGGCAGATCGCCGTTGATGACATGGACCGTGAGAAGACCGCTTTTGTTACCCCTGACGGCCTTTATCAGTTTAAAGTCATGCCTTTCGGCTTATGCAACGCCCCGGCCACCTTCGAACGCATGATCGACACCCACGGTTTTAAATGGTCCATTTGCCTGTGTTGTCTTGATGACGTCATTGTATTTTCACCGAACTTTGAAACGCATCTCGACTGACTTTCTTCTATCCTTTCTGTTTTTCGCAAAGCCGGCCTGCAACTTATCATGCTCGGTCATCTCGTCGACTCAACCGGTGTTCGCCCCGACCCTGACAAAGTTCGAGCTGTGCAGCAGTTCCCCGTTCCGACTTGCACAAAGGAAGTTCGTAGCTTTCTGGGACTGTGCTCCTACTTCCGTCGTTTTGTGAAGAATTTCGCGAAAATTGCACGCCCTCTCACAAACTTACTGAAAAAAGGCGTCATGATTTTTTGGGGTGCTGCACAGGCTGCCGCCTTCTCTACCCTCATCACGTCGCTCACTACACCACCAGTCCTGGCTCATTTCGACAGCTCCGCTCCAACAGAACTCCGCACCGATGACAGCGGCTATGGAATCGGCGCTGTTTTAGTCCAGCATCAGAATGGGCATGCCCGTGTTGTCGCCTATGCTAGCCGTCTCCTTTCCTTAGCCGAACAGAACTACTCTATTACAGAACGGGAGTGTCTTGCTCTCATTTGGGCGGTGGGCAAATTCCGCCCCTATTTACATGGCCAGCATTTCACTGTCACTACCGATCACCACGCACTTTGCTGGCTTTCGTCGCTTAAGGATCCCAATGGGCGTCTTGGTCGCTGGGCACTCCGGCTCCAAGAATACACTTACTCTTTTTCTTATAAATCTGGCCGATTGCACCGGGATGCTGACTGTTTGTCCCGCAATCCCGTGGATCCGCCTGAAGCCTCCAATGACACGCCTGCATGTGTACTCTCTCTGCTTTAAGCCACATCCGTGATGAACAGCGCCGTGATCCCATTTTAAGTGAGCTTATTCAAAAGCTGGATTCCGCAGCGCCCGACCCTTCCCTTCGCCTCTTCGTGCTTAAAGATGACACGTTATATCGCAACAACGTCCACCCGGACGGACGCGAACTGTTGCTCGTCGTTCCTACGCATCTGCGCTTGAGCGTTCTCGGCCAGCTACGCTCTCCCTACCAGTTGTGCTACGGACGTCTCTGATTTCCTGCTACACGATGTCATCTTACATCATGGAGCCCCTTGTCAACTCCTCACTGACCGTGGCCGTTACTTCATCTCCAGAGTTATCGATGACCTGCTTCGCTCCTGCGCGACAAAACACAAATTTATGACGGCTTACCACCCGCAAACTAACGGCTTGACTGAGCACTTCAACCGGACGCTTACTGACATGCTTTCTATGTATGTCTCATCTGACCATCAAGACTGGGATGTTGCGTTGCCCTTCGTTACATTCGCTTACAATTCCTCCCGTCATGATACTGCTGGTTTTTCACCCTTCTATCTTCTGTTTGGCCGTGACCCAACGTTACCTTTTGACACTATCATCCCCGATGCCGTCCATTTGCCAACTGAGTACGCTCGTGATGCCATTTCCCGAGCTGATGAGGCACGCCAAATTGCTCGCCGTCGCCTTACTACATCGCAAGGCCACCAGAAGCACCGCTACGACTCCCGTCATCGTGATGTTATCTATACTCCGGGTGCCCTTGTGCTTCTATGGACTCCCGACTCGGCGTATTGGACTATCAGAAAAATTGCTTTCGCGGTACTCCGGACCCTACCGTGTCTTACGCCGTGGAACAGACGTCACGTATGAGATTGGCCCGCTCGAGTCTTCCTCGCCAACCGTTTGATCACCTACTGACGTTCACGTATCCCGCCTTAAACCTTACCACTCGCCTGGATCATAGCAAGCACCGTGACGGTGCTTGAGCAGCCGGGGGTCATGTCACGGTATGATTCATCTAGAGGAGCATCGATGAAGAAGACGCTGATGATCTGGCGCGTGCTCTCGGCCATATGGTTGACGCTTGATCGCCTTGTAAATATACTGTAAATACGTTTTTCTGTTGTGTTTGCCTCCCCGTAGCAATATTAAAATGGCAACTCCTTGTTGAACAGAAAAGTGTATACAGTAGACTTCCGTTAATCCAACTCCGGTTAATCTTTCGGTTAATTCGACTCTGACCAAAGATCTTGGCCAGCTCCCATGCAGTTCTACGGCCCTAAACATTTGTTATTTTGATCCTAAAATTGGCATTCGCCAGATAATCCGAACTTGACCAAACTACAGGCATGCACCTGACTCCAATAACGACCCCTTTTAGTGGCAGCGTCTGTTTCAAGATTTTCGAGCCATAACGGTAGCTCACAATGTCCGATTATGGTATTGACCTGGTTCTAAAGAGCACATTTTGTTTGCGAAGGAAATTAAGCCGGAAACTGCCTGCACTGTGCACTCGAATGGGAAACTAAAACTGCATTTGCAGCATTCATACACTTTACCGCATAACACGGCTTTGTTGCAGTGAGGGTGACTTTAGAAAATCAGCTTACATTCTCAAAAATAAGGTATGCGTTAGGTTTATACTTGGGTTTGAAGTTTTATGTCATTTGCACTTCAGTTTTATAGTTTGGAAAAATAGAAAGTTGGCGCACGTTTGTCTCGGAGGCGTCTTAAAGTCAATTACATACTGCCATATGAATCAGCGGTGTTTTAGCATTTTTTTTAATGTTCAATTCGACCCACCGGATAATTGGATCAATTTCGTTGGTGCCGTCAGGGTAGAATTAACGAAAGTCAACTGTAGAAAGCCCATGCTGATGCACCAGGAAAGTAACCTATACTGCCTCACTGCATGTCGTCTTGCTTAGTCAGCAAAAAAGCATAGAAAAGTAAGCTATGCTGCCTCACTGCATGTAGTCTCGCTTAGTCGGCGAAAAAGCATGGAAAATGTGGCTCACACAATGTCCACAAATGTTCTGTTGCAGATTCAGTCATCCATCTTATCCAATCTTTACAGTGTAGCCATATCACCAATTGCTTAGCCTCCTATTTCCCAAAAAGTCATTGCCAAAAAAAGTGATATGATTCACGTTTTTTGCCATCCAAGCAGTGTTTATTGTCGTTTATTATTGCTTTCTGTAACCTAACCTGCATGTTAACACTGAGCTATATGGCAAGCTTACTGAAAGCTGAAAAAGAATACTGGGCATTTACTTCTCCAAGTTATTTTTTTAGACATAAAAAGTTTGGTGCTTGATGGTGAGCCGCATTTGCGGAATGCTTGCAAAAACCGTAGCTTACATTGTCTTTCACTAGAATAGAGATATTAGCATCGCTGAGAAAGCCACTGCCTACTTGCCTGTGAGCAAGCTGTGGATCTGTTCATTGCAGATCCAGAAATAAAACAAAGAGGGCAGGCGAAAATGAACTATTCTGTATCATGTACATTTTCTCTCAATTTACATACTTACTTTATGATGCCAGCTGCTAGAGTTTTAAAAAGGACTTCGCAGAGAAACTTCATCGAGTATCTTCACGTGACCTGAACTTCCACGAACTCACCAGGAACCAGATAAAGAGCAGCAAGATTGGTCACAACTCGAATTTAACAATATTACTAAAGAGTCACGCGACACAGCATATATCTTGCATTGCATTACCACAAACATGGCTCCACACAATAGTTTTCTCTGAAAACATATGTGAATGCAGGGAACTGCAGTACATTTACCATTGTAGTGAAGTTGATCAGCTCGATCACAGAGAAGAGAAAGGAATGACAAATTGTCCTCCAGCCTACCCCCTCCCAAAATGGCAATTCTTTCTGAGCAGATCAATCTTATATGTATTTTTATTTAATATATATACAATGAGTATGGATATTGTATCGGAGAGTAGATAAGAGTTGGTCAGCAATGTCAAATGCACACAACCTGTGGCTTACAAAAGAAATCAAAACTGGTCACTGTTTAGTGACAGTTTTCTTTTGCATGTAACAACTTGGCTCTTGACAAGTTTCTCATTCTATAAAGGTTTATACAGTGAAATATTTGGAGGCATTTGAGGTATCACCTGACCCAAGGGACTTCCAGTGGCAGCCTGTCTGGATCTCAAGATTCCGGACACCCACCAATATACAGCACATCTGACTGCAGCTGTGGGAAAACGAGGGATAAGGATTGACTGTGAGATTCATGGCAGTTCCGAAGTTTTTAACTTAGTACCTGCTATATACGAGGTCGATACTATGCCACTAGACCACTGCTGTGCTGCAGTCGCCATAATATTAATTACTCATTGTGCAGCTGGGCTTGTTGGTAAAGATAGACAGAATGCCAACTCAAGTGACCACCGTGTGTGTCTGCTCATCCGTGTTCTCATGCTGTGGCTCAGCCTTGAATGCATGTGCTTGTCCGCTGAATTATCGTCCCATCTCCTTAACCAGTACTATTTGCAAATTACTCGAACATATAATACACACTCAAGTCATCAACTTCCTTGAAGACCATAACATTATTTTCAAGTATCAGCACGGTTTTCGCAAGGGCTACTCATGCGAAACCCAACTAGCCGGATTTATTAGTGACATACATGCATTGATAGACGCTGGGTTTCAAGTTGACGCAATATTTTTAGATTTTTCCAAGGCATTTGATCGTGTTCCACACCATAGGTTGTTACTTAAACTTTCACAGCTTAAAATTCATCCTACTATAATTGCATGGATCACCGATTTTCTCTCATCTAGAATTCAATTTACATCAGTTAACAATTCTAACTCATCTTATGCTGATGTTACGTCTGGAGTTCCACAAGGCAGAACACTTGGACCTTTACTCTTTCTAATCTATATTAATGATTTACCCAGTTGCGTGTTATCCAAAATCAGACTATTTACAGATGATTGTGTACTTTATCGATGTGTAACAAGTAACACTGATAATCACTTACTACAAACTGACCTGGAGGCAATAAGTGCATGGTGTTCTAATTGGTTAATGCCATTAAATATTTCCAAAACTAAACTCTTGTCTTTCACCAATAGGCCACGAATTCCAACAACCTACTCCCTTGATAACAACGCTGTGGAACTCGCCACAACTTACAAGTACCTTGGCATCAATCTTCAGTCAAACTTATCATAGAATAATCACATTAATCTTACCCTTGCCTCTTCTAACCGCACTCTTGGACTTATTAAACATAACTTAAAAGAAGCCCCAATGCATGTTAAAAAACTAGCGTACACAACATTAATCCGTCCTAAACTAGAATACGCGTCTGCCATTTGGGATCCCGAACAAACTTATATCATCAGCAACATCGAAGCCTTGCAAAACCGTGTTGCGCGATTCATTTTTTCAGATTATTCACGTTACACCAGCGTCACCTCGTTAAAGAATAAAGCTGAGTTGGACACCTTAGCACTTCGCCGTAAAATTTCTCGCCTATCACTTTTCCATAAGCTTTATCATCATCCATCACTTCATGATGATTTCTTTCAGTCACCACCAGTTATCTTTACACGTCGTGACCATCCATACAAAGTCAAACGCATTAACTGCCAGTCATTCCATTATGCATATTCATTCTTACCGCGCACAATAACTGAGTGGAACGCCTTACCATCAGACATTGCCACGGAACCTGACTTGGCTAAGTTTCAAGATTTAATTCGCTCACGACTTGTGAACTAATCTTATTATTATTATCTTGGGACTTTTACAGTGTTTTCGATGTTTGTTGCTGTTTTGCTTTTCATTGCAGTTGCCTTATGTTGTCCTAATATGTACTAATGTTTTCTCTGAAATAATTGTGACTTATTTTGTATATTACCTATGTTTTACTCTATTATTACTTTTGTTATATTGTCTTGTTTTTAATATGATGTATAATCTATGACCAGTGCCTGTGACCCCTCCCCCCCCATGTAATACCCTCATGAGGGCCTTTGGGGGTATTTTGAATTTTAAAAAATCTGTAGTTTCAACACTGGCTACTATATTTTGACGACTAATATAATTTATGTTTTTTAACTTATAGCCAACTACATAATGTACCTCGTACTACATTCTGAACGTTGCTGCACTGTAGTGGGATTTCTGTGTAACGCACTGGCCTCTACCACCAAATGCCTGAAAAATGAAAAAAATAATTATGTAGATCCCACACACTGTGGGGATTTATGTTTAGGGTTCTGCCGAGCATTGCAGCATTGACCAACGTGTTTGTGTATGGCGAGTGATGTGTGACAAGCATTGCGAGGAGAGTACAAAGGCCCTTCGCTTTCGTACTCTCCTTGCAATGGTAGTATAATATAAAGGTTTCTTTGCCTCTTCCTGCCTACACTGTGGTGGCTACTGTTTTGCCGAGTGGACAGCATGGCTTATGCGGTATGCACAAATGGTTATGTGCCCATTCTGGGCCCGTCTGCTGATTTGGGCATCGGTCACTGTGGCACAAGGAGTATAGCATTATTATATGTAGTATTAAGATGAATGTCATACTTTTCTGTGCATACACCTCTTGTAAACATTTTTCACTCAACGAGCACATACCACCTTCACCCTCAATGCAAAGGTAGTACAATGTCGCACAGTGTCCATGTTGTGGAAGCTGCTACAATGAAGGGACTGGGAAATGTGGGTGAATCGCAAAGCTGGAGCAGTCTAAAACACCTCGAAGTGCTGCCACAAAGGAAGAATGGGAGAAACTGACATGCTCTCAATTTGACAAGCAACTTGTACGTGCACACGTGCTCCGACACATATCGTGCACCATAATGCATGGGCCACTACCTCATATACCTAGCTACACATTGGCGAGCGCAAAGTATGTGCACAACAGCGGCCTAGTGGCTAAAGCGTTGGGCTGTTATGTTGGGAGACAGGTTTGGACTCGCTGCCAGACATATTTTTGTTTTCAATCGGAAAGACTAACAGGAGCCGGGACATAAAATTGCCTACTGCAAAGTGCTTGGTATGAAGAAAGAATTCTTTGCGTTAAAAATGCTCAAATCAAGCTCATGCAATATTTAGTAAGTACTTTTCCACACACCTAAAATGCTTTGCGGTGGAGCACGGTGCAAGTGTGGTGGCTTTGCCACAAGATTGACGTGCATAACAGTAAAGAGCAATGCAATAACAGCGGCTTTTTCACATAACCAAGGTTCATTGCGGTGCAGCACAGTGCAACAACCGCGGCTTCCACACAAAGCTAAGGTGCATAATGCTACAGCAAGATGGAGCAATGTTTTTCACAGATGCAATGTAGAGGCTGTTTGCGTGCACTTCAATGTTTTTATAATCAACTAAAGTGGTTGTGAATCTTGCCACCATATGGCTAGACGAAACGAAAAAGCGTCTGTCTGTCGCCTGTGTACAGATAACTATCATCATCAGCATTGGCTCGAGCACCGTCTCTTCCGCAGCTGGCTTGTTGGCGCCCCTCTGTTTTCGCTCATGCCACTGCTCCCGCGTTCGTTGTCTTCTTCCACAGCTGGCTCCGTTGCGGCTCATAATTCCAGCGTAGAATTTCACTTCTCTTGTGACGTTGTAATGGGGAGGCCGCATGAGCCGTTGCTTAAGGAGGTATGAGCCATTCGTTGTCTTACGTGACGGACAGATTTAATTTCAAAGAATCACAAGCAGCGGCAATGGCGGGCAAATGCTGCTAACCACACCGCCAAGCAAACGTGAGACATCGAACGCAGGCAACAACGGCGGACACACTTTCAGTGACATCGTTCTCTCTGTCGCAGCCAAACATGTGTGTAACCTCATTAAGAAACACAAAGACGTAATTAACCCAGTCATAAACACTGCAGCCGCACTTTTCAGCTTTGCTGGTTAACCATCTGTATGGAGTGCTTGGGCGGTGATTTTTTCTTTTTTGTGTTTCTTTTCTTCACTTTTCAGACTGCAGAATGCTTATTTCTACATTCATCATCATCATCATCAGCCTATATTTTATGTCCACTGCAGGACGAAGGCCTCTCCCTGCGATCTCCAATTACCCCTGTCTTGCGCTAGCGTATTCCAACTTGCGCCTGCAAATTTCCTAACTTCATCATCCCATCTGGTTTTCTGTCGACCTCGACTGCGCTTCCCTTCTCTTGGTATCCATTCTGTAACCCTAATGGTCCACTGGTTATCCATCCTACGCATTACATGACCTGCCCAGCTCCATTTCTTCCGCTTAATGTCAACTAGAATATCGGCTATTCCCGTTTGTTCTCTGATCCACACCGCTCTCTTCCTGTCTCTTAACGTTAGTCCTAAGATTTTTCGTTCCATCGCTCTTTGTGCGGTCCTTAACTTGTTCTCGAGCTTCTTTGTTAACCTCCAAGTTTCTGCCCCATATGTTAGCACCGGTAGAATGCAATGATTGTACACTTTTCTCTTCAACGACAGTGGTAAGCTCCCAGTCAGGATTTGGTAATGCCTGCCGTATGCACTCCAACCCAATTTTATTCTTCTGTAAATTTCTTTCTCGTGATCAGGGTCCCCTGTGAGTAATTGACCTAGATAAACGTACTCCTTTACAGACTCTAGAGGCTGACTGGCGATCCTGAATTTTTGTTCCCTTGCCAGGCTATTGAACATTGTTTTTGTCTTCTGCATATTCATCTTCAACCCAATTCTTACGCTTTCTCGATTAAGGTCCTCAATCATTTGTTGTAATTCGTCTCCATTGTTGCTGAATAGGACAATGTCATCTGCAAACCGAAGGTTGCTGAGATATTCGCCGTTGATCCTTACTCCTAAGCCTTCCCAGTCTAAGAGCTTGAATACTTCTTCTAAGCATGCAGTGAATAGCATTGGAGAGATTGTGTCTCCTTGCCTGACCCCTTTCTTGATAGGTAACTTTCTACTTTTCTTGTGGAGAACCAAGGTAGCTGTGGAATCCTTGTAGATCTTTGCTAAGATATTCACGTATGTCTCCTGTACTCCTTGATTACGCAATGCCTGCATGACTGCTGGTATCTCTACTGAATCAAATGCCTTTTCATAATCTATGAAAGCCATGTAGAGAGGTTGATTGTACTCCGCAGATTTCTCGATTACCTGATTTATGACATGGATATGATCCATCGTAGAATATCCCTTCCTGAAGCCAGCCTGTTCTCTTGGTTGGCTGAAGTCAAGTGTTGCCCTGATTCTATTGGAAATTATCTTGGTGAATATTTTATACAATACTGAAAGCAAGCTAATGGGTCTATAATTCTTCAGTTCTTTAACGTCTCCCTTCTTATGGATAAGTATAATGTTGGCGTTCTTCCAGCTCTCAGGTACACTTGAAGTTGTGAGGCATTGCGTATAAAGGGCCGCAAGCTTTTCAAGCATGATATCTCCTCCATCTTTGATTAAATCTACTGTTATTCCATCTTCTCCAGCAGCTTTTCCCCTGGTCATGTCTTTCAAGGCCCTTCTAACTTCAGCGCTAGTTATAGAAGGAGCCTCTGTATCCGGTTCATCACTATTTTGAATGAAATTAGCTTGGCTGTTTTGGGCACTGTACAGGTCAGTATAGAATTCTTCCGCTGGTTTTACTATGTCATCGAAATTGCTGATGATATTACCATGCCTATCTTTCAGTGCATACATCTTGCCTTGTCCTATGCCAAGCTTTCTTCTTACTGATTTAATGCTGCGTCCATATTTTACGGCTTCCTCAATCTTTCCCACGTTATAATTTCGAATATCCCTTACTTTTTTCTTGTTGATTAGTTTTGACAGTTCAGCGAATTCTATCTGATCTCTTGAGTTGGACATTTTCATCTTCTGTCGTTTCTTTATTAGGTCCTTTGTTTCTTGGGAGAGCTTACCTACTGGTTGCCTTGGTGCCCTACCTCCCACTTCAACTGCTGCTTCTGAAATCAACCTAGTTACAGTTTCATTCATTACCTCTATGTTGTCTTTATCTTCCTTTTCTAAAGCTGCATATTTGTTTGCAAGCACCAGCCTGAATTGGTCTGCTTTTACCCTTACTGCCTCTAGGTTGGCCTGTTTCCTCTTGACTAATTTCACTCTCTCTCTCTTCAAATTGAGAGAAATCCTGGACCTCACTAACCTATGGTCACTGCACTTAACCTTACCTAACACTTCTACATCCTGCACTATGCCTGGATCGGCAGAGAGTATGAAATCTATTTCATTCCTTGTTTCTCCATTAGGGCTTTTCCATGTTCACTTCCTGTTGCTGCGCTTCCTGAAGAAGGTATTCATTATTCGGAGCGTATTGCTTTCTGCGAATTCTACTAACATCTCTCCTCTTGCATTCCTAGAATCGATGCCATAGTTGCCAATTGCTTGCTCACCAACCTGCTTTTCCCCCACTTTTGCATTGAAGTCGCCCATGACTAAAGTATACTGAGTTTGCACCTTTCTCATTGCTAGTTCAACATCTTCATAAAACTGTTCTATTTCTTCATCATCGTGACTAGAGGTTGGGGCATAGGCTTGTACTACCTTCATTTTGTACCTCCTATTCAGCTTTATTACGACGACTGCTACCCTCTCATTAGTGCTGTAGAATTCATCAATGTTGCCCGCTATGTTGTTATGCACTAGAAATCCTACCCCGGATTCTTTCTTATCTGGAAAACCTCTGTAGCAGAGGACGTGGCCGTTAGTCAGCACTGTGTAAGCCTCACCAGTTCTTCTAACCTCACTAAGCCCAATAATATCCCAGGAAATGCCTGATAATTCTTCAAATAGTCCTGCTAAGCTAGCCTCACTCGATAGGGTACGCGTGTTGAACGTTGCCAGGTTCAGTTTCCATTGGCGGCCTGTCTTGACCCAGAGATTCTTAGCACCCTCTGCCGCGTAGCAGGTCTGACCGCCGCCTTGGTCAGGTGCTCCGCAGCCACTGGGAACTGAGGGCCATGGGTTAATTGTCGGAGTCATGAGGGAGGTAGTGGCCGAATACTGCACCAGGGAGGCCAATTCCTGTTCTGGTGAGGGAGTGACTTTGATGAAGCTTAGTGGGCCTTCCTAGTTTGGTTGCACCTGAACTAGTATAGCCCCACTAGGTCTCGGCGATATATTTTTTTCTTGCCGGTGTCAGGCACCACTCCATGCCTGAAAATGTCGTGGACTGGAGTAGGATTCGAACTTACGACCTTCAGATTTGAAGCCGGATATTCTACCTCTGTTCCACGTGATCCTACATTATTTCCACGTGATTTCTACATTATATTAGGGCAAATAAGTAGCTTTTTATATTCAACACCTTTTAAACAGTGCGTAGTAATAGTGACCACAGTATATTAGTGAAAATATTAAAACATTTGCATAATGCAGATCAATAAGTGTTGCCTCTAGGATCACTTAAAATCATGTCAAGAAGCATGGATAACTGTCACTTACTGAGTGCACATAAAAAGCACTTCCAAAAGGTGGGCTCAAATGCTCAAACTTCAGTCACAGGACGCATTCTTGGCGTTCACTAAAATATGGGCCATGACCCTGACACTGCCTACATCAGATTCAGCTTGCAGTTGTGAAGTAGCCTGGAAAGTTCACAAATAGATGTGAAATTATTTTAAACTACATACTATAGTTTGTACCTGCAGTTGTGCCTGCTCATAGCATAACTGGCGCTATCTAGCACACTTGTGATAAAAAGCAGTTCCCCAAAAGAAAGGTGCTCCTTTTTGTAAAACTTCCGGGACTGTATATCAGGTCTGATACAGGCACAGGATCACAAAAAGGGTCTGAGAATCCAAGACCCATTTCCTTGAGGCAAAAACCTCAAATTTAGCATAGAGCCAGAAACCAGGAACAGTCAGTCCTACTCACACATGCCTATTTTAATTTTTCTCATTTAGTTTCAGGTTAACCTAAATTATTGCCATCATGATAGCCATCAAATAATATGGTAGCATCAATGTTTGTAATAATCATTTAAGCATTGAAATCTAAAAGCTTGCAGCAGAGTGAAAGGTCAGAAGGGCAAGGGAAGAGAGGGGAGGCATCATATTCTAAAATTTCATATTTTTAGTGGGTTGCAGTGTAATGAAAATTGGCAAGTACTAATTGAGCGACAAGGCCACTGGACACAGGAAAAGCAGATTTAGCTGAAACACAGCAGCCTGTAAGAAAGAAAGGCAACAATCATTCTTTGCGATGCTTGGTCTGAATCACTGTTTTATATGCCATCGGTGATCACGAACATGCTGGAGGTAAAGCATATGCTGTGGCTCATTTTGCGTCGCCTGTGCTACTAAAACCATTCTTACCATCTTACTAAAACCATTTGTGAAAAAGCATGCCAACAATAATTCAGAATTGAGCACCATGTGTGTCATGAAGCATCACATCATAGCCACAAGAACGTTGTCGTGTCGCCAGAAGTAACCTGAACAATGAGGACACATCTATAGCGGCTTAACTTTAACAAACTGAATGCCTTGGAAGGAAGATTCACTGAGCTAACACATCTATGGCAACCCAACCAGAAA
This sequence comes from Dermacentor silvarum, assembly GCF_013339745.2. Taxonomy (NCBI): domain Eukaryota; kingdom Metazoa; phylum Arthropoda; class Arachnida; order Ixodida; family Ixodidae; genus Dermacentor; species Dermacentor silvarum. The sequence goes on from NC_051154.1 coordinate 361,261,926, forward strand.
TCTCGAGTACCCTCTGAAGAAGACGCGAAAAGGCACTCAATGTGCACATCACAAGGTTGCAGTGCCCAATGTATCATTTATGCTATGCTGTGTTTGATATCTACAAATTGTGATTTAAACATAAGAAACACAGGAGCCTATAGTCATGTTTCTTTCTATGCTCGATCGAGTTCTTAGTTATGGATAGCTTAGCAAACTAATTACTAATTAATTACTATGTAGCGGCAAAGGCAGGCACCAACAAAGGATGTGAAAGAGGACGGTTGTTGTTGTTCGTGCTCACTCTGCTTGGCCATGGACCAAGCCCCTTTTGTGAATCTTTATTCCTGACATAAATCACGCTTAGAGCTAAATTTGCACACACATTTATTGGGCGTGCTGGTTCTATAGTTCAACCTCGAACTTTGTGTGCGGACTCTACCTGCAGTCTTGGCTATGCCTGACCACAAGGAGCAGCAAGATGCCACCTCACCCCAAGATGTCAAATGATGTGGCGTGTCAAGGCAGCAAGACTGTGTTGTATTCAGCAACACTGACAACCATATTGTGGAGGACCGGCTTTCCTCCTATGTACAACACGACACATCAGCACAATAAGAACAAGGAAATGCCCCACACATGTGCAAGGCGCTAAACTGGATGCACTACCTGCAAGAGCGAATGAGGGAGAGTGAGCTTCACGTCATTCGAGCACCTGCTTACAAATGTTTTTTTCTTTGGGCACAGTATCGAATACAAAGCACAATACACCAAAATACCAAATACAAACCAAAAGCAATTGCACGCACAACGCGTCACCAAAGCAAACACAACACCTGCTTTATATGTTGCATATGAGCTGAAACGGGTGAATCCCAAACTCTGCGAGTGTCACATAACACCTGAAAGCATTAGCTGCTACGAGAGAACCAGTGCGGTTAATCTGGCGAGCTATGCATGCATCTGTAGCCTAATGGGCAAATAATTGGGCTGCTGCACTAGGGACTCGCGTTCAATACCCACCATCAGGAGCATTACTAATTATTAATGAAGCTACCTGGGCAGGTGTACTAAGAAATTCGAAAATAGATCATGATAATGCTTTGCATTAAGAGACAACTTGCTGCCGGTTGGAGTTTAACCAACATTTTCTGCTTTGCGCTTGCGATGCTCTACCAAGTGAGCTACGTCAGCAGTTGTCCCAATGTCCATTTTCTTGGATAGTTTCACATGTGTACCAAACTTTGTCCTGGAAGTGCTAGACAGCAGAACTAACAGCCATGATGGCAGATGTGAAGTATTCTTTAAACCCCTGACATTAAATACAACATTATCTTAAAAGCAGGCAACTGGCCAATGAACACTCGTGTTCTACCTTGAGGCACTAAGGCTGCCAATGTCGAGACATTTGCATTTTATGAGCTACAAAAATCAGGGGAACCACGGAGCTCAATTTCTTGTTAGTAACAAGCACAGACAACGAAGCAACAGTGGCTGCATAGAAAAATGGGCTAGAGCTCTCGACAAGCATTGGCAACTCACAATAGAATTCTTTCTCTACAATTCATTGTCTCAAGACACCTCGAAGCAAATTTTGTGGATTATACTTTTAGTACGTCTTTTGCGACTGCAAATTTAAATGCGTGTAATACTTTGTGGCAACTTGGAACATTTTAATGTTTAGCATCTCCAC